>NC_084630.1:42523882-42683882 GCF_033978795.1 Nerophis ophidion | reverse complement strand
TACCGCTTGTTCCCTTTTGGGGTCGCGGGGGGCGCTGGTTCCTATTTCAGCTACAGTCGGGCGGAAGGTAGGGTACACCCTGGACAAGTCGCCACCTCATCGCAGGGCCAACACAGATAGACAGACAACATTCACACTCATATTCACACACTAGGGACCATTTAGTGTTGCCAATCAACCTATCCCCTGGTGCATGTCTTTGGAGGTGGGAGGAGCCTATCCCAGGGTGCATGTCTTTGGAGGTGGGAGGAGCCTATCTCCAGGTGCATGTCTTTGGAGGTGGGAGGAGCCTATCTCCAGGTGCATGTCTTTGGAGGTGGGAGGAAGCCGGAGTACCCGGAGGGAACCCACGCATTCACGGGGAGAACATGCAAACTCCACACAGAAAGATCCCGAGCCTGGATTTGAACCCAGGACAAATGTCCCTTGAAAAATAAATCGTCCCGTATTTAGAAAGAGAAGTAATCGGTCTGTATCGAGCCGTCAAGTGACGCACTTTGTCCGGTAATTTCATTAAGTAAGTGACCAACACAGCCGATTATTTTGTTTCCATGTTGGTGCGCCCTCTCAAAGAGAAAGGTAAATCGTGAAGGTCACACGCCAGTTTTGACGCGGCAGTTGCGCCACAGTCGCCAACACACACCCTGAGCAGGCATCTTGTCAGTCCGGCAGGTAACTGAAGTAAGTGTATAAAAGTTAAAATACAGATGTTCTGCTGTCAATGCTCGCAATAAGTGCAATACTTATGTCGGCGTGTTTGTTTTGTCCGTGGTGGCACACGTGGTCATTCAATGAGGATATCACACTTCCAGTTTGCACCCTTCGTTAGGATAAGAGAGGTATGTGGCTAACAATTTGAAATGTGGACTCGTCAGACCACAGAACACTTTTCCACTTTGGATTCCATCTTATATGAGCTCTGGCCCAGCGAAGCCAGCGGCGTTTCTGGGTGTTGTTGATAAATGGCTTTCGCTTTGCATAGTACAGTTTTAACTTGCACTTAAAAGATGTAGAGACCAACTGCAGTTACTGACAGTGGTTTTCCGAAGTGTTCCTGGTGATATCCTTTACACACTGATGTCGCTTTTTCCGTGCAGTACCGGCATTCAATGTTGGCTTTCAGCCTTGCCGCTTATGTGCAGTGATTTCTCCAGATTCTCTGAACCTTTTGATGATATTACGGACTGTAGATGGGGAAATCCCAAAATACCTCGCAAAAGCTCGTTGGGAAATGTTGTTCTTAAACTGCTGGACAATTTGCTCAGGAATTTGTTGACAAAGGGGTGACCCTCGCCCCATCCTTGTTTGTGAATGACCGAGCGTTACATGGAAGCTGCTTTTATACCCAATCATGGCACCCACCTGTTCCCAATGAGCCTGTTCACCTGTGGGATGTTCCAAATAAGTCTTTGATGAGCATTCTTCAACTTTCTCACACTTTTTTGCCACTTGTGCCGGCTTTTTTGAAACATGTTGCAGGCCTCAAATTCCAAATGAGCTAATAATGTCAAAAAATAACAAAGTTTACCAGTGTGAACATTAAGCATCTTGTCTTTGCAGTCTATTCAATTCAATATAAGTTGAAAAGGATTTGCAAATCTTTGTATTTACCATTTACAAAACGTGACATCTTCACTGCTTTCGGGGTTCGTGCTTCGGATGGAGAACGTCCCGTATTGCAACATTTTTTGAGCTCGGGGCTAAAACGATGACGTGATAGCCGAGCGCCACTCTACTCACCAGCTGGAACTCGGAGCGTCGCGCGTAGGCTTGTTGTACGCTGGCGTCGGCCCACAGTGCGCTCAGCGCCATCACGTACAGCTGGAACTCGCCGGGCTCCACCCCGGCGCCGCCCACCCGTCCTTCCCACGACATCACCAGCATGCCTTGTTTCTCGTTCTCGCAGCTCTGCCAGCTGATGCCCAGCTTGTCCCGGGCGTCCACCAGCACGCGCATGCCCTAAAGAGGACACACATGCACGCACACACACAAACACATACACACCAGGCACAATCAGGGGCTAGCATGGCAGAATGATAGGTACAATTTGATTAAAATGTTGCCTTCTTAGAAAAGCATCTGAGTGGAGCTTTACTTGGAAAGACGCACGCACGCACGCACGCACGCACGCACGCACGCACGCACGCACGCACGCACGCACGCACGCACGCACGCACGCACGCACGCACGCACGCACGCACGCACGCACGCACGCACGCACGCACGCACGCACGCACGCACGCACGGCCTTGTGAGGCTTGCTTGTGTGGGAGGTCTCCGGGATCAAAGAAACCAACACAAACAGTTGCTGTGGCTGTCTTATCGTTAACTAGCAACCTTGAATCTATAAAAAAACTTCAAACTCTGTCTTGTAAAAAGATGAGTAGTGTCTTTGTTGTTGCCGCGGCGACCTCAAATCCCCTACTTCACTGGTCTGTAACTGAGATTCCCAACAGAAACCAATCAGTGTCTGAGATTCCCAACAGAAACCAATCAGTGTAGTGCAGGGGTAGGGAACCTATGGCTCTACAGCCAGATGTGGCTCTTTCGATGACTGCACCTGGCTCTCGGATAAATCTTAGCTGACATTGCTTAAAATGGTAAGTAATGAATAATTCCGCTGGTAATCACAAAAATAACGTTCAAAATATAAAACATTCTTATGCATTTTAATTTATCCACCATGACACATTGAGTTGTTGACGAAACCCAAGATGCAGAGATGGTGGCAGGCATTGTAAAGAAAAACATGATTTAATGTCCAAAATATAAAGAAAAAACACAAACCAGGAACCAGGAACGGACAAATTGGAAACAGGAACCAGCAAACAGGAACTAGGAACAAAAAGACGGAAAGCAGTCCACGGCATGCTGGAACAGCGACAAGTAGTAGCACAACATCGACAGGTATTAGTGACAATAATCCAGCACTGACAGGAGGAGAAAGCAGGTCTAAATAGTGACTGGCTGATTGACACCAGGTGTGGGCAGGTGCCTATCAGCCACAGTTAAGGGGAAACAGCACTCAGGGAGACAAACAGGAACAGGAACTAAAGGCAGGAAACAAAGACAAATGCAGAGGAAAAACTAAGACATAGCCAAACTGTCAAGGACAAGCCTGACACATCCGGTTTCTACCGCACCTGTTCAAGTAGTCGCATTAATGGTAAGAAGTATTCTATTTATTGTTGGTTAGCTTCCGAATAACAATGTTATTAAAAAGAACAAGAGACTTATTACACTCTAAAAATGTTAGTCTTACTTAAAAATGCGCGCATTTAGCTGTATTCAGTCTTAAAAAAAATATTATATGGCTATCACGGAAATACTTTTTAAAATATTTGGCTTGTATGGCTCTTTCAGCCAAAAAGGTTCCCGACCCCTGGTGTAGTGGATTCTGAGTTACGTTCAAATATGTAGGCCAGGTGTGTACAAAGTGCGGCCCGGGGGCCATTTGCGGCCTGCAGGTAATTTTTTTAACGGCACATTTTAAAAATACGATTGAAAAATTTTTAAAACATAAAAAGTGATATAAAAGAGCAAACGGGTAAATGTAACAAGAAAATGTTGCAATGTTTACTCTAATAACACAAAGCTGCCATGCAGGCAGTTTCTTTCTTTAAAAAATAATAATGAATCAAGATCAATGTCATTATGAATTATTGACCTATTCAAGCCTCCAATTACATCACGTAAAAATTTCCACTTTGACATATTTTGGGGGGAAAATGTTGCATATTTTGTGTTTGCCATATAAAAAACTGAGCTGTTTTTTTTTTAAAGAAAGGCCTAAAATGAACAAAAAAAACATCAACAACAATAAAACTTATAATTGACGGATAGATCTGAAGTTGATTTCAAGATTATTGTGTTAAAAGTAAACAGTAAAAAAAATGTCTAATTTACTTTCTAACACTTTAATGCAGGGGTAGGGAACCTATGGCTCTAGAGCCAGATGCGGCTCTTTTGATGACTGCATCTGGCTCTCGGATAAATCTGAGCTGACATTGCTTGACACGATAAGTAATGAATAATTCCACTTGTAATCACAGTGTTAAAAATAACGTTCAAAATATAAAACATCCTCATGCATTTTCAATCCATTCATCCGTTTTCTACCGCACCTGTTCAAGAAGTTTCGTTAATGATAAGAAGTTATTTTTTTATTATTGGTTAGTGTGGGGCTTGCACTCCTGGATGTTCTTCAGACCACCAAGCACCGACATGAGAGCCTGTTTCAGGGCTACAATATTGTTAAATTTTTCAATAAGTCTCTCAGTTTCTTTCCAGCAATTGTCTTTTTCTCTTTCGTTCTCGCTCGCGCTCTGGCTCCAGCCCCAACCCTGTCTCTCCTCCTGGCTGCTGCTTATAACAGAGTGACAGGTGATTAGATAATAAGGTCCAGTTGGGCAAGCTACGCACCTGTCGCTGATTTCAAGGCCGATCCTGGCAACACCCCGCTTCGCTGCAGGCCCGCAGGCCACGCCCCCATCCACAGTTAGCTTCAGAATAATTAATGTTATTACAAAGAATAAGATACCTATTATACTCTAGAAATGTTGGTCTGAGCTGTGTTCAGTGTTAAAAAAAATATTATATGGCTCTTACGGAAATACATTTTAAAATATTTTGCTTCTTGGCTCTCTCAGCCAAAAAGGTTCCCGACCCCTGCTTTAATGGGTAGGACCCTTTTGGATCCCCGATCATTTTAGTGTGATTTGTTTTTAAATGTCATTGCTCAAAAAATAATAATGAATTAAAATCAATGGTGTTATGAGTTATTGACCTTTTTAATGCTCCAATTATTATATATTCTTAAATATTCCACTTAAAAAAATTGAGTGAAAATATTGCATATGTTGTGATTTTTCCATAAAAAAACATTTTTTTGTGACAAAAAGAGCATATAACTTAAATCTTTAAAATCATTATATTGACAGATAGACCTAATGTTGATCTAGAGATTTAAAACTTGAATAATAATAAAAAAATTATACTGAATAATGACACATTTTTAAAAATGTTTTGACCAAAACCTTTTGGAGTCCCCGGGATCAAGCCTGATATTGTATTGTTTTTTAAAATAAAAAATATCAAAATGGCCCCCGCTTTCTTTGATTTTTCAGTGTGCGGCCCTCAGTGGATAAAGTTTGGACACCCCTGATGTAGGCATTAGGGTTGTACGGTATACCAGTACTAATAAAGTACCGCGGTACTAACAAATTAAAAAAGGTACTATACTGCCTTTTAAAAATGTTGGTGCTTTTTTCAGTTTCACGCGCCTGATGGCGCTCCGTGGTGACATTGTTGGTACTATGAGCCAACACACACTGTAAGAATAATTATGTATAAGTTATCACACAACCTTATGCTCAAAGGCCGTTGCTATAGTTATTATCTATTGTGCTCAAATTGTACTTTTCTATCCGTGCAAAGGCACACAACTTGTAATCTTCCATTGCGAGTTGTCTCGCAGCAGCAGTTTGTTTCTGGACCCTGACTGCTGACAGCCGAGGACGGACATCGAGTACCTCAACGCAGACAAAACAGAGACATGAATAATCATGTGTTGTGTCTACTGGGGCTGCTAGCATTACCCCTCCCTTCAGAAGCAGCCTCAGTGATGTACCAATAATCAGGGACCTCCCAAATAAATCGAGGAACACGTGGGGCTGTACCTTAGAGCGAAGGGTGACACTGTAACTGAGTGTGCAGCCCAATACGTCTCTCCTCATCAGCAAAAATTAACTCTGTCTCTGCCTGATTCCTTCTTCTTGTCTCGTTTAATAGATAGTTCGGTGTTTGAACCTGACACACACACACAGAGCACTTACATTTGCAAACAGTGTGGAGACAGAAGAGTGAGAATGCACGTATTTTGGCTTCAAACCTAACGATAAAGGCTATTTAGGACTATTCAGAAGTAGCGAAAACACTGTGGAGGGCAAAGTGTTTTAGCTACTTCTACATCACTAATGCTCGTCTCCATGGCGACAAATAAAGTATGTTTCTTACAAGTATCATTATCACTGCAGGACGAGGAATAGCTAAACATGCTTCACTACACAGCGTAGGAGGATACAATAGCTAACCGCTAACAGCAAGCTAGCGCTCCCAAATGTAAACAAATTGGTGGATTTATACAAATATCGACTGTAACGATACCAAGTACAAGAGCTGTACACGGTCATTACTACAATGATTACATCGATATTTTTTTTTATCAAAAAATTTTTTTTTCCATTTTGTCATTGTTTTTATTGTTTATAAACTCGGGAAATATGTCCCTAGACACCTGATAAGTTTAATTATGACCAATGTATGATCCTGTAACTACTTGGCATTGGATCCATACCAAAATTTGTAGTATCACCCAAAACTAATATAAAGTATTAAAGAAGAGAAGAATAAGTGATTATCACATTTGAACAGAAGTGTAGATAGAACATGTTGTAACAGAAAGTAAGCAGATTTTAACGATTTATGAACAAGTAGATTAATAATTTATCCTTTGTGATAATCTATCCAAATCAACCGCTAGTTCCTAATAATTTTGACGAAATAATAACAAACATAACAGAGAAATTGCACATATGTCAGCAGCCAAATTAGGAACCTTTGCTTCCTTACTTCTAGGCCTTTGAGGCATAGCCTAAAAATAAAATATTCGATTTCTTTCCCTACTTTTTAAAGAAACCAATAAATACAAATGGCGTAATACAAAGCAAGTTTTGCTTTTATTTAATTAAAAACTAGTCGATTGAATGATACTGCATCCTATATTCAACCTACAATGTGACACTTGTTAACTGTTAGCATGCTAACATTAAAGTGCTAACTTTGTTTTTTAGGTAATTTTACACTTTTTTCTCCAATTCTTTAGCCATACACCTTAGAGCACGGGTCCGCAACCCGCGGCTCCGGAGTTGCATGCGGCTCTTTGATCACTCTGATGTGGCTCAGCTGCATACTAGCCGGCCCCCCCATATTTCCGGATTTCAGTGCCTCTCCCAGAAAACCCCCGGGGTAACCGCTCTCCGATTTTCTCCCGGACAACAATTTTGAGAGTGTGCCGTGATGGCAATGCCTTTACCGACCTCTACAACATGTCGTCGCGCCTGCTTTTACGCCATGCTATCTGCGTGCCGGTTAGTCACATGTAGTATGCGCCCTCTGTTAACTCATGTGAGTGACTGCGAGGCATACTTGCTCAACAGCCATACAGGTCACACTGAGGGTGCCGGGCTAAACAACTTTAACACTGTTACAAATAAACATGCGCCACACTGTAAACCAGGGGTCGGGAACCTTTTTGGCTGAGAGAGCCATGAAAGCCAAATATTTTAAAAACGTATTTCCGTGAGAGCCATATTATATTTTGGTAATACTTTGATATGGGGAACATATTCACCATTAATTAGTTGCTTATTAACATGCAAATTCGTAACATATTGGCTCTTACTTAGTAATTTTTAAGTACTTATTAATGCCTTTTTCTGCATGGCCTTATTTTACAAGCAGTAAGCCATTAACTAAGAGGCTTCCCTTATAACCTCAGAATTATTGCTTATTGGTAACCCTAACCCTTATATGGTCCCCTAGTGTCCAAATAACTCTTAAGTCTCTGTTACTTAGAATATGTTCCCCATACTAAAGTGTTACCAATATTTTTTAACACTAAATACAATGTGCGCATTTTTAAGTTAGATTAACATTTTTAGATTATAATAAGTCTCTTATTTTTTTTAATAACATTTTTATTCTGAAGCTAACAAATAATAAATGAAATACTTCATACCATTAATGTGACTTCTTGGATTGATGGAATAAAGTGCATGAGAATGTTTTTAATTTTGAACGTTATTTTTAACCCTGTGATTACCAGCGGAATCATTTATTACTTATCGTGTTAAACAATGTCAGCTAAGATGTATCTGAGAGCCAGATGCAGTCATCAAAAGAGCCACATCTGGCTCTAGAGCCATAGGTTCCCTACCCCTGCTGTAAACCCACACCAAACAAGAATTACAAACACATTTCGGGAGAACATCCGCACCGTAACACAACATAAACACAACAGAACAAATACCCAGAATCCCATGCATCCCTAACTCTTCCGGGCTACATTATACACCCCCACTACCACCAAATCCCGACCAACGAGCTAATGCGACAACATTTAGTTCTTATCTGTACTGTAAAGTTCAAATTTGAATGACAATAAAAGAAAGTCTAAGTCCATAGCGGACTTAGACCATAGGGGCGGCATAGCTCGGTTGGTAGAGTGGCCGTACCAGCAACTTGAGGGTTGCAGGTTCGATTCCCGCTTGTGCCACCCACACTGGTTTAAATGTAACTTAGATATTGGGTGTCACTATGTAAAGCGCTTTGAGTCACTTGAGAAAAGCGCTATATAAATATAATAATTCACATAAGAAACATATCTTTCATGTTTTTCAAGATTTTCTATTTAGTCAAAGTCAATGATGACATTTCTTTGTGGTCCACCTTATTTTGAAAAGTTACATTTAAAGTAGCACAGATAGTCACACACACACTAGGTGTGGTGTAATTACTCTCTGCATTTTGCATTGAAATACAAACTACAATACCAAATTATTGGTATCTGGACAATACAAGTTTGCATAAGAGGTTAGTCGCACACAAACAATCCTTGTTCTGCAATAGTTTGAAGCTCATCTGCTGATTCATCAAGCATGGATTTTACGAAACAGGACCGGAGAGAAAAACAAAACTCAACTGGAGATAAATTATTTTTTTGCTTATGTACAGCATGTGTGTGTTTTTTTTTTTTTTTACAATCTGACTGCCCTCATGACCTCAGTGACTAAGTCATGAGTGTAAGACGCACAAAAACCTAAACAAACACAGACGGCCATTAGCTGCATGACACACAGCAGGCAGGAACATGGTGTGTAATATTTGAAAAAATATAACCATGAGCGACCTTTGAGTCACATCCTGTGTTTTTTAGTGAACCATCCGCCTTCAATATGCAGATATTTCTATTTCACTGATATACAGTTTCACAGTATATTTGCGCAACCGATCAAAAACAAAATGCCACATTCTCATCGGACTTCACTTTCAAAATGTCAAATTTGAAGTCACATGCTAGCTTAAATGCGATTCCTTTTATTGGATGTTCTACACGGCAGCAGGAGGAGCATATTGTCAGCCTCGCTGTGCTCTTTCCTTTTTGCTTCTCTTTTTAATTGCCACTTTGCACGGACAGGCCCTCTATTTGGTTTGGATGTGTCTCTGTTTTCTATCTCCGACAGCAACGAGGTATTCTGCCGGCTCGTAAGGTCTTTTTTTAGGGCCAGATAACATCCTCATCAACTTTGTACTCGGCATCAAGTTTCTTCTCGCGACTTTTTTTGTTCCAGAAGTTCAGGAGTGCCCACACTTTTTATGCAAGCGAGCTACTTTTCAATGTACCAAGTGGAGGGGCTCTACCTCAGTGGTTCTCAACATTTTTTCAGTGATGTACCCCCTGTGAACATTTTTTTAATTCAAGTACCCCGTAATCAGAGCAAAGCATTTTTGGTTGAAAAAAAGAGATAAAGAAGTAAAATACAGCACTATGTCATCAGTTTCTGATTTATTAAATTGTATAACAGTGCAAAATATTGCTCATTTGTAGTGGTCTTTCTTGGACTATTTGGAAAAAAAGATAATGATAAATAAATGGGTTGTACTTGTATAGCGCTTTTCTACCTTCAAGGTACTCAAAGCGCTTTGACACTACTTCCACATTTACCCATTCACACACACATTCACACACTGATGGAGGGAGCTGCCATGCAAGGCGCCAACCAGCACCAATCAGGAGCAAGGGTGAAGTGTCTTGCTCAGGACACAACGGACGTGACGAGGTTGGTTCTAGGTGGGATTTGAACCAGTGACCCTCGGGTTGCGCACGGCCACTCTCCCACTGCGCCACGCCGTCCCTGCGTGATGTGAAAATAACTAAATAACTAAATAATAATAACAATAACTAAATAACTAGATGTGAAAATAACTAAAAACTTATTGAAAAATAAACAAGTGATTCAATTATAAAATAAAGATTTCTACACATAGAAGTAATCATCAACTTAAAGTGCCCTCTTTGGGGATTCTAATAGAGATCCATCTGGATTCATCAACTTCATTCTAAACATAAAAAATACATCTTTAGCATCAATATTTATGGAAGATGTCCACAAAAAATCTAGCTATCAACACTGAATATTGCATTGTTGCAGTTCTTTTTACAGTTTATGAACTTACATTCATATTTTGTTGAAGTATTATTCAACAAATATATTTATAAAGGATTTTTGAATTGTTGCTATTTTTAGAATATTTAAAAAGAATCTCACGTACCCCTTGGCATACCTTCAAGTGCCCCCAGGGGTACACGTACCCCCATTTCAGAACCACTGCTCTACCTCATTCATACATATCATCAGAGGTGGGTAGTAACGCGCTACATTTACTCCGTTACATCTACTTGAGTAACTTTTGGGATAAATTGTACTTCTAAGAGTAGTTTTTATGCAACATACTTTTACTTTTACTTGAGTATATTTATAGAGAAGAAACGCTACTTTTACTCCGCTCCATTTATCTACATTCAGCTCACTACTACTTTTTTATCGATCTATTAATGTTTGTTTTGGTTTTTCAAAGTAGGAACTGTGCATGCCTGCGTTTCACCAATCACATGCAGTCACTGGTGACGTTGGACCAATCAAACAGAGCCATGCGGTCACATGACCGTGATTCGTAAAACCCGACTTAAACATGTTGACAAACTTATTGGGGTGTTACCATTTAGTGGTCAATTGTACGGAATATGTACTGTACTGTGCAATCTAATAATAAAAGTTTCAATCAATCAATCAAAAGTGTAAAGGAAAAAAGACACTTTTTATTTCAACCGTACTTCCCGTCAAAAGCCTAAAGACTGATCGCACAGTTCCTGTCTTCACAATAAAAGCGCCGCTCCATCGCGCCTGCGTTAACAAAATAAGAGTCTCCGAAAGCCAGCGCAAACAAGCTAGCAAGCTACGGAGTTTGCCGCCAATGTATTTCTTGTAAAGTGTATAAAAACAAATATGGAAGCTGGACAAATAAGATGCCAAAAACCAACGACTTTCATGTGGTATTAGACAGAAAAGAGGAACTTTTTTTCTCCTCCATTTGAAAACATGGACGTCAGATTCCAATCAATGCAAGTCATCAGAATCAGGTAATACACCAACTTATATTCTTGTCTTCATGAAATATAGGAATCTATATGTTAAACATGCATGTATATTCATTAAAACACCTTCAACATGTGAACAAAAACGGCAAAATAAATAAATATAAACTATATACTGTATATATAAATGTAAGTATATATATATATATATATATATATATATATATATATGATATGTGTGTGTATAAATGATTTGTGTGTGTATGTATGATATGTGTGTGTATACATGATATGTGTGTGTTTGTATATGTATATATGAGGTAGATCACCTCTACTTGGTCATTTACTAAGTAATTGATAAACGTTGAAAAACTTATTGGGGTGTTACCATTTAGTGGTCAATTGTACGGAATATGTACTGTACTGTGCAATCTACTAATACAAGTTTTAATCAATCAATCAAATCAATGAATGCCTACTGAGCCTATGGTGCTGTTAAGTTATTGTGGCTCAATGTGCCATTTTTTTTATTTTATTTTAATGTACTATTATTTAATATATATTATTGTTTTAGTTGCTTAAGAGATATTCCTGGCTCTGAATTTGCTCATTGCTATTTTTATGTTTTTGTGCATTATTTGTTGCCGTAATCAGGTTACTCATCAGTTACTCAGTACTTGAGTAGTTTTTTCACAACATACTTTTTACTTTTTACTTTTAGTCAAGTAAATATTTGGGTGACTACTCCTTACTTTTACTTGAGTAATACATCTCTAAAGTAACTGTAGTCTTACTTGAGTAGAATTTCTGGCTACTCTACCCACCTCTGATTGTACGGAATATGTACTCAACTGTGCAATCTACTAATAAAAGTTTCAATCAATCAAACCCTCCCATATTGTTAAAAACATATAAATTCAATATTAATACAATTATTATTGTTTTACCACCAATCTAAAATGCAGATGTTTCCTTCAGCTAGTTTGGCACATATTCACTTACACTGGATTGTTTTATTATCTTTAAAGCACAACATGTACTTAATGTAATTGGCCTGACATCATTCTATTGTTTTGTATGCGGCCCTCTATCTTCACTCAAATGTCATTACATTTAATAAATTGTTATGAGAACATCCATAATCAGCTCATCAATAAATATTTTTTGGGAGTGGAAAAACTTAAATAGGATGTGAGAATCAGTGTTGTACTGAATATGTGAATGGTACCCAGAGGGGCTGTGACATAGCACTGGTCTCAACTTCCCATAGCTGATTTTATTTTAACATATAAATATTTTTTTTATATTGCCAACCTCAAATAAGAATGTAGATATTTGGATACAGGGAATAAAAAATGTGGCTTTAAACCTAAAAACCATGTAGGGAAAATGTTTTTAGCGGTACATGATGAATATTGGGGCAATATAGGAATTATGACATTCCATTACATAAAAAAAATGCTCATATGGAATAAAAACACTTAATTAGGGTGAGATTACTCAAACTGTGCTGTAGGCGGGTTAAGGTAAGCAAATCAAGCGCTCCTTTTCTCTTGCTGTAAACGGCCTGTCATAAACTCCCCCTGAGCTCACTGTAAACAAACACGGCGTCAATCATGTGGGACTCCTTCACTGCTATTTGCTCTACAAACATTCCACAAGGAGAGAAACAAACCCCATCAAGCTTCAACACATCAAACCTTATCAGCCAGCTAAAACACCGGAATCGCTACGACGAGTGTTTTGAAAGCCTACAAAGACTTCTGCACCGATAAAAGAAGCTCCCACAAAAGCAGCCACTAAGAAAGTTGGCACACGCTACGGTTAAATTTACATTTTAAAAATAATATTTATACAAACAAGTACTAAGTATCGAGCTTGAGAAATAGGACATTACTGTACTTCCTTGAATAGCCGCCGGGGCGCTAATTAATTTAAAACCTCTTCTCACTCCGGCGTCTACCAAAGGCATGCGGTAAATTTAGGCCTGCGCTTATAAATTTGAGTGTGATGTAAGGATACCATCATGAAAAGCACATTTAATTAAAAAAAACTTATTATGGTCTTACCTTTACTTATAAATGAAGTCCATGCGCAGCTCCTTCTGATCAAAAGCATCGATAACTTGTTTATAGAAGTTTTCCTTATCTTTCTTCAGTTTTAAAAGTCTCTGTCTTGATGGAGATCTTCCTTTATTACCTCCTGCTTTGATTGAAAGTCAAGTTTAGAAAACGGTTTTATTTTAGATATGTAATCCTCCATGTTAAAAGTGCAAGCGAGAAAAAATAAACGATCAATGCTCACTCTTGCTGCTTGTTGTCACTTCTTCTGCAGCCGAGTAGTCGCAAGAAGGATCACTAGCGCCCTCTACCACCAGGAGGCGGGAGTCATTTAATGACTCATATTTGACACACGCAGCTACGGTATATTAATAAAACATATCTGCTTAGTGTTCTTTTTAGCATATTCAATAGCTTGGATCTTAAATCCTACTGAATAGCTCTTAATCTTCTTCCCTTTATGCGATTTCAAATGATTGAAATCAGCCTCCTCCATTTTGAAAATGATGACAGGTGAAGTGTCACTCGTGACGTGACGAATTTGACCCGGCGGATATTCTAGGCATATGCTAATTATTTGGCGAAACGGGTTTGACCCGGCGGAAATTCTAGACATGCGCTAATAAAAATAATATTTTGCGAAACGAGTTTGACCCGGCAGTAATTCTAGGCAGGCGCATACTATATACCCGGCTGCAATTCAAGGAAATACGGTATCTCCAATTGGTACGGACTTAACTAATTTTTTGTATCACTGTAGAAACGTCTAATAGTCAAACTTTATTCACAAAGAACCTTTAATTCATTAAAAAAAACATGCAAAACAAAGAACCTTTAAAGATAGTCATTTTCAACTGGGGGCCTGGGGGCCACATCCGGCCCACCAAAACGGCTCTGTGGCCTTGTGGTTAGAGTGTCCGCCCTGAGATGGGTCGGTCATGAGTTCAAACCCCGGCCGAGTCATACCAAAGACTATAAAAATGGGAGCTATTACCTCCCCCTGCTTGGCACTCAAGGGTTGGAATTGGGGGTTAAATCACCAAAAATGATTCCCGAGCGTGGCCACCGCTGCTGCTCACTGCTCCCCTCACCTCCCAGGGGGTGAACAAGGGCATGGGTCAAATGCAGCACCACACCTAGTGTGTGTGTGACAATCACTGGTACTTTAACTTTAACTTCATTTGGCCCACCGAGCATCACCCAAATAGGCTTGATGAAACCATTCAAACGAGGCTTGCTCATGTCTGCAGTACCTCCATCACCCCACAGGGGGAAACAGCAAAGCCAATGTGTCAATGACACATTGGGTGAGTAGAAGAAGATAAAATAAATCGCGAAAATCGGAGTTTCACAGCAACTGGACAGGAAAGTATGCGCGTACGGAAATTGCTGACTTTGATGTCTTTTGTATTCGTGGTGGTGTTGTTTTTGGCTGTTCCAACTGCGGCGATCAAAACTGGTTAAATCCATGTAGCTCTGAATTTGACCAGCAGAGAGCTACACCTTAGGTTTAATTGTGTTAAATCCCATATGTGCAGTGTTTGCTGTGTGTATTATTAACACTAAACTAGGACTGGGCGATATATCGATATACGCGATATATCGCGGGTTTGTCTATGTGCGATATAAAAAATGACTATATCGTAATATTCAAGTATACGTTCTCACGCAGTTGCTTTTAGCTGTTGGCATTACACTACAGCAGGGGTCACCAACCTGGTGCCCGCGGGCCAGATGAGTAGCCCGCTGGCCTGTTCTAAAAATAGCTCAAAAAGCAGCACTTACCAGTGAGCTGCCTCTATTTATTTTAAATTGTATCTATTTACTATCAAGCTGGTCTCGCTTTGCTCGACATTTTTAATTCTAAGAGAGACAAAACTCAAATAGAATTTGAAAATCCAAGAAAATATTTTAAAGACTTGGTCCTCACTTGTTTAAATACATTAATTTATTTTTTTACTTTGCTTCTTATAACTTTCAGAAAGACAATTTTATAGAAAAAATAAAACCTTAAAAACGATTTTATATATACCTTTTTACCTTTTAAATTCCTTCCTCTTCTTTCCTGACAATTTAAATCAATGTTCAATTATTATCTTTTTATTGTAAAGAATAATAAATACAATTTAATTTAATTCTTCATTTCAGCTTCTGTTTTTTCGACGAAGAATATTTGTGAAATATTTCTTCAAACTTATGATTAAAATTCAAAAAAATTATTCTGGCAAACCTAGGAAATCTGTAGAATCAAATTTAAATCTTATTTCAAAGTCTTTAAACTTCTTTTAAAATGTTTGTTTTGGAAAATCTAGAAGAAATAATGATTTGTCGTTGTTAGAAATATAGCTTGGTCCAATTTGTTATATATTCTAACAAAGTGCAGATTGGATTTTAACCTATTTAAAACATGTCATCAAAATTCTAAAATTAATCTTAATCAGGAAAAATTACTAACGATGTTCCATAAATTATTTTTTTTAATTTTTTCAAAAAGATCGAATTAGCCAGTTTTTCTCTTCATTTTTTTCGGTTGAATTTTGAATTTTAAAGAGTCGAAATTGAAGATAAACTATCTTTCAAAATTTTATTTTCATTTTTTTCGTGTTCTCTCCTCTTTTAAATCTTTCAATTAAGTGTTTTTTCCATCATTTATACTCTACAAAAAACCTTCCGTAAAAGGAAAAAAAATGTACGACGGAATGACAGACAGAAATACCCATTTTTTTAATATATATTTATATTAATTTATTAAAGGTAAATCGAGCAAATTGGCTATTTCTGGCAATTTATTTAAGTGTGTATCAAACTGGTAGCCCTTCGCATTAATCAGTACCCAAGAAGTAGCTCTTGGTTTTAAAAAGGTTGGTGACCCCTGCACTACAGGCTCTTCCCACTCCTTCTTGTCTCTCCTTCTCACAGACAACAAGCGCACAAAATTACACACCTCACATACTGTCACGTCACACGTCACATACGTATACTCCCTCGCGGAGCAGAGAGGTAGCATCGTGGCTAACGTTAGCTGTGATGCTAGTGGAGTGTTGCGAGTGGTAATACGAGAGAAAGAAGGTGCGAATCTGGTAACAAATGAAAGAAAAATTAATTCCCAAGAAAGACAGCAGGGGGTCCATCGTCTGGTGGTGGATCGGCTTCAAGCGAGAATATGTCAAATAGACAACTTTAATTTGTCAAATGTGGGCCGCAAGCGTTGCTACCAAAAGTAGCATTACTGCTAATATGTAGCATCATTTCTACTCTACATGCCCCTAAAGCTGACCAACACGCCGGACTGTAGTCACTTGGAAGCGTGTCTTAATGAAATTAAACAATGGATGTCGGCTAATTTTTTGCAACTTAACGCCAAAAAATAAATAAATAAAAAAAACGAAATGCTGATTATCGGTCCTGCTAGACACCGACCTCTATTTTATAATACAGCTTTAAAATTTGACAACCAAATAATAAAACAAGGTGACTCGGTAAAAAATCTGGGTATTATCTTCGACCCAACTCTCTCCTTTGAGTCACACATTAAAAGCGTTACTAAAACGGCCTTCTTTCATCTCCGTAATATCGTTACAATTCGCTCCATTTTGTCCACTAAAGACGCCGAGATCATTATCCATGCGTTTGTTACGTCTCGTCTCGATTACTGTAACGTATTATTTTCGGGTCTCCTCATGTCTAGCATTAAAAGATTACAGTTGGTACAAAATGCGGCTGCTAGACTTTTGACAAGAACAAGAAAGTTTGATCACATTACGCCTGTACTGTATATACCTTTATATACATATATACATACATATATACCTATACTGTATATACCTTTATATACATATATACATACATATATACCTGTACTGGCTCACCTGCACTGGCTTCCTGTGCACTTAAGATGTGACTTTAAGGTTTTACTACTTACGTATAAAATACTACACGGTCTAGCTCCATCCTATCTTGCCGATTGTATTGTACCATATGTCCCGGCAAGAAATCTGCGTTCAAAAGACTCCGGCTTATTAGTGATTCCTAGAGCCCAAAAAAAGTCTGCGGGCTATAGAGCGTATTCCGTTCGGGCTCCAGTACTCTGGAATGCCCTCCCGGTAACAGTTCGAAATGCTACCTCAGTAGATGCATTTAAGTCTCACCTTAAAACTCATCTGTATACTCTAGCCTTTAAATAGACCTCCTTTTTAGACCAGTTGATCTGCCGCTTCTTTTCTTTTTTCTCCTATGTCCCCCCCTCCCTTGTGGTAGGGGAGTTCCGGTCCGATGACCATGAATGAAGTACTGGCTGTCCAGAGTCGAGACCCAGGATGGACCGCTCGCCTGTGTATCGGTTGGGGACATCTCTACGCTGCTGATCCGCCTCCGCTTGAGATGGTTTCCTGTGGACGGGACTCTCGCTGCTGTCTTGGATCCGCTTGAACTGAACTCTCGCGGCTGTGTTGGAGCCACTATGGATTGAACTTTCACAGTATCATGTTAGACCCGCTCGACATCCATTGCTTTCGGTCCCCTAGAGGGGGGGGGGGGTTGCCCACATCTGAGGTCCTCTCCAAGGTTTCTCATAGTCAGCATTGTCACTGGCGTCCCACTGGATGTGAATTCTCCCAGCCTACTGGGTGTGAGTTTTCCTTGCCCTTTTGTGGGTTCTTCCGAGGATGTTGTAGTCGTAATGATTTGTGCAGTCCTTTGAGACATTTGTGATTTGGGGCTATATAAATAAACATTGATTGATGATCATTTGAAAAGTCACCTGCTAATAACTGTATAATAAATACAGTTTTGGTCAATTGACTTAGTTGTGATTTCCTTCTCTGCATGAATGTTTAAAAGTAGCATATATGAATGCAGTATGAAGAAGAATGTTTGAATGTAGACACAGACTCATCATACTGCTGTGATTATATGCATCAAGTGTTCATTCAAGGCTAAGGCAATTATACCGAAATATATATCGTACATCGCGATATGGCCTAAAAATACCGACATACTAAAAAAAGGCAATATCGCCCAGCCTTACATTAAACCTTGTATATTGTTTATGTAACATACACAATGGACATTATATACTTTTGTAATGTTTATATTTTCAGCCTTGCAAACCTACATGAAGCAAGACGTATTAAGAAATAAAATTGAAGCAAAATAATTCAAAAGAAGGAATCATCTATTAAACTTGTCAACTATCTGTGGAGCTGCACACGCTGGGAACGGGTAGCGAGGGCAGAATAATGAAATGATTGACAGTTCAGTGTGAAAGCTGATGTTTAGAGGGCAAGCATTTTGGCTTCGAGGTCGGCTCAGTTTACTGCTCATTTGTCAACTATTAATTTTGTAAATGTCATTTTTGGCAAAAAATGATGGCGCTTATTGCTACTTAATACGTATTGGTTGGATGAACGCGACCGGAGTATTCAGACTACAGTCGCACTTTAACATGTCCGATTTACATCCACGTACGATAACCGCCTGAATCTGATTCGAAAAATTCGGGACTGAACTGTTCACATTGACATTAAAGTCAGACAACTGAACAAAACTGCACTGCGTAGTGAAACGGAAGCCATAATTCCGCTTTATTTCACCATGTTGAGGAACTTTGAACTGCATCGCAGATATTGCTTTGTGCGGTGTTTTTTCAGGGAATTGTCCCAGAGAATGATAGCAATTGTTGGGGGTATTGTACTGGACTGCTGCTTTAACTGGACCCTCTTATCATGCCGCGCTGGGCTGTGTGGCCCTCGGAACGGATGTTCTCATCCCTCAGGAATAGTCTGGTATTGTTAGCTGGTGAAGGAGGCCCAGCCATTGCAGAAAACAAAGGGACATTTACACACACGCGCACACACACACACACACACACACACACACACACACACACACACACACACACATTAGGATAAAAATATGCACCATGTCAACAGACCTCTTTGTGTGAAGCCACAGTGTGAGAGAAAAGTCAATATTAAGGAAGTTAACACAATTATTCTTATTAATATATTACCAAATACGAAAATATTTACACGCTGTTTGTCCCTATTTTTGTTTCACCTGAACATTGTATACTTTTAGACCTCCACCCCAGATCACACCTCACTCCAACCCACTTCTCCAAAATGGGCTGGCTCAGGGTGGAGGACGGAGTCAAACAAACAACTAGTCTATAAAATCCGCTACACCTCCCTGATACCGAAGTACATGTCAAACTACTTCCTTAAAGGGGAACGTTATCAGCAGACTTATGTACGCGTCAATATATACCTTGATGGTGCAGAAAAAAGACCATCTATTTTTTTTAACCGATTTCCGAACTCTAAATGGGTGAATTTTGGCGAATTAAACGCCTTTCTGTTTACGCGCTGGAGGCGATGACGTCAGAATGTGACGTCGCCAAGGTAACACAGCCACCATTTTCATTTTCAACACATTACAAACACCGGGTCTCAGCTCTGTTATTTTCCGTTTTTTTGACTATTTTTTGGAACCTTGGAGACATCATGCCTCGTCGGTGTGTTGTCGGAGGGTGTAACAACACTAACAGGGAGGGATTCAAGTTGCACCACTGGCCCCAAGATGCCAAAGTGTCTGCCGCCCATTGAATGTGCCAAAGTGTCTCCACATTTGACCGGCGATGCTAAGACAGACATGGCACAGAGATGTATGGATAACCTGCAGATGCATTTGCAACGATAGTCAACGAAATCACAAAAGTGAGTTTTGTTTATGTTGACTGACAGCTAATCGATGCTAACATGCTATGCTAATCGATGCTAACATGCTATTTACCGGCGGTGCTAAAGCATACATGGAACAGAGATGTATGGATAACCTGTAGATGCATTTGCAACTATATTACGTTTCCTTCCACCCACATTTAATGCAAAAAAAACACTTACCAATCGACGGATTTAAGTTGCTCCAGTGTCAAAAGATGCGAAAGTCCTGATCGTTTGGTCCGCACATTTTACCGGCGATGCTAACGCAGCTATTCGGCCATGCTATGGCTATGAATAGTGTCAATAGCTATTCGCTCAATAGCTTCAGTTTCTTCAATATTTTCATACTCCAACCATCTGTTTCAATACATGCGTAATCTGTTGAATCGCTTAAGTCGCTGAAATCCGAGTTTGAATCCGAGCTAATGACGCTACATCTTGCTGTGGTATTCCCATTGTTTGTTTACATTGGCAGCACTGTGTGACGTCACAGGGAAATGGCCAGTGTCTTCGCAAAGAGCCGAAAATAAGGCACTTTAAAGCTTTATTTAGGGATATTCCGAGACCGGTAAAATTTAGAAAAAAAATTTAAAAAAATACAACAAGTCACTGGGAACTGATTTTTATTGTTTTTAACCCTTTTGAAATAGTGATAATGTTCCTCCTTAATGTAAATGAACAACATAACCACAACACCAGGGGGAGCTCCACAAACCACGTTAAACCCAGATTCCAATCTAACAAAGGTCTTAACTCATTCTCTTTCTATGCCACATCAATGTAGAATGCACTCCCAACAGGTGGAAAAGTAAGTGAATCTCCATCCTCCTTCAAAACTTCAACCCTCCTCCATTCACATTCCACCTCCCCGGATTGTAAATAACCAAATGTAAATAATCAAATGTATTTCTAATGTATATACTTGTTCTTAGGCTATGTGAACTCACTATGTTCTCTGCTGGCTGTACATATCCTACAAAATAAGACCTACACTGTTTCAATGTCCATTTCTCTGTTGATGCAATTGTTGATGACTGAAGTACTGATAGCAACCAAAGCTCCTCATCCCACCCCCCGGATTGTAAATAATGTAAATAATTCAATGTATATACTATGATGATTAACTTGTGTGATGACTGTATTATGCTGATAGTATATATTTGTACCATGAATTGATTAACGTGGACCCCGACTTAAACAAGTTGAAAAACTTATTGGGGTGTTACCATTTAGTGGTCAATTGTACGGAATATGTACTGAACTGTGCAATCTACTAATAAAAGTTTCAATCAATCAATCAAAAGTCCTTATAATCAAATTAGCTCTAATACACATGTGTCAAATTAAAGGCCCGGGAGCCAGATCTAGCCCGCCACATCATTCTATATCAGGGGTGTCAAACTCAAATACAAAGTGGGCCAAAATTTAAAACTGAACAAAGCCGCGGGCCAAGGTTGAACAAATGAACCTTTTAATAGGGACCCAAACAAGTTTTGCATTGAATATTGAACAAGCAAGGCTTATATAACTTTATAGTGACATGCAAATTCGAGTTTTGAATAATAATAACAATAATAATAATAATGAAAAAAATATCAATGGCATATCAAATAAATTGTAAATAAAAATGTAATGCCTCTTTTCTATTTGCAGCCTTCTGAGGTAAAAATCAACATACATTTTTTTCACAGGCTAATAAATTTGAAAATAAAATAAAGAATAAATCCACCATTCAGGCCTTTTTACTGCTCAGTGTGCGACACACTGATCTAATCTGATGTGCCCAAGCTATCTTAATTTTCCTGAAGGAACTCTCCTGAAGGAATCAATAAACTACTATCTATCAATCTATCTTTTCTTGGATGCGAGTTCATTAATGTCAGGGCTCAGGCTTTGAGCTGAGGCAACCTGAGGTGGGCGGGGTTTGGTGGGAGGGGTGTGTATGGTAGCGTCCCGGAAGAGTTTGTGCTGCAAGGGTTTCTGGTGTTTGTTCTGTTGTGTTTATGTTGTGTTACGGTGCAGATGTTCTCCCGAAATGTGTTTGTCATTCTTGTTTGGTGTGGGTTCACAGTGTGGTCCACATTTGTAAGTGTCAGAGTTGTTTATACTGCCACCCAAAGTGTGACTTGTATGGCTGTTGATCAAGCATAGATTGCATTAACTTGTGTGTGTGTGTGTGTGTCTGTGTGTGTGTGTCTGTGTGTGTGTGTGTGTGTGTAAAAGCCGCATAACTTATGTGGCTGTTTCTATGTAGGGATGTGACGAAAGGTTGTAGAGGACGCTTAAGGCAGTGCCTTTAAGCCACACCCCCAATATTGTTATCCGGGTGGAAATCGGGAGAAATTCGGAAGAATGGTTGCCCCGGGAGATTTTCGGGAGGGCCACTGAAATTTGGAAGTCTCCCGGGAAAATCGGGAGGGTTGGCAAGTATGAGTATTAGCGGTGATGTGGTGTTACCGGCGGGCCAGCTTTAATGTTAATTTGATATTGCCTCAAGGGCCAGATGAAATTACACGGCGGGCCACATTTGGCCCGCGGGCCAGAGTTTGACACCCGTGTTCTATATAATCCACAAAAGCCTGGAAACAATAAGCATCAACAAATTACCACATCTTTACTTACTCAATAGATTCGTTTTTTTCCATTTTGATAGAAAAAAATACATGTACCACTATTGCATATCTTTTAAACTTGAATTTTATCTAACAATGCAACAAATATTACAGTACAATACACTCCAAACATGTTTTTGGTGAAAACATAAATACTTTCAATATCATTTTGGCGATACGATTTCAAAGCAAGTTATCCATCAAATTGTACGTACAAATAGCAAATGAGTTGCCAGAATTGTACTGTAAAAAAAAATTGAAGAGAAAGATGTTTTAAGTTAATTAATGCATTTCTTGTTTAAGACAAGTAAAGTACCCTAAATCTTCTGACATTACTACCGACGATAATGTCTAACTTTATGCCATGTGCATCTTGGAACCTCCATTTGGACATCGCTGTGTGGAGTGTGCATTCCGGTATTTTCCGAACACTCCAGATTCCAAAAATATGTATGTTAGCTTCATTGGAGACTGCAATTTGTTCATAGATACGATTGTTAGTGTGAAGGATTGTTCATATACAGTAAATAGGACTGTGATTGGCCATGCTAATTTAAGTTAGTCTGTCTGTTATCTTGTCCATTGTACGTTAGCATTAAGCTAGCGGCATTACAGCGCCACCTTCATCCTGCATAATTGTATTGCTATTTTCAGTTTATTCCGTCCATCCATCCATCCATCAATCCCAAATATATTATTAATTTAACGTGATTCCTAAAAGTATGTGCACTTCATGTGTATATATAATGTACTTTCTTTAGTGTGGTTACTGTTACACTGACTTAATTGTGAAAAATATCAAAACACCCAGTTATTTTCCCCCCAATATAATTTAAACGACTGTTTATATATATGGCAAACCAAATTGCAAAATTCAGGTATGGAAGAATCAAATAAAGCAATGAGCAACAACAATTGAAACTGCATTGAAAGCGCAGTCTACCAAATCAAATTCCTTGCGTTAAAGCTGATTGTGATTCTAATTCTGATGGTATAGGAAAATGAATTTTAATATTATTATTATGAATGGTAGTATTAATAAATAATAACCCTATTTTTTAATTAGCCTTTTTATAGTAAATATATACGTCATATCATATTGACGACGCCCCCACCTCCACCATATAGTGCATGGGTGTCAAACTCTGGCCCGTGGGCCAAATTTGGCCCGCCGTGTAATTTCATTTGGCCCTTGAGGCAATATCAAATTAACATTAGAGCTGGCCCGCCGCTGTAACACCACATTCCCCGCTAATACTCATACTCGTCAACCCTCCCAATTTTCCCGGGAGACTCCCGAAGTTCAGTGACCCTCCCGAATTTCTGCCGATTTCCACCCGGACAATAATATTGGGGGCGGGCCGTGGAAGCACTGCTTTTGGCGTTCTCTACATGTCGCCACGTCCGCTTTTCTTCCATAAAAATAGCGTGCCAGCCCACTCACATAATATATGCGGCTCATACACACACACACAAGTGTATGCAAGGCATACTTGGTCAACAGCCATACAGGTCACACTGAGGGTGGCCGCATAAACAAGGTTAACACTGTTACAAAGATGCGCCACACTGTGAACCCACAGCAAACAAGAATGACACACACATTTCGGGAGAACATCCGCACCGTAACACAACATAACATCCGCACCGTAACACAACATAAACACAACCGGACAAATACCCAGAACCCTCCCGAATTTCTGCCGATTTCCACCCGGACAATAATATTGGGGGCGGGCCGTAAAAGCACTGCTTTTGGCGTTCTCTACATGTCGCCACGTCCGCTTTTCTTCCATAAAAATAGCGTGCCAGCCCACTCACATAATATATGCGGCTCATACACACACACACAAGTGTATGCAAGGCATATTTGGTCAACAGCCATACAGGTCACACTGAGGGTGGCCGTATAAACAAGGTTAACACTGTTACAAATATGCGCCACACTGTGAACCCACAGCAAACAAGAATGACACACACATTTCGGGAGAACATCCGCACCGTAACACAACATAACATCCGCACCGTAACACAACATAAACACAACCGGACAAATACCCAGAACCCTCCCGAATTTCTGCCGATTTCCACCAGGACAATAATATTGGGGGCGGGCCGTAAAAGCACTGCTTTTGGCATTCTCTACACGTCGCCACGTCCGCTTTTCTTCCATAAAAATAGCGTGCCAGCCCACTCACATAATATATGCGGCTCATATACACACACACACAAGTGTATGCAAGGCATACTTGGTCAACAGCCATACAGGTCACACTGAGGGTGGCCGTATAAACAAGGTTAACACTGTTACAAATATGCGCCACACTGTGAACCCACAGCAAACAAGGATGACACACACATTTCGGGAGAACATCCGCACCGTAACACAACATAACATCCGCACCGTAACACAACATAAACACAACCGGACAAATACCCAGAACCCTCCCGAATTTCTGCCGATTTCCACCCGGATAATAATATTGGGGGCGGGCCGTAAAAGCACTGCTTTTGGCGTTCTCTACACGTCGCCACGTCCGCTTTTCTTCCATAAAAATAGCGTGCCAGCCCACTCACATAATATATGCGGCTCATACACACACACACAAGTGTATGCAAGGCATACTTGGTCAACAGCCATACAGGTCACACTGAGGGTGGCCGCATAAACAAGGTTAACACTGTTACAAAGATGCGCCACACTGTGAACCCACAGCAAACAAGAATGACACACACATTTCGGGAGAACATCCGCACCGTAACACAACATAACATCCGCACCGTAACACAACATAAACACAACCGGACAAATACCCAGAACTCTCCCGAATTTCTGCCGATTTCCACCAGGACAATAATATTGGGGGCGGGCCGTAAAAGCACTGCTTTTGGCGTTCTCTACATGTCGCCACATCCGCTTTTCTTCCATAAAAATAGCGTGCCAGCCCACTCACATAATATATGCGGCACACTGTGAACCCACAGCAAACAAGAATGACACACACATTTCGGGAGAACATCCGCACCGTAACACAACATAAACACAACCGGACAAATACCCAGAACCCTTTGCATCACTAACTATCCGGGATGCTACAATATACACCCCCGCTACCACTAAACCCCGCCTCAACTCAAACCCGCCACCGAAAAAAGGCATTACATTTGTGTTTTTATTTTATTTGATATGCCATTGATATTTTTGAATTATTATTATTTGAAACTGGATTTTGTATGTCACTATAAAGTTATATAAGCCTTGCTTGGTGAATATTCAATGCAAAACTTGTTTGGGTCCCTATTAAAGGGTTAATTTGTTCAACCTCGGCCCGCAGCTTAGTTCAGTTTTAAAATTAGGCCCGCTCTGTATTTGAGTTTGACACCCCTGATATAGTGTCAATTTAGGGCAGGCCTGGGCAATTATTTTACTCCGGGGGGGCAGATTTAGATAAAAAAGTGTGCCTGAAAGCCGCTATATCTATTTTTAGGAAAACTATTACAAAAACTCACAATAATGATTGAAAGCTAAAACCATTATGACAGAGCGCCTGAAAAAACGGAATGGAATTTGACATTTTTTTTACTGAATGAGACACCCAGAATGTACATGAAAATAAAGAAGGTGGGACTTACAATATTAACTATGAACGATAAAACACTGAATATTGAAAACGTATTTTACAATTAGCCGAAACACAACCAAAATACAACAAACACAGTGAAATATGAACGCGAAGAGTAAAAAAAAAAAACACCTAAAATCTGAGATATCTCATAGTGACCAAAGTAACTAATTAGATGACCATAGTAACTAATTACATGACCATAGTAACTAGTATATGATGCAGATTCCAAGCATTGAATGACCTAGACTTCCGCTCATTAAAAAACATCACTGCACATCATAATGGCAGCTACACTTTCCATCTTAAACATCTAAAACAATTATTTGAAAATGTCCAGCGGGCCACATTGAAAAGCTCAACGGGCCGCATGCGGCCCCCGGGCCTTAGTGTGCCCAGGTCTGATCTAGGGGAATCCCTGAATCGCTATCAATAATCATATCTAACCTACTTACAGTTTACAGCCTTGTCAAATGATATACCGTATTTCCTTGAATTGCCGCCGGGGCGCTAATTAATTTAAAACCTCTTCTCACTCCTGCGCTTACCAAAGGCATGCGGTAAAAGTAAGCATATGCTAATTATTTTAAAACCTCTTCTCACTCTGGCACTTACCAAAGGCATGCAGTAAAAATTTGAGTGTGATGTAAACTTGGACCTTAAATCCTACTGAATAGCTCTTAATCTTCTTCCCTTTCTGCGATTTCAAATTACCGCTATTGAAATCAGCTTCCTCCATTTTGAAAATTATGACAGGGGAAGTGTCACTTGTGACGTCATGAGTTTGACCCGGCGGTAATACTAAGCATGCGCTAATTATTTTTGCGAAGCGAGTTTGACCCGGCAGTAGTTCAAGGCAGGCGCATACTATATGCCCTGTGGCAATTCAAGGAAATACGGTAAAACCGTAATCACAAAGATTATTATCAAAGCCGAGGTCAGGCTGATTATTAGCTAAACACTAATCAAATATACTGCAAAGGAAGGGACACATAAAAACTGATGAAAAATCAATAATGAAATACATTAATAAACAGTTAATAAAATGTAAGTGCAAATGAAAATATAGCTTCACTACTTTAGTCATAATTTTTGCGCTTAAAGAGATATTTTTTTTTACAATTTTGCCTGTTATTCACAATCCTTATGCAACACCTTTATGCATTCTAACTGAATGCGATCAGAACTCTGCTTATGGAGGAGCCAGTGAGGGTTGCTCTATTTTTCCTATAAAAGCCCTGAAAAAACATCCATTTAGGTTTTATATACATGCTGTAAGTATACATGTAATGTAATGAAATGTACATTTAAAATAACATGTAATATTTATGTATTTTTGCTCATTTTAAGCATACGCGGTGCATTAATTTTTAAAAACGCATTACAATTATCGCTTTCCATTTCAACATCACTGGTTTTTATTCTATTTCTTCAAGACAGCCAAAAAACATAATAAACCTCACTTACTCTCCAATGTCTGCTGTCATTAGGATGCCAATTGCTAGAATCTTGTGATAATCCCGTTTCGATGAAGAATGACTCATAATCCTCACAAAGAAAAGGGGGGTGGAATCAACAATTTTTAAGCGTTGTTCTCACCATTTCCAGGTCTAAATTGGCTAACAAACTGTACTGGCATGTCGGAATACATCCTCATCCTTATACTATCCAGGTGAGAGGCATAATTCATGATCTACAATAAACTTCCACAAGTAAGAAAGCGACAAACTTCTGATCATGGCGCCGCTATAAATAAATATTCTGTGTTAGTGCTAATAATAATAGTAGGACTGATATTCAAGTCATGAAATGTAAATGGGAGTATTGTAGCCAGTTTTTGGATGTTTATTTATTGGGTTTTCGGGGCGAAATATAGGACCTCTTTCCGTTGTAAGCGGATTTTTATTTTTCGAGTTAGAATGCATTAAAGGGGAACATTATCACAATTTCAAAAGGGTTAAAAAAAAGAAAAATCAGTTCCCAGTGGCTTGTTGTATTTTTTGAAGTTTTTTTCAAAATTTTACCGGTCTCGGAATATCCCTAAATAAAGCTTTAAAGTGCCTTATTTTCGGCTCTCTGCGAAGACACTGGCCATTTCCCTGTGACGTCACACAGTGCTGCCAATGTAAACAAACAATGGGAATACCACAGCAAGATATAGCGACATTAGCTCGGATTCAAACTCGGATTTCAGCGACTTGAGCGATTCAACAGATTACGCATGTATTGAAACAGATGGTTGGAGTATGAAAATATTGAAGAAAAAACTGAAGCTATTGAGTGAATAGCTATTGACGCTATTCATAGCCATAGCATGGCCGAATAGCTGCGTTAGCATCGCCGGTAAAATGTGCGGACCAAACGATCAGGACTTTCGCATCTTTTGAGCAACTTAAATCCGTTGATTGGTAAGTGTTTTTTTCGCATTAAACGTAGGTGGAAGGAAACGTAATATAGTTGCAAATGCATCTACAGGTTATCCATACATCTCTGTGCCATGTCTGCTTTAGCACCGCCGGTAAATAGCATGTTAGCATCGATTAGCGTAGCATGTTAGCATCGATTAGCTGGCAGTCAACATCAACAAAACTCAACTTTGTGATTTCGTTGACTATCGTTTAAATGCATCTGCAGGTTATCCATACATCTCTGTGCCATGTCTGCCTTAGCATCGCCGGTCAAATGTGGAGACACTCTGGCACATTCAATGGGGGTCTGGCGGCAGACACTTTGGCATCTTGGGGCCAGTGGTGCAACTTGAATCCCTCCCTGTTAGTGTTGTTACACCCTCCGACAACACACCGTCGAGGCATGATGTCTCCAAGGTTCCAAAAAATAGTCCAAAAAACGTAAAATAACAGAGCTGAGACCCGGTGTTTGTAATGTGTTGAAAATGAAAATGGTGGGTGTGTTACCTCGGCGACGTCACATTCTGACGTCATCGCCTCCAGCGCGATAAACAGAAAGGCGTTTAATTCGCCAAAATTCACCCATTTAGAGTTCGGAAATCGGTTAAAAAAATAGATGGTCTTTTTTCTGCACCATCCGTCTCATCGTTCTCATGATGATTGTGAACTATAGGAAAAATTACAAAAAAGTGCAGTTCCCCTTTAAGAAACTTCTGTGACTTTAGCTTCAGACTTCTTCTGTTTATTTGATATTGCCTTTACTGCCACAAGTGGTGGAAAGGTGTATTACATGTTACAACTGAATACAAACCACAGCAGAGAAAGAGATATTTTTTGGCGGCCCTCTTGGGCAATATGTCTACACTAAGCCGGGTAACCCCTTAAACAAATAATTATTCAGCCTAAACCCCGTTTCAGCCACAATTAACCAGCGTTTAAGGTCCCCCTCCTTGGACAATTTTTTACACGGGTAAGTTCGCCGTGTATTTCTTGAATCTTCGGCTCTTAGCTCTGTAAGGACTCATTGATCGTTTACAAACAGAGTTCGGAGAGGAAGTGTCCCCAGAAAGACCCAGCCCCCCACGGAAAGGGACGTCAGAAAGACCGCGCCACAGCCAGCTTCATAATAAAGCTGTTTCGTAACTCGAAGGAAACCACTGGATATATGGAGGCGAGTCATCCAGACATGCCCGTGTTTCTCCTTCTTCTACATGTACAGACGCTTGTGGAAATCACTCATGAATACCTTAAAGGGGAACATTATCACCAAACCTATGCAAGCGTCAATATATACCTTGATGTTGCAGAAAAAAGACCATATATTTTTTTTAACTGATTTCCGAACTCTAAATGGGTGAATTTTGGCAAATTAAACGTCTTTCTGATTATCGGTCTTTTAGCGATGACGTCAAAACGTGACGTCGCCGAGGTAACACACCCGCCATTTTCATTTTCAAAACATTACAAACACCGGGTCTCAGCTCTGTTATTTTCCGTTTTTTCGACTATTTTTTGGAACCTTGGAGACATCATGCCTCGTCGGTGTGTTGTCGGAGGGTGTAAAAACACTAACAGGGAAGGATTCAAGTTGCACCACTGGCAAGAAATCGGCCGCCAGACCCCCATTGAATGTACCAGAATGTCTTCACATTTGACCGGTGATGCTAAGACAGACATGGCACAGAGATGTATGGATAACCTGCAGATAGATGCATTTGCAACGATTAAGTCAACGAAATCACAAAGGTGAGTTTTGTTGATGTTGTTGACTTATGTGCTAATCAGACATATTTGGTCACGGCATGACTGCCAGCTAATCGATGCTAACATGCTACGCTAATCGATGCTAACATGCTATTTACGCTAGCTGTATGTACATTTGAAACTAGATACCCACATTTAATGCAAAACAAACACATACCAATCGACGGATTTAAGTTGCCCCAGTGTCACAAGATGCGAAAGTCCTGATCGTTTGGTCCGCACATTTTACCGGCGATGCTAATAAGGCAGCCATGCTATGGGCCACTTCATTAGGTACACCCATGCTATGGCCGAATAGCGTCAATAGCTATTCGCTCAATAGCTTAAATTTCTTCTTCAATTTCGTTTTCGCTATCTGCCTCCATACTCCGACCATCTGTTTCAATACATGCGTGATCTGATGAATCGCTTAAACCGCTGAAATCCGAGTCTGAATCCGAGCTGATGTCGCTATATCTTGCTGTGGTAACCGCCATGTTGTTTGTATTGGCAGCACTGTATGACGTCACAGGGAAATGGACGGTCGCATCGCAAATAGCGAAAATCAAGAACTTTAAAGCTTTTTTTAGGGATATTCTGGGAGGTGTAACATTTTGAAAAAAACTTTGAAAAATAAAACAAGCCACTGGGAACTGATTTTTATTGTTTTTAACCCATTTGAAATTGTAATAATGTTCCCCTTTAAGAGCAAACCATTGCAGCTATTTGGGATACAACACTTCTCAGACGGCATGAGAACTTTCCAATGTCCAGATCAGGTGTGATTCTACTTAGCGAAAAACTTTGTTTATTTGTCGAAGGAGAGACAACGAGAATACGAGCTTCAGCGTATGTGATAAAAAAAAGGTAGCATGTGCTTTGTATTACCTAGGTCATCAAGGGAAAACAGCGAATCTTTTGGACTGGCAAAGCAGACAGTATCAGTTATTGTCCACCATGAATGTCGCGGACTCAACGTCTAGGTCCAGAGTATAAAGTCAATAAAAAAGATTTGACAATGAAGATGAAGGCAAAAGTGTGAGGCGTGTCCTGACAGGATATCTAGATCCCTAGATTGATTGTTGTCAAATGCTCTTTGTCACAATTTGTACTTTCATGTCCAATAAAGATTTGATTAATTTAGTAATTAAGTTCTTAAATGTAACTTATCTGAATAACATCCAGTGTTGTGGTATTTCAATTAAGTGGAATCCAGTGTGCTGAGGGGCCCTATAGTAGTGAATCACACCTGAGAAATCAAAAATTAATAAAATCTTTATTAGACACGTAAAGAATGTGATAAAGAACATTGTACAACAATCAATCTAGGCATCTGGATATCTGGTCAAGACACTCCTCAGTCTTTTGTCTTCACCTTCATTGTGCATTAGATTTTGGTGACTTCATATACTCTGGACCTAGACGTTGAGTCCGCAACATACATGGCGGACAATAACTGATACAGTCTGCTTTGCCAGTCCAAAAGCATTCCATGTTTCCCGTGGTCATCCATCGACGACTAGGGTTGGGTATCGAGTATCGATTGGAACCGGGACTAACTTTCCGATTCTCCCGGAATCGTTCGAAAGTTTAAATTTTGATTCCGCCGACCGGAAAAAAATAATAAGTCCGCCGACCCGGAAGAAGAAGCCGCTGAACACCAACGAAGAAGTGCCCACCGCCGGAATTGTTAGCATAGCCGAGCCAATGTAGCCGAGCGAGTCAGACAAGCATGGATGGCGGGCGTCGACGGTCGAAAGGACTGTTTGGTGCTTAGGTGGGTGCACGTCGAACATGATGAAGCACCTTCGAGTTCATGGAGTACAAATAAATGCGTGTCCCGTCTACGACAGGAGACACTATCTGTCCAGAACGCTCACGCATCCTGCCTAAAAAGGCGGATATGCTCATTTTCCTAAACAAGAACTGTCTCTGATTTTATACTGTACCTGCTGCTAATCAGGACTGGGTTTTGCAAGTTGTTTCTTATTGTTTATCTGCTTTTCTGCGCCAGGTTAGCCCATCAGTGGGAGCACGGTAACCATGTTTAAGTACCTGCAGCATCATATACTTGTGTGTGTGAATGTGTTTTCATGAGATTTTATGCAGCATCATACACTTGTGTGTGTGAATGTGTTTTCATGAGCTTTTCAAAAAATAAAGCTCTCTTGATGAAAGTGTACCCCTGTGAAAATGTATTCATAAATTATAATATTTATATTCAAGTTCATAGATTTGATATGTATATTCTAGTTGAAAACAGCCCTGTGAGGAATTTATAGTAAAGTTCATAAAAAGTTAATAGAATTCAAATTGATGGAGAATGTCAGACTATTTCATTCAGAAAGACTGTAGGTTAGCTAGCTCATTTAAAATATCCTAAACTTTTTATTGACTCTGCCTTTTTTTTTTTTTAAAGAAGGAATCGGAATGGAGAATTGTCAAGAATCGGAATCGTTCGAATTCAAACGATACCCAACCCTATCGACGACCAGGCAATACAAAGCACACGCTACCCGTTTTATCGCAGCCATGGGAGCTCGCATTCTCGTTGTCTCTCCTTCGACAACTGGACGAAGTTTTTCAATAAGTAGAATTACAGCTGACATTGTGAAGTGAAGTGAATTATATTTATATAGCGCTTTTCTCTAGTGACTCAAAGCGCTTTTACATAGTGAAACCCAATATCTAAGTTACATTTGAACCAGTGTGGGTGGCACTGGGACCAGGTGGGTAAAGTATCTTGCCCAAGGACACAACGGCAGTGACTAGGATGGCGGAAGCGGGAATCGAACCTGCAACCCTCAAGTTGCTGGCACGGCCGCTCTACCAACCGAGCTATCCCGCCCCATTGGAAAGTTCTCCTGCCGTCTGAGAAGTGTTGTATCCCAAATAGCTGCAATGGCTTTTCTGTTAAGGCAGGGGTAGGGAACCTATGGCTCTAGAGCCAGATGTGGCTCTTTTGATGACTGCGTCTGGCACTCAGATAAATCTGAGCTGACATTGCTTAACACGATAAGTAATGAATAATTCCACTTGTAATCACAGTGTTAAAATCCATCCATTTTCTACAGCTTATTCCCTTTTGGGGTCGCTGGCGCCTATCTCAGCTACAATCGTTAAAAATAATGATCAAAATGTAAAACATTCTCATGCATTTTTAATCCATCCATCTGTTTTCTACCGGACCTGTTTAAGAAGTTGTGTTAATGGTAGGAAGTTATTTATTTATTATTGGTTAGTGTGGGGCTTGCCCTCCTGAGGGTTCTTCAGACCACCAAGCACCAACATGAGAGCCTGTTTCAGGGCTACAATATTGTTTTATTTTTCAATAAGTCTCTCAGTTGCTTTCCAGCAATTGTCTTTTTCTCTTTCGTCCTCGCTTGTGCTTTGGCTCCAGGCTCCAACCCCGTCTTTCCTCCTGGCTGCTGCTTGTAACCGAGCGGCAGGTGATTAGATAACAAGGCCCAGATGGGCCATCTACGCACCTGTCGCTGATTTTGAGGCTGATCCTGGCAACACCCCGCTTCGCTGAAGGCCCGCAGGCCACGCCCCCCTCCACAGTTAGCTTCAGAATAACAATGTTATTACAAAAAATATTATATGGCTCTTACAGAAATACATTTTAAAATATTTGGCTTCTTGGCTCTCTCAGCCAAAAAGGTTCCCGACCTCTGTCTTAAGGTATTCTTGTGTGATTTCCATAAGTGTCTGTACACGTAAAAGGAGAAACATGATGACTCGCATCCATATTTCTAGTGGTTAGCTCCGAGTTACAAACGCGCTTTATTATAAAGATGGCTGTGGTGCGTTCATTCTGACGTCACTTCCTGTGTGGGCCGCAGTCTTTCTGGCGTCGTCACTTCCTCTCCAAACTCAGTTTGTAAACGATCAATAAGTCCATACAGAGCCTAAGAGCCGAAGATTCAAGAAATACACGGCGCATTTACCCGTGTAAAAAATTATCCAACCTTAAACGATGAATTAGTGTGGCTGAAACAGGGCTTAGGCTAAATAATTATTTGTTTAAGTCAGGGGTCAACAACCTTTTTGAAACCAAAAGCTACTTCTTGGGTACTGATTAATGCCAAGGGCTACCAGTTTGATACACACTTATATGTAAATAAATTGCTAGTAATAGCCAATCTGCTCAATTTACCTTTAATAAATAAATCTATACATATAAAAAATGGGTATTTCTGTCTGTCATTCCGTCGTTCATTTTTTTCCTTTTACGGAAGGTTTTTTGTAGAGATAAATGATGAAAAAAAAAAAATTAATTGAACGGTTTAAAAGAGGAGAACATTTCGACTCTTTAAAATTCTAAATTCAACCGAAAAAAAGAAGAGAAAAACTAGCTAATTCGAATCTTTTTGAAAAAATTAAAAAAAGAATTTATGGAAAATCGTTAGTAATTTTTTTTATTAAGATTCATTTTAGAATTTTGATGACATGTTTTAAATAGGTTAAAATCCAATCTGAACTTTGTTAGAATATATAACAAATTGGACTAAGCTATATTTCTAACAAAGACGAATCATTATTTCTTCTAGATTTTCCAGAACAAAAATTTTAAAAGAAATTCAAAAAACTTTGATATAAGATTTAAATTTGATTCTACAGATTTTCTAGATTTGCCAGAATAATTTTTGGGAATTTTAATCACAATAAGTTTGAGGAAATATTTCACAAATATTCTCCGTCGAAAAAACAGAAGCTAAAATGAAGAATTAAATTAAAATGTATTTATTATTCTTTACAATAAAAAAAATAATACTTGAACATTGATTTAAATTGTCACGAAAGCAGAGGAAAGAATTTAAAAGGTAAAAAGGTATATGTGTTTAAAAATCCTAAAATAATTTTTAAGGTTGTATTTTTTCTCTGAAATTGTCTTTCTGAAAGTTATAAGAAGCAAAGTAAAAAAAAAAAAAAGAATTTATTTAAACAAGTGAAGACCAAGTCTTTAAAATATTTTCTTGGATTTTTAAATTCTATTTGAGTTTTGTTTCTCTTAGAATTAAAAATGTCAGACCAGCTTGCTAGTAAATAAATACAATTTAAAAAATAGAGGCAGCTCACTGGTAAGTGCTGCTATATGAGCTATTTTTAGAACAGGCCAGCGGGCGACTCATCTGGTCCTTACGGGCGACCTGGTGCCCGCGGGCCACACTTTAGACACCCCTGATTTAAGGGGTTAAACCAGTGGTCCCCAACCTTTTTGTATCCGCGGCCCGGGGGGGGGGGGGGTGTCCTTTTTTGTCATGAAAAAGGGACGTTTTTGTCATGAAAAAGGGAGTTTTTTCGTGGTTGGTGCACTATTTGTAAGTGTGTATTGTGTTTTGTATGTTGATTTAATTTAAAAAATAATGTTTTTTTGTTGTTTTTTTTTTAATAAAAAATTATTCTGCGGCCCGGTACCAATCGGTGGTTGGGGACCACTGAGTTAAACGACTTAGTGTAGACATGGCCTCAGAAACACCGCTCCAAGCCAATCATTTTGCAGCCATACAAACTTTCATCCCCAAATAAACTTGCGTCTTACCTTCAATATATTTTCATAAATAGTGTCCCGGAAGTCCAGAAGTGCTTTTTGGTCAAACTCCTGTCCGTTAATGATGCGCATCTGCTTGAGAAAAGTCGACTTCCCGCTTTCTCCCGCCCCGAGCAGGAGGATTTTCACCAGCCGCCTCACGGCTCTCCTTTCCCGGGCTAACATGGCGTCGATTTCCCGGCTCCGACGACGCGCCTCCCGCTCCTGCGCCGCGTCTCTGCCCCGGCTCCTCTCCTTACTGCCGCCGGGCTCCCGGCTGGCCTCGGCGGGCAGCAGGCAGCGGCTCAAGGTGCGGACCACTCCCGACATAGTTGGCTTGAGCAGCAGCAGTTCACCACAAGCCCCGTGTTAGGCCTACATGGAACCTCTTTTATCTCCTTTAAACAGCAGAAGTTCCCCGTTGGGCCTACATGGAGCCACCTAACAACTGCATTTATCTCCTTCCGAGCGACAAGGAGACGATGTTGCTGGCCTGGCACCGCAGGACAAGACCACGTCCGGGGTGAAAAGCGCCATGAACCACCAAAGTTAGTCAAATCCCCAGAAATCAGTATTAAATCCACCAACGGTCCAACCGGGAGTCAAAGAAGAGGAGAAGCCATTAACGGAGAGCTGGGACGTCCGACACGGTGAGAACTCTTCCAGACTTTTCCAAACACAACAGCCAGGCTGCCAGCGGGTAAACTTGGTTTGGACAGCCGGGAGGGGGCGACAGCTCCCGGGGAGGGGTCGTGCGGGTGGGAGGGGCTTGCCAAGGCCTCAGTAAGGAAAGCAGCTATTGGCTGTCCTTAAAGTCAGTGGTCCCCAACCTTTTTGTATCCGTGGACCGGTCAACACTTAATATTTTGTCCCGCGGCCCGGGGGAGAGAGGGGGGTGAACCTTTTTTTATTTATTTTATTTCTATTTTTTTCTTGTCGTGAAAAAGGGACGTTTTTGTCATGAAAAGGGGAGGTTTTTGTGGTTGGTGCACTAATTGTAAGCGTATATTGTGTTTTTTTATGTTGATTTAATTAAAAAAAGATAAAAAAATGTTGTTGTTTTTTTAATAAAAATGAATACAAAAATTATTCTGCGGCCCGGTACCAATGGGGACCACTGCTTAAAGTCACTATATTACATTAATTTTTTATTTCAATTTATTTATTCGCACAATATAAACCAGTGTTTTTCAACCACTGTGCCGCGGCCGTGAGATACAATCTGATGTGTCGTGGGAGATTATGTCGCTCAGGGGTGTCCAAACTTTTTCCACTTAGGGCCGCAGACTGAAAAATCAAAGCAAGCGGGGGCCATTTTGACATTAAAAAACAAAACAAAACCTAATACAATAGATCAGGGGTCGGGAACCTTTTTGGCTGAGAGAGGCAAGAAGCCAAATATTTTAAAATGTTTTTCCGTAGGAGCCATATAGTATTTTTTTAACACTGAACAAAAATAAACACATGCATTTTTAAGTAAGACAAACATTTCTAGAGTATAATAGGTCTTTTATTCTTTGTAATAACATTGTTATTCTGAAGCTAACTGTGGAGTGGGCGTGGCCTGCTGGCCTGCAGCTAAACAGGGTGTTGCCAGGACCGGCCTCGAAATCAGCGACAGGTGCGTAGATGGCCCACCTGGGCCTTTTTATCTAATCACCTGTCGCTCTGTTATAAGCAGCAGCCCGGAGCAGAGACAGGTTTGGGGCTAAGGCCAGAGTACGAGCGAGAACGAAAGAGAAAAAGACAATTGCCGGAAAGCAACTGAGAGACTTATTGAAAAATAAAAAAAGAATAAAACCCTGAAACAGGCTCTTACGCCGGTGCTTGGTGGTCTGAAGAACCCCAAGGAGGGCAAGCCCTAAACTAACCAAAAATAAATAAATCACTTCTTACCCTTAATGCAACTTCTTGAACAAGTGCAGATGAAAAAGAGATGGACGGATTCAAATGCATGAGCATGTTTTATATTTTGAACGTTAATTTTAACACTTTGATTACAAGTGGAATTATTCATTACTTATCGTGTTAAGCAGTGTTAGCTGAGATTTATCCGAGAGCCAGATGCAGTCATCAAAAGAGCCACATCTGGCTCTAGAGCCATAGGTTCCCTACCCCTGCAATAGATGTATAAAAAATATACATTTAGGCCTCCACTTAGGCTTGATCACAGGGAACCCAAAAGGTTTTGGTTAAAAAAAATATTAAAAATGTGTCATTATTCAGTATCATTTAGTTTTATTATTATTCAAGTTTTAAATCTCCAGATTAACATTAGGTCCATCTGTCAAAATAATGATTTTAAAGATTGAAGTTGTATGCTCTTTTTGTCAAAGAAAACCCTGTTTTTTGATGGAAAAAAAACACAAAATATGCAATATTTGAGATTATACAATAATTGGAGCCTTAAAAAAGTCAATAACTAATAACACCATTGATTTTAATTCATTATTATTTTTGGAGCAATGACACTTAAAAACAAATCACACTAAAATGATTGAGGATCCAAAAGGGTTCTACTCATTAAATTAATTATACATTTTTTTACTGTTTACTTTTAACACAATAATCTCGAGATCAACTTCAGATCTATCCGTCAATTATAAGTTTTATTGTTGTTTATGTTTTTTGTTTGTTCATTTTAGGCCCTTCTCTAAAAAAAACAGCTCAGTTTTTTATATGGCAAACACAAAATATGCAACATTTTCCCTCAAAAAGTATCTCAAAGTGGAAAATTTAACGTGACGTAATTGGAGCCTTGAATTGGTCAATAATTCATAATGTTATTGATTTTGATTCATTTTTTATTTTTTTTTAATAAGGAAACAGCCTGCATGGCAGCTTTGTGTTATTAGAGTAAACATTGCAACATGTTCTTGTTACATTTCACCTGTTTGCTCCTTTATATCACTTTTTATGTTTTAAAAATTTTTCAATCGTATTTTTAAAATGTGCCGTGGGGCTGTTAAAAAAATTACCTGCGGGCCGCACTTTGGACACCCCTGATGTAGCTTCACCTGTTTGAGTTAAAAATATTTTGGGGAAACCCATCCATCCATCCATTTCCTACCGCTTGTCCCTTTCGCGGTTGCGGTGGGTGCTGGAGCCTATCTCAGCTGCATACGGGCGGAAGGCGTTGTACACCCTGGAAAAGTCGCCACCTCATCACAGGCCCAACATAGGTAGACCAGTAATTATATGTAACATGGGTCAATAATGTTTTGTTAATAATGTATTTTATAATGTTGTATTATTGTTATAGTTACACAAAATATGTAAGTTACAGGGCTTCACGGTGGAAGTAGGGTTAGTGTGTCTGCCTTACAATACGAAGGTCCTGGGTTCGATCCTGTGCTCGGGATCTTTCTTTGTGGAGTTTGCATGTCCTCCCCGTGAATGCGTGGGTTCCATCCAGGTACTCCGGCTTCCTCCCACCTCCAAAGACATGCACCTGGGGATAGGCCCCTCCCACCTCCAAAGACATGCACCTGGGGATAGGCCCCTCCCACCTCCAAAGACATGCACCTGGGGGATAGGCCCCTCCCACCTCCAAAGACATGCACCTGGGGGTAGGCCCCTCCCACATCCAAAGAAATGCACCTGGGGATAGGTCCCTCCCACCTCCAAATACATGCACCTGGGGATAGGCCCCTCCCACCTCCAAATACATGCACCTGGGCATATGCCCCTCCCACCTCCAAAGACATGCACCTGGGGATAGGCCCCTCCCACCTCCAAAGACATGCACCTGGGCATAAGCCCCTCCCACCTCCAAAGACATACACCTGGGGATAGGACCCTCCCACCTCCAAAGACATGCACCTGGGGGTAGGCCCCTCCCACCTCCAAAGGCATGCACCGGGGGATAGGCCCCTCCCACCTCCAAAGACATGCACCTGGGGATAGGTCCCTCCCACCTCCAAAGACATACACCTGGGGATAGGCCCCTCCCACCTCCAAATACATGCACCTGGGGCTAGGCCCCGTCCCACATCCAAAGTCATGCACCTGGGGATAAGCTGATTGGCAACACTAAATGGTCCCTAGTGTGTGAATGTTGTCTGTCTATCTGTCTTGGCCCTCCGATGAGGTGGCGACTTGTCCAGGGTGTACAACGCCTTCCGCCCGATTGTAGCTGAGATAGGCACCAGCGCCCCCCGTGCCCCAAAGGGAATAAGTGGTAGAAAATAGATGGATGGATGAATGTAAGTTACATTTAAATACCTGAATATTGTTTGATGTTTTGTCAATGTGGAACTATTGTCTCGTTGTCCCTCCTACTGCAATAATCACTGTGACACCTGTCTTTTTACATACGTTGAACACGCCTTCTACTTCGCTTTTGTCTACGATAACGGGAGAGGTAGGCTCGACGATGGCAAAAAGTTATTGACGACAACTGTATTCTGTATCAGTAATGTGCATCTGAGCAGCAACCCATGGTGTCGGTTGTGTTCCATAAAATCCACACAACGCAGAGGAAAAGACCACCAGTTGCATACAATCGGCAAAAATGTGCCGTTGTTGAGTGTCAGTCCTGTCTAGAGCTCGGCAGAGTAACTATGTAATACCATACCACATCAGTAACTATGTAATACCATACCACATCAGTAACTATGTAATACCATACCACATCAGTAACTATGTAATACCATACCACATCAGTAACTATGTAATACCATACCACATCAGTAGGTGGCAGTCGGTAGCTAATTGCTTTGTAGATGTCGACCTGTCCGCAGCTACAAAAAGGTTGGGGACCACTGCTTTACATTATATACAGTATACAACACACTATATTGTATTAATTATACACTGTACATTATATACAGTATCATACACTAAATTGTATTATGAATTATACACTATACAATATATACAGTCTATAACACACTATATTGTATTAATTATACACTGTACATTATATAACACATTGTATTGTATTAACAATAATACACCATAAATTATATACAGTATCATACACTAAATTGTATTAAGAATTATACACTATACATCAGTGGTCCCCAACCACCGGGCCGCAGAATAATTTTTTATAAATTTTTATTAAAAAAAAAATATATATATATATATAATTTTTTTTTTTTAATAAAAATTAATAAAAAAATCTTCTGCGGTATATAATGTATAGTGTATAATTCTTAATACAATTTAGTGTATGATACTGTATATAATGTATAGCAGTGGTCCCCAACCTTTTTGTATATATATATATATATATATTTATTTATTTTTTATTAAATCAACATTTTTCATGACAAATAAAAAAATAAAATAAAATAAAAAAGGACCCCCATACCCGTTGACCAGTCCGCGGATACAAAAAGGTTGGGGACCACTGCTATACATTATATACAGTATATAACATACACTATATTGTATTAATTATACACTGTACATTATATACAGTATATAACATACACTATATTGTATTAATTATACACTATACATTATATACAGTATATAACATACACTATATTGTATTAATTATACACTGTACATTATATACAGTATCATACACTAAATTGTATTAAGAATTATACACTGTACATTATATACAGTATACAACACAGTATATTGTATTAATTATACACTGTACATTATATACAGTATATAACACACTATATTTTATTAATTATACACTGTACATTATATACAGTATACAACACAGTATATTGTATTAATTATACACTGTACATTATATACAGTACATAACACACTGTATTGTATTAACAATAATACACCATAAATTATATACAGAATCATACACTAAATTGTATTAAGAATTATACACTATGCATTATATACAGTATATAACACAGTATATTGTATTAATTATACACTGTACATTATATACAGTACATAACACACTGTATTGTATTAACAATAATACACCATAAATTATATACAGTATCATACACTAAATTGTATTAAGAATTATACACTATACATTATATACAGTATATAACATACACTATATTGTATTAAGAATTATGCACTATACAATGTAAGCTTGTTACATTAAAATTGACTTTGTAGTGTAATAGTTAAGACAGTTTAGGACATGTTCTTCAACTTTTGCTTTCTTTTCTTTTGAATGTGTTGTGAAACTGTTGTCAGCAGTTTATATGACTGCACGTTCCACGCACACATTTTATCATACAAAATGTAAACAAAACACACCTTCAAATGGTAAAGTGCCTTATTACTTGACTTTGTGTGTACACGTAACAGTAATGTAAAACACAAAAACCTCACATTCAACTCGGCCTGGTTGTTTTTTTCACTGCCTGACCACAGGTGGCGCTGTTGGGTCAGGTGTGAAAATAGAAGGGGGATAGAGAGGCAGTTATTTCCTACAAAAATGTAGTGAGTCAGTTTTCTAATTAAGCAGGACGAGTCCAGCGTAGAACAGCACATTCTTTGCTGACACACACACACACACACACACACACACACACACACACACACACACACACACACACACACACACACACACACACGTACAGTTGTTGTGCAAGTACAAGAGGTTTGCAAAAAATGTATACACTTATGAATTGCGATCCATCATTTTCTAAAACTGATTAAAAGACTATTTAATTTTTTAAAATGTATTATCCATCCATTTTCTACCACTTGTCCCGTTCGGGGTCCAGGGGGTGCTGGACAGATCTCAGCTGCATCAAGAAAAAAAACAACAGTTTTTAAAGAGATTTTTAGTCATTCTCCATGCAACCAGAATGAGTTGTTTTTAACCTGTTTTGAAAAAGTTTCTTTATAATTATCATACCAAATAATATTGTGGAAATTCGTTTTGAATCAAAAATCGATTCTGAATTAAATCGTCACCCCAAGAATCGGAATGGGATTGAACCGTCATGTTCCCAAAGATTCACACCCTTAGCAAGTATAATTAAAAAATGAGTAAATGAATAAAAAAGGCTGCTAAATAAATCAGAAATAAATCACCAGTTACTTAGTACTATCCATCCATCCATCCATCCATCTTTTTCTGCTTATCCGAGGTCGAGTCGCGTGGGCAGCAGCCTAAGCAGAGAAGCCCAGACTCTCCTCTCTGAGATAGCAGTAACCTCTTAGCGATGATAAAATGGTTCAAGTATTAAAAAAATATATATATTCTTAAGAGTGTAAAAATCCACTCCATTCCATTTTAAATATTTTTTTCCTATTTGCTTTTATATTTGCCTCTAAACCTTTCAAAATAAGCCTAAATCTTTAGGTACATAAACTGTAGTCTAATGGGGCTTAGACCAGTGTTTTTCAACCACTGTGCCACGGCACACTAGTGTACCGTGAGATATTATGTCACTTCACCTATTTGGGTTAAAAATATATTTTGCAAACCAGTAATTAATCCGCAAATGTGCCAAGTGTCTGTGCTGTCTAGAGCTCGGTAGAGTAATACTCTTTAGGTGGCAGCAGGTAGCTATTTGCTTTGTAGATGTCGGGAATGTGGTTTGTCGTGATCACAATATGCAGACGACAGCGGGAGGTAATGTGCAGGTAAAAAGGTGTCTAATGCTTAAACCAAAAATAAACAAAAGGCAAGTGCCGCTAAGAAAAGGCATTGAAGCTTAGGGAAGGCTATGCAAAACGAAGCTAAAACTGAACTGGCTGCAAAGTAAACAAAAACAGAATGCTGGACGACAGCAAAGACTAACAGCATGTGAAGCATCAGATGGCGTCCACAAAGTACAATTGTACTTGACATGACAATTAACAACAAAATAGGAGCGCAAGACAAGAAGTAAAAGACACAGGAAAACAGTCCAAATAAGTCAGGGCGTGATGTGACAGGTGGTGACAGTACACCTACTAAGCTAAAACTGAACTGGCTGCAAAGTAAACAAAAACAAAACGCTGGACGACAGCAAAGACTTACAGCGTGGGGAGCAGCAGATGGCATCCACAAAGTACATTTGTACATGATATGACAATTAACATCAAAATAGGAGCGCAAGACAAGAAATAAAACACAGGAAAACAGCAAAAAAGTCCAAATAAGTCAGGGCATCATGTGACAGGTGGTGACAGTACACCTTACTTTGAGACAAGAGCTATAGTGATGCATGCTTAGTTATGGTTTGAATTCATATCCAACAATTGCGAGAACGACTTTTTACTGTCAATATCGGCTGCTGAGTTTCATTTTTTTAATGTTTCCTACTGGTGGTGTGCCTCGAGATTTTTTTTTATGAAAAAAAAAGTGCATTGGCTCAGAAAAGGTTGGAAAACACTGGCTTAGACCATCGCCTGAAACCTGGAAGTGCCTCGAGGTCACGTGATTGCAACCCACCTATAACAATTTTGTGTCCTGATTTAATTTTTGTACCACTGTTAGTGTGTTGGTGTTCATAAATCTATTTGTGCTCACTTGACATTTCACACAATATTAACCAGAATGTTTTTGTGGAGAGGCGGAGATGACGGTCCAACAGAGAGGCAGGGCAAGATGGCGGCGAGGAGGCGGGGATGGCGAGCGAGCGGTGAGGCGGGGCGTGCCGGGAGTGATGCCACAAACGAGATCAGGTGCGTGGATCGTGCACCTGGATACAATTAATGAATCCTCTCGCACTGTTAAAAAGAGTGGCAGCCGTGAATGTCGAGGAGAGAGGTGGAGTAACGAGGAAAGAACAAAAGGGAGAGACGAGGGAACAAACAACAGCGCATGCAACGAGGAAGAGGTCGAGAGGCAGACAGAAACGACGTGGACGGCTGAAAAGCTACACGGAGGAGCGAGCGGTGAGAGCGCGGACGGCTGAAAAGCAACCCGCAAAAGACTTGTCTTATTTGGATAAATAAACAAGTCTACACCTACGAGCAAATGTCTGTGCTTGGTGGTCCATGGAGCCCGCAAGACGGCACGAGTCTGTCACATTTGGCACCCAACCTGGCTGGACCACCGGAGGCGTGGGAGGACGATCCCCTGTGGGCTCTCGTTGGCGCGCTGGCCGGCCTCGCAGCAAGCAGTCGACAACAATGCCGGCCCCTGCAGGTATTGGCGGACCAGACGGGGGGGACGGGGGACGGCGGCGAATGACCCCCCGAAGGTGATGAAGATGACGACGAAGAGGGGAACAAAGAAGTTGAAGTTCAAGAAACAGATAAAGAAGAAGAACACAAAGATACAGAATAAGAAGAACACAAAGACACAGAAGAAGAAGACAAAGACACAGAGCTCACCGCTCGCTCACCATCCCCGCCTCCTCGCCGCCATCATCCAGTGTGCCCTGCCTCTCTGTTGGACCGTCGGCTCCGCCTCTCCACAGTTCTTTATGTGAAAGAAGTACAGTATCACAGTTAATACAGGAACATCAAGGCAAAGAAACATATATTAACCTAACTCGACACTTTTTTTTGTCCATTTTCTAAACAGGAAGGTGCAAATGAAATTATACATGCAAAATGCTACATATGTTGTCGGGTGGAAGGTTATGAAATTCCTGGAGGTTCAGTACTCTGTCGTCATTGCTCTGACTGATGACAAGTTTCTCCCTCAGTGAGCAAACACGGTGGAGGACAGAAACCATGGCCGCTGCTTCTGCCTCCATCCTCTCCAGGGACTCCTGCTTTTCAGTCCTTGTCCCGTCTTCTGCCTCCATCAAAGACAGAGAAAGGTCTTCTTTAGCATGCTCTGTTTTTGCTGAGTCCAAGAAGAGGTTGTTGAAGTTACACAGCAAGGTATTTCCTGTTACACCCATGACATCGTCATACACTCACACTTGAGGTCTGGACTGCTTGTGGATGGCGAGCTTATAGAAACGGCGAAAGGATGTTCCATCTCTCCATCACCAGCGCTTTCTGATGCAAAATAGAAAAAACAATATTGAAACAGAATATTAATGAGCTCTGTAAAGCACAATATTATGTTTGTTTCCGTTTTCTTTTCTGTCTGGCTCTTAACAGAGGCGGTCACCTTTCCCTCCCTCTTGTCTTGTGTTGTCTTAAACTTAAGATTCTCTCCTTTGCACGGTTTCCCAAAATTATACAAACCCCGTTTCCATATGAGTTAGGAAATTTTGTTACATGTAAATATAAATGGAATACAATAATTTGATATTCAGTTGAATATGCAAAAACAACATATTTGATGTTCAAACTCAAACATTTTTTTTTTTTTTGCAAATAATCATTAACTTTGGAATTTGATGTCAGCAACACATGACAAAGAAGTTGGGAAAGGTGGCAATAAATACTGATAAAGTTGAGAAATGCTCATCAAACACTTATTTGGAACATCCCACAGGTGTGCAGGCTAATTGGGAACAGGTGGGTGCCATGATTGGCTATAAAAGCAGCTTCCCAAAAAATGCTCAGTCTTTCACAAGAAAGGATGGGGCGAGGTACACCCCTTTGTCCACAACTGTGTGAGCAAATAGTCAAACAGTTTAAGAACAACATTTCTCAAAGTGCAATTGAAAGAAATGTAGGGATTTCAACATCTACGCTCCATAATATCATCAAAAGGTTCAGAGAATCTGGAGAAATCACATTGAATGACCATGACCTTCGATCCCTCAGACGCCATTGTATAAAAAAGCGACATCAGTGTGTAAAAGACATCACCACATGGGCTCAGGAACACTTCAGAAAACCACTGTCACTTAATACAGTTGGTCGCTACATCTGTAAGTGCAAGTTAAAGCTCTACTATGCAAAGCGAAAGCCATTTATCAACAACATCCAGAAGCGCCGCCGGCTTCTCAGAGCCCGAGATCATCTAAGATGGACTGATGCGAAGTGGAAAAGTGTTCTGTGGTCTGACGAGTCCACATTTCCAATTTTTGGGGGAAATATTCGACATCGTGTCATCCGGACCAAATGGGAAGCGAACCATCCAGACTGTTATCGACGCAAAGTTCAAAAGCCAGCATCTGTGATGCTATGGGGGTACATTAGTGCCCAAGGCATGGGTAACTTACACATCTGTGAAGGCACCATTAATGCTGAAAGGTACAAACAGGTTTTGGAACAACATATGTTGTCATCTAAGCGCTGTCTTTTACATGGACGCCCCTGCTTATTTCAGCAAGACAATGCCAAACCACATTCAGCACGTGTTACAACAGCGTGGCTTTGTAAAAAAAGAGTGCGGGTACTTTCCTGGCCCGCCTGCAGTCCAGACCTGTCTCCCATGGAAAATGTGTGACGCATTATGAAGCGTAAAATACGACAGCGAAGACCCCGGACTGTTGAAGGACTGAAGCTCTACATAAAACAAGAATGGGAAAGAATTCCACTTTCAAAGCTTCAACAATTAGTTTCCTCAGTTCCCAAACATTTATTGAGTGTTGTTAAAAGAAAAGGTGATGTAACACAGTGGTGAACATGCCCTTTCCCAACTACTTTGGCACATGTTGCAGCCATGAAATTCCAAGTTAATTATTATTTGCAAAAAAAAAAATAAAGTTTATGAGTTTGAACATTAAATATGTTGTCTTTGTAGTGCATTCAACTGAATATGGGTTGAAAATGATTTGCAAATCATTGTATTCTGTTTATATTTACATCTAACACAATTTCCCAACTCATATGGAAAAGGGGTTTGTAAAAAATAATATTGAAACAGAATATTAATGAGCTCTGTAAAGTACAATATAATGTTTGTTTCCGGGGTTTTTTCTGTCAGGCGGTTACATTTCTCTTCTTCTTGTCTTGTGTTGTCTTAAACTGAAGATTCTCTCCTTTGCACGGTTTCCCAAAATTATAACACGGAATTGATCAACTGGACTCTCGACTCAATTGACAAGATCTCTGGTTCTTTGGGAACTTGCCTGTCTTGACCGGACATTTGCTGCAGGATACATGAGGGACTCTTGGGAGAAGTGGCGAGTCCTGTGCCTGGCAGTTCTTCCCGCCGAGGACGTGAAAGATATCTAATCTATGTGTAACCGTGATAACAGGGCATCCGCTGACTGGATTCAGCTTAGCTCTGGGTTATCGGCAAATTCGGAAGACGATGGCAGCCGTTCAAGGAGCCCAAAGGCTGCTGTACGCAATGGATGGAAAAAGCAGAGCTGCGGGCACTCAGACTTTACGGAGTTCGGAATTGAATTGCGAATTGGATAACATCTCAGAGAAGCTTACCGTTCGACAAGGTGAAATTATCAGAATGGAGGATCGGATCAGACAACCATTGGGATGTGTTTGCTCGCCCGAAACCAATGACAATCCTTATCTACAGTTGGACTCCCTCTGTAAACATCCCAGTGAGACCAGTGTAGTGTAAGACGCCTTGATCGCTCCCCCCTTCTTCAAGAACACCCGAGATGTTGAACTCTGATTCGTGAACGCCGAGCGGAGCCACCTCTCCCATGAAGTCTGCCATGATTAGTAGTGTTGTTGTTGTAGAAGGAAATTGTGAACTTTGTGATGCATGTGTGAAATTAATTCATTGCCGTAAAATGAGCATAATATGTGAATATTTAGTTTTAATATGAATGTTACAACATTACTGTGACGTTTCCCTCTCGTGGGTCCTCCTGACCATAACAGACCCCCTCGTGAGCACGGTAATCTGGTGTAACAATGTCTTTATTTCAGTCTTTGTGGCTTTTTCCTTCGGCAATGTCCATCAACTGTGTCCGCTCACAAGCAACTCCAACAACGTGTCTCGGTCCGGCTGCTACTAATAAAAGCGGCAGGTGATTATATATCCATCCCCAGGTTGGTAATCCACTCACCTGCTGCTGGTTTGAGGCCGGTCCTTACACACCCCGCTCCGCGGCAGGCCCGCAGACCACGCCCCCCTCCACAATTACATATGTGTTTTTAAAACAATGATGGAGGCTTTTGGATACTTTTTAACAGCACTAGGCTGAATAGAGTGACTATCGTTAGCTTCATTGTTAGCTGACTTTTGCTAGTGGTTATTTACGAGTTAGAATGCATAAAAAAGAAAAAAACAGATGTTCTTGTCTCACATAAGGACTGTGAATGAATTGAAAAAAAAAGTGCAGTTCCTCTTTGAGCCTTCAATACCTGTACCGTATGAAAAGTGTAAAAGTTGCATGGGGACCCGACCCCTAAGTACAATATACAACAATGTAGTTACAAAACACAACAGCTACACAATATCACGTCTTTGTGCTCTCTGCATCGCTCCAACAGGCAAGAGTGAATAGTCTTCTGTTTGTACAAGATTTGCTACAAACATGTCTATTGTGGTATCAGAATGTTACCCTGTGTCTGATGAAAAACTAAAAAATGTACACATTTTGTACCTTAAACATTACATTTTTTTTTGATACTCTAAAACAGGGGTCACCAACCTTTTTGAAACCAAGAGCTACTTCTTGGGTACTGATTAATGTGAAGGGCTACCAGGTTGATACACACTTCAATAAATTGCCAAAAATAGCCAATTTGCTCAATTTACCTTTAATAAATAAATCTATATACTGTATATAAAAAAATGGGTATTTCTGTCTGTCATTCCGCCGTACATTTTTTTTCCTTTTACGGAAGGTTTTTTGTAAAGAATAAATGATGAAAAAAACCCACTTAATTGAACGGTTTAAGAGGAGAAAAACACAAAAAAAAGTAAAATTAAATTTTGAAACATAGTTTATCTTGAATTTCGACTCTTTAAAATTCAAAATTCAACAGAAAAAAGAGAAAAACCAGCTAATTTGAATCTTTTTGAAAAGATTAAAAAAACAATTTATGAAACCTCATTAGTAATTTTTTCTGATTAAGATTAATTTTAGAATTTTGATGACATGTTTTAAATAGTTTAAAATCCAATCTGCACTTTGTTAGAATATATAACAAATTGGACCAAGCTATATTTCTAACAAAGACAACTTATTTCTTCTGGATTTTCCAAAACAGAATTTTTAAAAGAAATTCAAAAGACTTTGAAATAAGATTTAAATTTGATTCTACAGTTGCCAGAATAATTTTTTTGAATTTTAATCATAATAAGTTCGAATAAATATTTCACAAATATTCTTCGTCGAAAAAACAGAAGCTAAAATGAAGAATTAAATTAAAATGTGTTTATTATTCTTTACAATTTAAAAAAATTTTTTTACTTGAACATTGATTTAAATTGACAGGAAAGAAGAGGAAGGAATTTAAAAGGTAAAAAAGTTTATGGCTTTAAAAATCCTAAAATCATTTTTAAGGTTGTATTTTTTCTCTAAAATTGTCTTTCTGAAAGTTATAAGAAGCAAAGTATAAAAAAATATATATATATATTTTAACAAGTGACGACCAAGTCTTTAAAATATTTGTTTGGATTTTCAAATTCTATTTGAGTTTTGTCTCTCTTAGAATTAAAAATGTCAGACCAGCTTGCTAGTAAATAAATACAATTTAAAAAATAAAGGCAGCTCACTGGTAAGTGCTGCTATTTGAGCTATTTTTAGAACAGGCCAGCGGGCGACTCATCTGGTCCTTACGGGCGACCTGGTGCCCGCGGTCACTGCGTTGGTGACCCCTGCTCTAAAAGGAGAAAAAAAATGGCAATATGTCCTCTTTATTGGATAATGTTTTTTCTCAAGTATTATCACTGGGAAAATAATTGAATTGCAGGGTTTCTTTTTGCAGACATTTTGAATTGAGGGGGGGGGAAAAAAAAAAATCTTCTTTTTCTCCAGGGAAGAGACGATGCAAAGTTACAATTAGACACTTACCATTGTCCTCACTGATCATCCCAGCCAGGGTGAAGAGGCCAAAAACCACCAGGGAGAACACCACGGTCAGAGCCTCCAGCCCTGCAAAGAGAGAGACCATCACTGTCTGGGGGGAACAAGGACCTGTATTTGGCTTCCTGGCACAGGTCAGCAAGCCCTTGACTGTTTCTCACTTGAAAGAGGAGTAAAGGGCAGACTTACACCTCTCATGTTCAAGCCATATCACGTTAGCCCAAATTATTCATGGCTTTTGTGCCTTCTCGTGCGACACCTGTGCTGAGCAATACATGAGCTGAACTACATCCATAGAAGTGAACACACTGGTCATTGTTGGTGAATACAGCCTCAAAAGCCAGCAGGAGCATCAATACGCTAATCCAGGGGTGGCCGTTACGTGGATGGCGAGCTAGCGGTGGATGGAGGAGGGTGTGTCCGTCCATCGCCGGCCGGGCATTAAAAAAAAAATATCCTATGACGTCACTTGATTGACATTCACGGCCCCCAAGGATCTTGTGATCCTGCTGCCAGATCATTAAGAAAAAATGACCGACAGGAAGGCGAGACACACTTATTTCAACTCTACCTCCCGTCAAAACTCTAAAGACCGACTGCACACTTCCTGTTTTCACAATAAAAGTGGTGCTCCATCCTGCCTGCGCTAACAAAATAAGAGTCTCAGAAAGATAGAGTTTTTACAGCATGTTACTGTAAATGTCAGGGTGTTCCCCGCCTTCCGCCCCAATGCACCTGAGATAGGCTCTAGCACCCCCCGCCACACCAAAAGGGACAAGCGGTAGAAAATGGATGGATGGATTGGTGAGTGTGAATGTTGTCTGTCTATCTATGTTGGCCCTGTGATGAGGTGGGGACTTGTCCAGGGTGTACCTCGCCTTCCGCCCCAATGCACCTGAGATAGGCTCTAGCACCTCCCGCGACCCCAAAAGAGACAAGCGGTAGGAAATGGATGGATGGATTGGTGAGTGTGAATGTTGTCTGTCTATCTGTGTTGGCCCTGTGATGAGGTAGCGACTTGTCCTGGGAGTACCTCGCCTTCCGCCCGAATGCACCTGAGATAGGCTCTAGCACCCCCCGCCACACCAAAAGGGACAAGCGGTAGAAAATGGATGGATTGGTGAGTGTGAATGTTGTCTGTCTATCTATGTTGGCCCTGTGATGAGGTGGGGACTTGTCCAGGGTGTACCTCGCCTTCCGCCCGAATGCACCTGAGATAGGCTCTAGCACCTCCCGCGACCCCAAAAGGGACAAGCAGTAGAAAATGGATGGATGGATTGGTGAGTGTGAATGTTGTCTGTCTATCTGTGTTGGCCCTGTGATGAGGTGGCGACTTGTCCTGGGTGTACCTCGCCTTCCGCCCGAATGCACCTGAGATAGGCTCTAGCACCCCCCGCCACCCCAAAAGGGACAAGCGGTAGAAAATGGATGGATGGATTGGTGAGTGTGAATGTTGTCTGTCTCTGTGTTGGCCCTGTGATGAGGTGGCGACTTGTCCTGGGTGTACCTCGCCTTTCCCCCGAATGCACCTGAGATAGGCTTTAGCACCATCCGCGACCCCAAAAGGGACAAGCGGTAGGAAATGGATGGATGGATTGGTGAGTGTGAATGTTGTCTGTCTATCTGTGTTGGCCCTGTGATGAGGTGGCGACTTGTCCTGGGAGTACCTCGCCTTCCGCCCGAATGCACCTGAGATAGGCTTTAGCACCTCCCGCGACCCCAAAAGAGACAAGCGGTAGGAAATGGATGGATGGATTGGTGAGTGTGAATGTTGTCTGTCTATCTGTGTTGGCCCTGTGATGAGGTGGCGACTTGTCCTGGGTGTACCTCGCCTTCCGCCGGAATGCACCTGAGATAGGCTCTAGCACCTCCCGCAGCCCCAAAAGGGACAAGCGGTAGGAAATGGATGGATGGATTGATGAGTTTGAATGTTGTCTGTCTCTGTGTTGGCCCTGTGATGAGGTAGCGACTTGTCCTGGGTGTACCTCGCCTTCCGCCCGAATGCACCTGAGATAGGCTCTAGCACCCCCCGCCACCCCAAAAGGGACAAGCGGTAGAAAATGGATGGATGGATTGGTGAGTGTGAATGTTGTCTATCTGTGTTGGCCCTGTGATGAGGTGGGGACTTGTCCAGGGTGTACCCCGCCTTCCGCCCGAATGCACCTGAGATAGGCTCTAGCACCCCCCGCCACCCCAAAAGGGACAAGCAGTAGAAAATGGATGGATGGATTGGTGAGTGTGAATGTTGTCTGTCTATCTATGTTGGCCCTGTGATGAAGTGGCGACTTGTCCTGGGAGTACCCCGCCTTCCGCCCGAATGCACCTGAGATAGGCTCTAGCACCCCCCGCCACCCCAAAAGAGACAAGCGGTAGAAAATGGATGGATGGATTGGTGAGTGTGAATGTTGTCTGTCTATCTGTGTTGGCCCTGTGATGAGGTGGGGACTTGTCCTGGGTGTACCTCGCCTCCCGCCCGAATGCACCTGAGATAGGGTCTAGCACCTCCCGCGACCCCAAAAGAGACAAGCGGTAGAAAATGGATGGATGGATTGGTGAGTGTGAATGTTGTCTGTCTATCTGTGTTGGCCCTGTAATGAGGTGGCGACTTGTCCTGGGAGTACCTCGCCTTCCGCCCGAATGCACCTGAGATAGGCTCTAGCACCCCCCGCCACCCCAAAAGGGACAAGCGGTAGAAAATGGATGGATGGATTGGTGAGTGTGAATGTTGTCTGTCTATCTGTGTTGGCCCTGTGATGAGGTGGCGACTTGTCCTGGGTGTACCTCGCCTTCCGCCCGAATGCACCTGAGATAGGCTCTAGCACCCCCCGCGACCCCAAAAGGGACAAGCGGTAGAAAATGGATGGATGGATTGGTGAGTGTGAATGTTGTCTGTCTATCTATGTTGGCCCTGTGATGAGGTGGCAACTTGTCCTGGGAGTACCTCGCCTTCCGCCCGAATGCACCTGAGATAGGCTCTAGCACCTCCCCCTACCCCAAAAGGGACAAGCGGTAGGAAATGGATGGATGGATTGGTGAGTGTGAATGTTGTCTGTCTATCTGTGTTGGCCCTGTAATGAGGTGGCGACTTGTCCTGGGAGTACCTCGCCTTCCGCCCGAATGCACCTGAGATAGGCTCTAGCACCCCCCGCCACCCCAAAAGGGACAAGCGGTAGAAAATGGATGGATGGATTGGTGAGTGTGAATGTTGTCTATCTGTGTTGGCCCTGTGATGAGGTGGGGACTTGTCCAGGGTGTACCCCGCCTTCCGCCCGAATGCACCTGAGATAGGCTCTAGCACCCCCCGCCACCCCAAAAGGGACAAGCAGTAGAAAATGGATGGATGGATTGGTGAGTGTGAATGTTGTCTGTCTATCTATGTTGGCCCTGTGATGAAGTGGCGACTTGTCCTGGGAGTACCCCGCCTTCCGCCCGAATGCACCTGAGATAGGCTCTAGCACCCCCCGCCACCCCAAAAGAGACAAGCGGTAGAAAATGGATGGATGGATTGGTGAGTGTGAATGTTGTCTGTCTATCTGTGTTGGCCCTGTGATGAGGTGGCGACTTGTCCTGGGTGTACCCCGCCTTCCGCCCGAATGCACCTGAGATAGGCTCTAGCACCCCCCGCCACCCCAAAAGGGACAAGCGGTAGAAAATGGATGGATGGATGGATTGGTGAGTGTGAATGTTGTCTGTCTATCTGTGTTGGCCCTGTAATGAGGTGGCGACTTGTCCTGGGAGTACCTCGCCTTCCGCCCGAATGCACCTGAGATAGGCTCTAGCACCCCCCGCCACCCCAAAAGGGACAAGCGGTAGAAAATGGATGGATGGATTGGTGAGTGTGAATGTTGTCTGTCTATCTGTGTTGGCCCTGTAATGAGGTGGCGACTTGTCCTGGGAGTACCTCGCCTTCCGCCCGAATGCACCTGAGATAGGCTCTAGCACCCCCCGCCACCCCAAAAGGGACAAGCGGTAGAAAATGGATGGATGGATTGGTGAGTGTGAATGTTGTCTGTCTATCTGTGTTGGCCCTGTGATGAGGTGGCGACTTGTCCTGGGTGTACCTCGCCTTCCGCCCGAATGCACCTGAGATAGGCTCTAGCACCCCCCGCGACCCCAAAAGGGACAAGCGGTAGAAAATGGATGGATGGATTGGTGAGTGTGAATGTTGTCTGTCTATCTATGTTGGCCCTGTGATGAGGTGGCGACTTGTCCAGGGTGTACCCCGCCTTCCGCCCGAATGCAGCTGAGATAGGCTCCAGCGCCCCCGCAACCCTGAAAAAGGGACAAACAGTAGAAAATGGATAGATGGATGGGAAAACGTTACTAAAGTTTTTTTTTTCTTTAAAATGTATTGTCATTTCTAAAGTGTACAATTTGATGAATAACTTGCTGTAATATAACTCAAGCAGATATTTATTTTGTTTCAATTTGAAATCAATGATAGTATTATATTTGTTGCATTAGAAAATACAGTTTAAATTATACGCAATGCATATATACATATATACAGTATACACATGTATACATAAATGCATATATACACATACGCATACTTATGTACACATATATACATACTTATATACATATATACACACATCTATACATAAAAGCATATATACACATATACACAGTATACACACTTATGTACACATCTATACATACATACATACATATATACACATATATGTATACATATATACAGATATATAGAGTATACACACACATTTATACATAAATGCATCCATACATAAATACATATACACAGTGTACACACTTATGTGCACGTCTATACATACATACATCAATCAATCAATCAATGTTTATTTATATAGCCCCAAATCACAAATGTCTCAAAGGACTGCACAAATCATTACGACTACAACATCCTCGGAAGAACCCACAAAAGGGCAAGGAAAACTCACACCCAGTGGGCAGAGAGAATTCACATCCAGTGGGACGCCAGTGACAATGCTGACTATGAGAAACCTTGGAGAGGACCTCAGATGTGGGCAACCCCCCCCCTCTCTATACACATCTATACATACATACATACACATATATACAGTATACACACGTGTGACAATAAAAACATTTAGTAAATGATAAAATGCTTTAGTGACTCGTATTATTTCAGGGCTTTCGCGGTCTTTGGCGGGCCAAATCTGGGCCCCGGGCCTTGAGTTTGACACCTGTGCCCTAATATGCTAACGTTAGTGTTATAAATTCCCTTTGTCAGAGATCGAGATAGAAGATAAAGTTCTTTATTTAATTTGTTAATTGTTGAATATAATTGACTATTATTGTTGACGTAACAAGCTATTAATATAGTCATGCACCTTTAAGTTGAGTCTGTTTTAAGTCAGGCAGTTTACCGGGCAGCTATGTTTACTTCTCGGGGTCCTTGAGTCGGTGTGTAGAACTGTGTGTGTATTTTGAGAGTGTACTTAGCTACTGCTGCTAAAAGTTACATAAAGAAGTTGAAACGTAAAAACGGTGTCCTTATTCCCTCACGGTTGAAGAGTCCCAGCACAACAACAACAACATCATAACATCCATATGGTTCTTTAATAGTTAGCATGCTAATTTTGCAGCCGTGCTTCATATAACTTGGTAATGGATACATGCTAACTGTCAGCGTAATGACTTTAGCAGGTGTGAGCATTCCTGAAATGTTTGGTGTTGGGTCAGGGCACGGGGGGAGACGGGACCACCTGTGCTGACTCGCGGAAACCGTGAGGGGGGCGAGGGCCCGTTGAGCGTTGCTTGCAGCTTTAAAGTAAAGGCCTACTGAAATGATTTTTTCTTATTTAAACGGGGATAGCAGGTCCATTCTATGTGTCATACTTGATCATTTCACGATATTGTCATATTTTTGCTGAAAGGATTTAGTAGAGAACATTGAGGATAAAGTTCCCAACTTTTGGTCGCTAATAAAAAGGCCTTGCCTGTACCGGAAGTAGCAGACCATGTGCGCGTGACGTCACGGGTTGTGGAGCTCCTCACATCTGAACATTGTTTACTATAATGGCCACCAGCAGCAAGAGCGATTCGGACCGAGAAAGTGACCATTTCCCCATTAATTAGACACATTTACTAAGAAAATTCTGGAAAATTCCTTATCTGCTTATTGTGTTACTAGTGTTTTAGTAAGATTATATGGTACCTGAAAGTCGGAGGGGTGGTGACCGCCTGTGTCTCTGAGGGAAGCCACGCAGCTGCCTCTCTGACAGCTGCAGGAAGAACGACGCAAGCTGCGCTCATGTCTACGGTAAGAGCCGACTTATTACCACAATTTTCTCACCGAAACTTGCCGGTTGACATGTGGTAGAGAACCATGTTCGCTTGACCGCTCTGTTCCATAGTAAAGCTTCACCTTCGGGAATGTAAACAAGGAAACACCGGCTGTGTTTGTGTTGCTAAAGGCAGCTGCAATACACCGCCTCCCACCTACAGCTTTCTTCTTTGACGTCTCCATTATTGTTTACAATCATGGCCACCAGCAGCAAGAGCGATTCGGACCGAGAAAGTGACCATTTCCCCATTAATTAGACACATTTACTAAGAAAATTCTGGAAAATTCCTTATCTGCTTATTGTGTTACTAGTGTTTTAGTAAGATTATACGGTACCTGAAAGTCGGATGGGTGGTGACCGCCTGTGTCTCTGAGGGAAGCCACGCAGCTGCCTCTCTGACAGCTGCAGGAAGAACGACGCAAGCTCCGCTCATGTCTACGGTAAGAGCCGACTTATTACCACAATTTTCTCACCGAAACTTGCCGGTTAACATGTGGTAGAGAACCATGTTCGCTTGACCGCTCTGTTCCATAGTAAAGCTTCACCTTCGGGAATGTAAACAAGGAAACACCGGCTGTGTTTGTGTTGCTAAAGGCAGCTGCAATACACCGCCTCCCACCTACAGCTTTCTTCTTTGACGTCTCCATTATTGTTTACAATCATGGCCACCAGCAGCAAGAGCGATTCGGACCGAGAAAGTGACCATTTCCCCATTAATTAGACACATTTACTAAGAAAATTCTGGAAAATTCCTTATCTGCTTATTGTGTTACTAGTGTTTTAGTAAGATTATACGGTACCTGAAAGTCGGAGGGGTGGTGACCGCCTGTGTCTCTGAGGGAAGCCACGCAGCTGCCTCTCTGACAGCTGCAGGAAGAACGACGCAAGCTCCGCTCATGTCTACGGTAAGAGCCGACTTATTACCACAATTTTCTCACCGAAACTTGCCGGTTGACATGTGGTAGAGAACCATGTTCGCTTGACCGCTCTGTTCCATAGTAAAGCTTCACCTTCGGGAATGTAAACAAGGAAACACCGGCTGTGTTTGTGTTGCTAAAGGCAGCTGCAATACACCGCCTCCCACCTACAGCTTTCTTCTTTGACGTCTCCATTATTGTTTACAATCATGGCCACCAGCAGCAAGAGCGATTCGGACCGAGAAAGTGACCATTTCCCCATTAATTAGACACATTTACTAAGAAAATTCTGGAAAATTCCTTATCTGCTTATTGTGTTACTAGTGTTTTAGTAAGATTATATGGTACCTGAAAGTCGGAGGGGTGGTGACCGCCTGTGTCTCTGAGGGAAGCCACGCAGCTGCCTCTCTGACAGCTGCAGGAAGAACGACGCAAGCTCCGCTCATGTCTACGGTAAGAGCCGACTTATTACCACAATTTTCTCACCGAAACTTGCCGGTTGACATGTGGTAGAGAACCATGTTCGCTTGACCGCTCTGTTCCATAGTAAAGCTTCACCTTCGGGAATGTAAACAAGGAAACACCGGCTGTGTTTGTGTTGCTAAAGGCAGCTGCAATACACCGCCTCCCACCTACAGCTTTCTTCTTTGACGTCTCCATTATTGTTTACAATCATGGCCACCAGCAGCAAGAGCGATTCGGACCGAGAAAGTGACCATTTCCCCATTAATTAGACACATTTACTAAGAAAATTCTGGAAAATTCCTTATCTGCTTATTGTGTTACTAGTGTTTTAGTAAGATTATATGGTACCTGAAAGTCGGAGGGGTGGTGACCGCCTGTGTCTCTGAGGGAAGCCACGCAGCTGCCTCTCTGACAGCTGCAGGAAGAACGACGCAAGCTCCGCTCATGTCTACGGTAAGAGCCGACTTATTACCACAATTTTCTCACCGAAACTTGCCGGTTGACATGTGGTAGAGAACCATGTTCGCTTGACCGCTCTGTTCCATAGTAAAGCTTCACCTTCGGGAATGTAAACAAGGAAACACCGGCTGTGTTTGTGTTGCTAAAGGCAGCTGCAATACACCGCCTCCCACCTGCAGCTTTCTTCTTTGACGTCTCCATTATTAATTGAACAAATTGCAAAAGATTCAGCAACACAGACGTCCAGAATACTGTGGAATTATGCGATTAAAGCAGACTACTTATCGGGCTGGAAAAAAATGTCCGCTACAACCCGAGACAACACGTGCACGTGTCATCATATTGCGATGTTTTCAACAGGACACTTCACGCAAAATTTAAAATTGCAATTTAGTAAACTAAAGCGGCCGTATTGGCATTTGTTGCAATGTTAATATTTCATCATTGATATATAAATATCAGACTGCGTGGTCGCTAGTAGTGGCTTTCAGTAGGCCTTTAATTGTTTATTCATTTTCACAAGGCGCCATTTTGTTTGTAATGTGTGCTCACGGTCCACGTGCGCAGGTTGTGTAATCTCATTAGCCCACCCTTGCTCGGATGGGGGGGGTGAGATTGAGGTTAGTCTAAGCCCTAAATCCTGGCTGTGGGTTGTATGCTTATTACCCAGCATGCACGGCAAAATCCCGCCCGTGGCCCTCGGAGAAGGAGGCTGGCACGCCAACACCCCCTCCCCCCTCCTTCTTGCTCTCCTCCCTCCCTCGCTCTCAGCAGGAAGAAGAGGGGTAGTTTCCCCGTTGCCATGACGACCTCACAGCCCGCCATCTCTGCCGCTGTCTCGCTGTTGCCACGGTGACCTCATCCCGCTCCCCTCCTCCTGCACGACCGAGGGGAAGGAAGTCGGGGATCGCCGCGCAGGCCGCTCCTTTCGGATGGCCGACGACAGGAGGGCGGCGGGGACTCTGTGCGAGTGAGGCGGCCCGGGGAGAGCGGCGAGTGGCGAGCAGCGGCATGCCCGTGCAGCAGATGACGGTGGTCCCGGCCAGCGCCCCTCGTCCCAAAGACAGGAATGAGGTGAGGAATTGTAGTTTCTGCCATTAGAGATGAAAGTAAGACTGTGAATCTTTGGGCATTCCATCCCATTCCTGGGCTGGCGATTCCATTCAGAATGGATTCTCCATTCCAGGTGATTCTCAAAATGTATTACTGGCTATTATAATTAGAACAAAACTTTTTCAAAACAGGTTGGAAAAGTGCCTTCTGGTTGCATTTAATTGGGCTACAGAAGGCTTTTTACAAATAGATTCATATAAAAAATTTTATTTTTAAAATACTTTTCTCAATAGATTTTTTTTTTTTTTTTTTAAATCAATTTAGAATGGGGATGAATAAGAATGAGAACGTAACCAACAATAACAATGCAGGGTTGTTCAAAGTGTGGCAAAGGGGCCAAATTCATTTTTTTGTTCGTTATTACTGTGAATTTTTAATGAGACATAAATAAATGGGTTGTACTTGTATAGTGTTTTTCTACCTTCAAGGTACTCAAAGCACTTTGCCACTACTTCCACATTTACCCATTCACACACACATTCACACACTGATGGAGGGAGCTGCCATGCAAGGTGGGGATTGAACCAGGGACCCTCGGGTTGCGCACGGCCACTCTACCACTGCGCCACGCCGTCCCTTATAGGTATTACCCACATTTTATTTATTACCCACATCACAAAGATTAGATGTTTTTCTTTCAGATAGCTTAGCACAAGTGTCCCCAAACTTTTTGTCCTGCCTATCTGTCAATCAATCTATCTATCTATCTATCTATCTATCTATCTGTCTGTGTTTGTATACGTGTATGTATATATGTCTTTTTTATGTGTGTGTGTGTGTATATATATATATATATATATATATATATATACTCACATAGATATATATACACACATATATATTATATATATATATAAAAGTGTGTGTATATATATATATAGATGTGTGTGTGTATATATATACATGTGTGTATATGTGTGAATACTGTATATATGTATGTGTATGCATGTATGTATAGATGTGTACATAAGTGTGTATACTATATGTATATATGCATTTATATAAATATGTATACATGCATTTATGTATATATGTATATATGCATTAATGTATAGGTGGGTATACTGTATATGTGCATTTATGTATAGATGTGTGTATACTGTATACAGTATATGTGTATATATACATGTATGTATAGATGTGTATATACAGTGTATATATATGCATGAATGTATAGATGTGTGTGTTTGTGTGTATAATGTATATATAGATGTGTACATATGTGTGTATACTGTATATATGTATGTATAGATGTGTACATAAGTGTGTATACTGTATATATGTATATATGAATTTATGTATATATGTATATATGCATTTATGTATAGATGCATTTATGCGAAGATGTGTATACTGTATATATGCATTTATGTATAAATGTGTGTATACTGCATATTCGTATATACGCATGTACATGCACATAAACATAAATACAGTATACACACATCTATACATAAATGCATATATAAATATACACACATTTACACATCGATACATACATGCATATATACATATCTATACATCCATCCATCTTCTTCCGCTTATCCGAGGTCTGGTCGCGGGGGCAGCAGCCTAAGCAGAGAAATCCAGACTTCCCTCTCCCCAGCCACTTGGTCCAGCTCTTCCCGGGGGATCCCGAAGCGTTCCCAGGCCAGCCGGGAGACATAGTCTTCCCAACGTGTCCTGGGTCTTCCTCGTGGCCTCCTACCGGTTGGACGTGCCCTAAACACATCCCTAGGGAGGCGTTCGGGTGGCATCCTGACCAGATGCCCGAACCACCTCATCTGGCTCCTCTCGATGTGAAGGAGCAGCGGCTTTACTTTGAGTTCCTCCCGGATGGCAGAGCTTCTCACCCTATCTCTAAGGGAGAGACCCGCCACCCGGCGGAGGAAACTCATTTGGGCCGCTTGTACCCGTGATCTTATCCTTTCGGTCATGACCCAAAGCTCATGACCATAGGTGAGGATGGGAACGTAGATCGACCGGTAAATTGAGAGCTTTGCCTTCCGGCTCAGCTCCTTCTTCACCACAACGGATCGGTACAACGCCCGCATTACTGAAGACGCCGCACCGATCCGCCTGTCGATCTCACCATCCACTCTTCCCTCACTCGTGAACAAGACTCCTAGGTACTTGAACTCCTCCACTTGGGGCAGGGTCTCCTCCCCAACCCGGAGATGGCACTCCACCCTTTTCCGGGAGAGAAATAACAAAAATGACAAATACAAATATCGCTCTAGTATGGATCATAGTCTGATACTACTCTGATTATCGACACCAATACTATTCCATCTCGGCTTCTTAAACTCAACTAAGCACTTATTTCTTTAACATGTTTGGCTAACGATAATTGATAATGAAACACACACACACACACACACACACACACACACACACACACACTCTAAGCTGCTAGCCACCTCCGCCACTCAATAAATCATTTCATTGAACGGTTAATATACACTAAATCCATTTTGTGTTTATTTTCATCATCCCTCCCTTTTGTACAGGGCAGGAGAGGGTTCACTCCTTGTGTCGCTTTTACCACCTGAGCTGACAATCAATCAATGTTTACTTATATAGCCCTAAATCGCAAGTGTCTCAAAGGGCTGCACAAGCCACAACCACATTCTGGGCGCAGATCTGACATCATGGCAAGGAAAAACTCAACCCAATGGGGATGACAATGAGAAATCTTGGAGAGGATCGCAGATGAGGGGACTAGTCCATGGTGGATCTAACATAATAGTGTGAGAGTCCAGTCCATAGTGGATCTAACATAATAGTGAGAGTCCAGTCCATAGTGGATCTAACATAATAGTGTGAGAGTCCAGTCCATAGTGGATCTAACATAATAGTGTGAGAGTCCAGTCCATAGTGGATCTAACATAATAGTGAGAGTCCAGTCCATAGTGGATCTAACATAATAGTGTGAGAGTCCAGTTCATAGTGGCTCTAACATAAAAGTGAGAGTCCAGTCCATAGTGGATCTAACATGATAATGAGAGTCCAGTCCATAGAGGATCTAACATAATAGTGAGAGTCCAGTCCATAGTGGATCTAACATGATAGTGAGAGTCTAGTCCATAGTGGATCTAATATAATAGTGGGAGAGTCCAGTCCATAGTGGATCTGAAATAATAGTGTGAGTCCAGTCCATAGTGGATCTAACATAATAGTGAGAGTCCAGTCCATAGTGGATCTAACATAATAGTGTGAGAGTCCAGTCCATAGTGGATCTAACATAATAGTGAGAGTCCAGTCCATAGTGGATCTAACATAATAGTGTGAGAGTCCAGTCCATAGTGGATCTAACATAATAGTGTGAGAGTCCAGTCCATAGTGGATCTAACATAATAGTGAGAGTCCAGTCCATAGTGGATCTAACATAATAGTGTGAGAGTCCAGTTCATAGTGGCTCTAACATAAAAGTGAGAGTCCAGTCCATAGTGGATCTAACATGATAATGAGAGTCCAGTCCATAGAGGATCTAACATAATAGTGAGAGTCCAGTCCATAGTGGATCTAACATGATAGTGAGAGTCTAGTCCATAGTGGATCTAATATAATAGTGTGAGAGTCCAGTCCATAGTGGATCTGAAATAATAGTGTGAGAGTCCAGTCCATAGTGGATCTAACATAATAGTGAGAGTCCAGTCCATAGTGGATCTAACATAATAGTGTGAGAGTCCAGTCCATAGTGGATCTAACATAATAGTGAGAGTCCAGTCCATAGAGGATCTAACATAATAGTGAGAGTCCAGTCCATAGTGGATCTAACATAATAGTGTGAGAGTCCAGTCCATAGTGGATCTAACATAATAGTGTGAGAGTCCAGTCCATAGTGGATCTAACATAATAGTGAGAGTCTAGTCCATAGTGGATCTAACATAATAGTGTGAGAGTCCAGTCCATAGTGGATCTAACATAATAGTGTGAGAGTCCAGTCCATAGTGGATCTAACATAATAATGAGAGTCCAGTCCATAGTGGATCTAACATAATAGTGTGAGAGTCCAGTCCATAGTGGATCTAACATAATAGTGAGAGTCCAGTCCATAGTGGATCTAACATAATAGTGTGAGAGTCCAGTCCATAGTGGATCTAACATAATAGTGTGAGAGTCCAGTTCATAGTGGCTCTAACATAAAAGTGAGAGTCCAGTCCATGGTGGATCTAACATGATAGTGAGAGTCCAGTCCATAGAGGATCTAACATAATAGTGAGAGTCCAGTCCATAGTGGATCTAACATGATAGTGAGAGTCCAGTCCATAGTGATCTAACATGATAGTGAGAGTCTAGTCCATAGTGGATCTAATATAATAGTGTGAGAGTCCAGTCCATAGTGGATCTGAAATAATAGTGTGAGAGTCCAGTCCATAGTGGATCTAACATAATAATGAGAGTCCAGTCCATAGTGGATCTAACATAATAGTGTGAGAGTCCAGTCCATAGTGGATCTAACATAATAGTGTGAGAGTCCAGTCCATTGTGGATCTAACATAATAGTGTGAGAGTCCAGTCCATAGTGGATCTAACATAATAGTGAGAGTCCAGTCCATAGTGGATCTAACATGATAGTGAGAGTCCAGTCCATAGTGGATCTAACATGATAGTGAGAGTCCAGTCCATAGTGGAGCTAACATGATAGTGAGAGTCCAGTCCATAGTGGATCTAACATGATAGTGAGAGTCTAGTCCATAGTGGATCTAATATAATAGTGTGAGAGTCCAGTCCATAGTGGATCTGAAATAATAGTGTGAGAGTCCAGTCCATAGTGGATCAATCATAATAGTGTGAGAGTCCAGTCCATAGTGGATCTAACATAATAGTGTGAGAGTCCAGTCCATAGTGGATCTAACATGATAGTGTGAGAGTCCAGTGCATAGTGGATCTAACATAATAGCGTGAGAGTCCAGTCCATAGTGGATCTAACATAATAGTGTGAGAGTCCAGTCCATAGTGGATCTAACATAATAGTGCGAGTCCAGTCCATAGTGGATCTAACATAATAGCGTGAGAGTCCAGTCCATAGTGGATCTAACATAATAGTGTGAGAGTCCAGTCCATAGTGGATCTAACATAATAGTGTGGGAGTCCAGTCCATAGTGGATCTAACATAATAGTGAGAGTCCAGTCCATAGTGGATCTAACATAATAGTGAGAGTCCAGTCCATAGTGGATCTAACATAATAGTGTGAGAGTCTAGTCCATAGTGGATCAAGGACTTTAAAAGCTGAATGTTTTGTTCCAAGGATGACAACACAGGAGTGGAAACCCACCTTTGTTGCTGGATTAGTGCGTCGTTTGGGGGGATAAAAATGAACGCTCCAAAATAAAATGACCAATTTATGACTTTGCTAGCGTGTGAAGAAGATGAAGTTGCTGATCACACGTGTGCTGCCACTAATAGCAAATAAGTGCTGCCAGCAAATCTCTTTATCAGCTTACACCACTCCATCTCTCTCTCTCTTTATCTCATTTCTATGAATATTATTGTGGACTGGCCATGTGTGCGTGTGTGTGTGTGTGCGCGCGCTGGCTATGTGTGAGCGTTCGGGTGTACTGGCCGTGTGTGATTTTGTGCGCTGGCCATGTGTGTACATGCGTGTGTGTGTGTGTGTGTGTGTGTGTCTGTGTAGGTTGCACTCTCGAAGTATCATTTGAAGTTAAAGTAGTAATGATTGTCACACACACACTAGGTGTGGGGAAATTTCTCCTCTGCATTGGACCCATCCCCTCGTTCACTCTCTGGGAGGTGAGGGGAGCAGTGAGGAGGAGAATCATTTTTGGTGATTTAACCCCCACTTCCAAGCCTTGATGCTGAGTGCCAAGCAGGGAGGTAATGGCTCCCATGTTTATAGTCTTACTACATACTACATACGTCAAGCTTTTTTGTTGTTGTGTAGCTGCTAGCTCCTATAGCCTAGCATGTTTGCCTTTTTTTTAAATGACTTGACTAAAATACAAGTAAAGAACAACTTTATTATATATTTTCTTATGGAATAGAAATGCCTTAAAGGCCTACTGAAAGCCACTACTAGCGACCACACAGTCTGATAGTTTATATATCAATGATGAAATATTAACATCGCAACACATGCCAATACGGCCTTTTTAGTTTACTAAATTGCAATTTTAAATTTTGCGCCGAAATATCCTGCTGAAAACGTCTCGGTATGATGACACGTGCGCGTGACGTCACGGATTGTAGAGGACATTTTGTTCCAGTATCGTGGCCAGCTATTAATCGTTTGTTTTCATTGCAAAATTCCACAGTATTCTGGACATCTGTGTTGCTGAATCTTTTGCAATTTGTTCAATGAATAATGGAGACGTCAAAGAAGAAAACTGTAGGTGGGAAGCAGTGTATTGCGGCCGCCTTTAGCAACACAAACACAGCCGGTGTTTCATTGTTTACATTCCCGAAAGATGACGGTGAAGCTTTACTATGGAACAGAGCGGTCAAGCGAACACGGTTGGATTGGACCACACACACACAAAGTACAGTGTATTATGCAGCCATCATTTCGAAAAATAAATACAATTTTACCCTTCTGTATTCTGAAGGCGATCAATGTCGTGTGCTACTCCAGCATCAATATCAGCAGCATCCTCCTGACTGTCACTGTCAGCGTCGGGTTCAACGCGGTATTGGTCAATCCCTTGTTGCGGTTGGGCCTGGCCTAGTAGTCCTGCCACCCCCACGGCTGCTACGGCGCCTCTCACAGCATCTTCCCTATCTGAATCACTCCCACTGCCCTCTTGTCCTTTTTTTTTTTTTCCCTAGTCCTTCACTCTAACTTTCTTCATCCACAAATCTTTCATCCTCGCTCAAATTAATGGGTAAATTCTCTCTTTCTTGGTCCGAATCGCTCTCGCTGCTGGTGGCCATGATTGTAAACAATGTTAGGATGTGATGAGCTCCACAACCCGTGACGTCACGCGCACATGGTCTGCTACTTCCAGTACAGGCAAGGCTTTTTATTAGCGACCAAAAGTTGCAAACTTTATCGTCAATGTTCTCTACTAGATCCTTTCAGCAAAAATATGGCAATGTCGCGAAATGATCAAGTATGACACATAGAACGGACCTGCTATCCCCGTTTGAATAAGAACATCTCATTTCAGTAGGCCTTTAATATATCACAAATTAATCACGCCCATATAAGCCACCAATATAAATCAAACACCCGCACAACACACACAATCCCACAGCCCAAAATAGCATTCACCTCCCAAAGTTTAAACCACACAAATATTCCCCACAGTGAGGTAGGAGACAGTTTATAGCACACAAATATTCCCCACAGTGAGACAGGAGACAGTTTATAGCACACAAATATTCCCCACAGTGAGACAGGAGACAGTTTATAGCACACAAATATTCCCCACAGTGAGGCAGGAGACAGTTTATAGCACACAAATATTCCCCATGGTGAGGTAGGAGACAGTTTATAGCACACAAATATTCCCCACAGTGAGGCAGGAGACAGTTTATAGCACACAAATATTCCCCACAGTGAGGCAGGAGACAGTTTATAGCACACAAATATTCCCCACAGTGAGGTAGGAGACAGTTTATAGCACACAAATATTCCCCACAGTAAGGTAGGAGACAGTTTATAGCACACAAATATTCCCCACAGTGAGGCAGGAGACAGTTTATAGCACACAAATATTCCCCACAGTGAGGTAGGAGACAGTTTATAGCACACAAATATTCCCCACGGTGAGGTAGGAGACAGTTTATAGCACACAAATATTCCCCACAGTAAGGTAGGAGACAGTTTATAGCACACAAATATTCCCCACAGTGAGGTAGGAGACAGTTTATAGCACACAAATATTCCCCACAGTGAGGTAGGAGACAGTTTATAGCACACAAATATTCCCCACAGTGAGGTAGGAGACAGTTTATAGCACACAAATATTCCCCATGATGAGGTAGGAGACAGTTTATAGCACACAAATATTCCCCACAGTGAGGTAGGAGACAGTTTATAGCACACAAATATTCCCCACAGTAAGGTAGGAGACAGTTTATAGCACACAAATATTCCCCACAGTGAGGCAGGAGACAGTTTATAGCACACAAATATTCCCCACAGTGAGGTAGGAGACAGTTTATAGCACACAAATATTCCCCACAGTGAGGCAGGAGACAGTTTATAGCACACAAATATTCCACACAGTGAGGCAGGAGACAGTTTATAGCACACAAATATTCCCCACAGTGAGGTAGGAGACAGTTTATAGCACACAAATATTCCCCACAGTGAGGCAGGAGACAGTTTATAGCACACAAATATTCCCCACAGTGAGGTAGGAGACAGTTTATAGCACACAAATATTCCCCACAGTGAGGTAGGAGACAGTTTATAGCACACACATATTCCCCACAGTGAGGTAGGAGACAGTTTATAGCACACAAATATTCCCCACAGTGAGGCAGGAGACAGTTTATAGCACACAAATATTAACCACAGTGAGGTAGGAGACAGTTTATAGCACACAAATATTCCCCACAGTGAGGTAGGAGACAGTTTATAGCACACAAATATTCCCCACAGTGAGGTAGAAGACAGTTTATAGCACACAAATATTAACCACAGTGAGGTAGGAGACAGTTCATAGCACACAAATATTCCCCACAGTGAGGTAGAAGACAGTTTATAGCACACAAAAAATCCCCACAGTGAGGTAGGAGACAGTTTATAGCACACAAATATTCCCCATGGTGAGGTAGGAGACAGTTTATAGCACACAAATATTCCCCACAGTGAGGTAGAAGACAGTTTATAGCACACAAATATTAACCACTGTGAGGTAGGAGACAGTTTATAGCACACAAATATTCCCCACAGTGAGGTAGAAGACAGTTTATAGCACACAAAAATTCCCCACAGTGAGGTAGGAGACAGTTTATAGCACACAAATATTCCCCATGGTGAAGTAGGAGACAGTTTATAGCACACAAATATTCCCCACAGTGAGGTAGGAGACAGTTTATAGCACACACATATTCCCCACAGTGAGGTAGGAGACAGTTTATAGCACACAAATATTCCCCACAATGAGGCAGGAGACAGTTTATAGCACACAAATATTCCCCACAGTGAGACAGGAGACAGTTTATAGGACACAAATATTCCCCACAATGAGGTAGGAGACAGTTTATAGCACACAAATATTCCCCACAGTGAGGTAGGAGACAGTTTATAGCACACAAATATTCCCCACAGTGAGGTAGAAGACAGTTTATAGCACACAAATATTCCGCAGAGTGAGGTAGGAGACAGTTTATAGCACACAAATATTCCCCACAGTGAGGTAGGAGACAGTTTATAGCACACAAATATTCCCCACAGTGAGGTAGAAGACAGTTTATAGCACACAAATATTCCCCACAGTGAGGCAGGAGACAGTTTATAGCACACAAATATTCCCCATGGTGAGGTAGGAGACAGTTTATAGCACACAAATATTCCCCACAGTGAGGCAAGAGACAGTTTATAGCACACAAATATTAACCACAGTGAGGTAGGAGACAGTTTATAGCACACAAATATTCCCCACAGTGAGGCAGGAGACAGTTTATAGCACACAAATATTCCCCACAGTGAGGTAGGAGACAGTTTATAGCACACAAATATTCCCCATGGTGAGGTAGGAGACAGTTTATAGCACACAAATATTCCCCACAGTGAGGCAAGACACAGTTTATAGCACACAAATATTCCCCACAGTGAGGCAGGAGACAGTTTATAGCACACAAATACTCCCCACAGTGAGGCAAGAGACAGTTTATAGCACACAAATATTCCCCACGGTGAGGTAGGAGACAGTTTATAGCACACAAATATTCCCCACAGTAAGGCAGGAGACAGTTTATAGCACACAAATATTCCCCACAGTGAGGCAGGAGACAGTTTATAGCACACAAAAATTCCCCACAGTGAGGTAGGAGACAGTTTATAGCACACAAATATTCCCCATGGTGAGGTAGGAGACAGTTTATAGCACACAAATATTCCCCAGAGTGAGGTAGGAGACAGTTTATAGCACACAAATATTCCCCACAATGAGGCAGGAGACAGTTTATAGCACACAAATATTCCCCACAGTGAGACAGGAGACAGTTTATAGCACACAAATATTCCCCACAATGAGGTAGGAGACAGTTTATAGCACACAAATATTCCCCACAGTGAGGTAGAAGACAGTTTATAGCACACAAATATTCCGCACAGTGAGGTAGGAGACAGTTTATAGCACACAAATATTCCCCACAGTGAGGTAGGAGACAGTTTATAGCACACAAATATTCCCCACAGTGAGGTAGAAGACAGTTTATAGCACACAAATATTCCCCACAGTGAGGCAGGAGACAATTTATAGCACACAAATATTCCCCATGGTGAGGTAGGAGACAGTTTATAGCACACAAATATTCCCCACAGTGAGGTAGGAGACAGTTTATAGCACACAAATATTCCCCATGATGAGGTAGGAGACAGTTTATAGCACACAAATATTCCCCATGGTGAGGTAGGAGACAGTTTATAGCACACAAATATTCCCCACAGTGAGGCAAGACACAGTTTATAGCACACAAATATTCCCCACAGTGAGGCAGGAGACAGTTTATAGCACACAAATATTCCCCACAGTGAGGCAAGAGACAGTTTATAGCACACAAATATTCCCCACAGTGAGGCAAGAGACAGTTTATAGCACACAAATATTCCCCGCAGTGAGGCAAGAGACAGTTTATAGCACACAAATATTCCCCACAGTGAGGCAAGAGACAGTTTATAGCACACAAATATTCCCCACAGTGAGGCAGGAGACAGTTTATAGCACACAAATATTAACCACAGTGAGGTAGGAGACAGTTTATAGCACACAAATATTCCCCACAGTGAGGCAAGAGAGAGTTTATAGCACACAAATATTCCCCACAGTGAGGCAGGAGACAGTTTATAGCACACAAATATTAACCACAGTGAGGTAGGAGACAGTTTATAGCACACAAATATTCCCCACGGTGAGGTAGGAGACAGTTTATAGCACACAAATATTCCCCACGGTGAGGTAGGAGACAGTTAATAGCACACAAATATTCCCCACGGTGAGGTAGGAGACAGTTTATAGCACACAAATATTCCCCACAGTGAGGCAAGAGACAGTTTATAGCACACAAATATTCCCCACAGTGAGGCAGGAGACAGTTTATAGCACACAAATATTCCCCACAGTGAGGCAGGAGACAGTTTATAGCACACAAATATTCCCCACAGTGAGGCAAGAGACAGTTTATAGCACACAAATATTCCCCACGGTGAGGTAGGAGACAGTTTATAGCACACAAATATTCCCCACAGTGAGGTAGGAGACAGTTTATAGCACACAAATATTCCCCACAGTGAGGCAAGAGACAGTTTATAGCACACAAATATTCCCCACAGTGAGGCAAGAGACAGTTTATAGCACACAAATATTCCCCACAGTGAGGCAGGAGACAGTTTATAGCACACAAATATTCCCCACAGCGAGGCAAGAGACAGTTTATAGCACACAAATATTCCCCACGGTGAGGTAGGAGGCAGTTTATAGCACACACATATTCCCCACAGTGAGGCAAGAGACAGTTTATAGCACACAAATATTCCCCACAGTGAGGCAGGAGACAGTTTATAGCACACAAATATTCCCTACAGTGAGGCAAGAGACAGTTTATAGCACACAAATATTCCCCACAGTGAGGTAGGAGACAGTTTATAGCACACAAATATTCCCCACAGTGAGGTAGGAGACAGTTTATAGCACACGAATATTCCCCGCAGTGAGGTAGAAGACAGTTTATAGCACACAAATATTCCCCACAGTGAGGTAGGAGACAGTTTATAGCACACGAATATTCCCCGCAGTGAGGCAAGAGACAGTTTATAGCACACAAATATTCCCCACAGTGAGGCAAGAGACAGTTTATAGCACACAAATATTCCCCACAGTGAGGCAGGAGACAGTTTATAGCACACAAATATTAACCACAGTGAGGTAGGAGACAGTTTATAGCACACAAATAGTCCCCACAGTGAGGCAAGAGACAGTTTATAGCACACAAATATTCCCCACGGTGAGGTAGGAGACAGTTTATAGCACACAAATATTCCCCACAGTGAGGTAGGAGACAGTTTATAGCACACAAATATTCCCCACAGTGAGGCAAGAGACAGTTTATAGCACGCAAATATTCCCCACAGTGAGGCAAGAGACAGTTTATAGCACACAAATATTCCCCACAGTGAGGCAGGAGACAGTTTATAGCACACAAATATTCCCCACAGCGAGGCAAGAGACAGTTTATAGCACACAAATATTCCCCACGGTGAGGTAGGAGACAGTTTATAGCACACACATATTCCCCACAGTGAGGCAAGAGACAGTTTATAGCACACAAATATTCCCTACAGTGAGGCAAGAGACAGTTTATAGCACACACATATTCCCCACAGTGAGGCAGGAGACAGTTTATAGCACACAAATATTCCCCACAGTGAGGTAGGAGACAGTTTATAGCACACAAATATTCCCCACAGTGAGGTAGGAGACAGTTTATAGCACACGAATATTCCCCGCAGTGAGGTAGAAGACAGTTTATAGCACACAAATATTCCCCACAGTGAGGTAGGAGACAGTTTATAGGACACAAATATTCCCCGCAGTGAGGCAAGAGACAGTTTATAGCACACAAATATTCCCCACAGTGAGGCAAGAGACAGTTTATAGCACACAAATATTCCCCACAGTGAGGCAAGAGACAGTTTATAGCACACAAATATTCCCCACAGTGAGGCAAGAGACAGTTTATAGCACACAAATATTCCCCACAGTGAGGCAAGAGACAGTTTATAGCACACGAATATTCCCCGCAGTGAGGCAAGAGACAGTTTATAGCACACAAATATTCCCCACAGTGAGGCAAGAGACAGTTTATAGCACACAAATATTCCCCACAGTGAGGCAGGAGACAGTTTATAGCACACAAATATTAACCACAGTGAGGTAGGAGACAGTTTATAGCACACAAATATTCCCCACAGTGAGGCAAGAGAGAGTTTATAGCACACAAATATTCCCCACAGTGAGGCAGGAGACAGTTTATAGCACACAAATATTAACCACAGTGAGGTAGGAGACAGTTTATAGCACACAAATATTCCCCACGGTGAGGTAGGAGACAGTTTATAGCACACAAATATTCCCCACAGTGAGGCAGGAGACTACGTGAGTTTTGTTGTGAAGCCGCAGCTGTGTGAAGGAGAGAAATACAAATAAAAATGAAATGAAAATAAAAGTGTACTCACGTGGGGTACTGCGTCTGCGCGTCCAACTCAAAAGTCCTCCCGGGGAGTGTGTGTGTTGTCCAGGTTCTCCACAGGCCGATGGGAAGTCACACAAATTGTCCAAAATGAGGATACTTCCATAAAGTTGCTCTGTAGTAAAAACGCTGTGAGTTACAGGTGCGCCAGGTGCTGCGTCATCTACTTCCGCCACTACTTCCGCCTCCACTTCCGCCTCCACTTCCGCCTCCACTTCCGCCTCCACTTCCGCCTCCACTTCCGCCCGGTCTGATAGGACCGGATGTATTTTATATCTCCACATTCATTTACGTTACATTTTTTTAATATTAACATGATTTAATACGCCTGTAACAGTTTCATCATAATTAAATGGATGACATAATAAGTATATATAATTACCTTCCCAGCTGAGCACAAGTTAATTGTGACTGACAATATTTGATTGATTGATACTTTTATTAGTAGATTGCACAGTACAGTACATATTCCGTACAACTAAATGGTAACACCCCAATAAGTTTTTCAAGTGAAGTGAATTATGTCTATTTAGCGCTTTTTCCTCAAGTGACTCAAAGCGCTTTACATAGTGAAACCCAATATCTAAGTTACATTTAAACCAGTGTGGGTGGCACTGGGAGCAGGTGGGTAAAGTGTCTTGCCCAAGGACACAATAGCAGTGACTAGGATGGCGGAAGCGGGAATCGAACCTGCAACCCTCACGTTGCTGACATGCCGCCCCCAACTTCTGTAAGTCGGGGTCCACGTTAATCATCCATCCATCCATCCATTTTCTACCGCTTATTATTCCCTTTTGGGGTCGCGGGGGGCGCTGGCGCCTATCTCAGCTACAATCGGGCGGAAGGCGGGGTACACCCTGGACAAGTCGCCACCTCATCGCAGGGCCAACCACGTTAATCAATTCATGGTAATTTTTATATTATATATACATAAATATATATATATATATACATATATATATGTATATATATATATATACATATATATGTAGGTGTGGGAAAAATCACAAGACTACTTCATCTCTACAGAAGTGTTTCATGAGGGGTTCCCTCAATCATCAGGAGATTTTAATGGAAGCATTCACATACAATGGTTTATATAGGGCACAGAGTGGGTGGGTACAGGCAGGCGTAGGGTGTGGTGATTGGCTCATGTGTTACCTAGGAGGTGTTTGCCATTCACCACACCCTACGCCTGCCTGTACCCACCCACTCTGTGCCCTATATAAACCATTGTATGTGAATGCTTCCATTAAAATATCCTGATGATTGAGGGAACCCCTCATGAAACAGTTCTGTAGAGATGAAGTAGTCTTGTGATTTTTCCCACACCTACATATTGCGCTCTACCACGGTATCGAGCACTATTCTCTGGATAATCCAATCAAGACATATATATATACACACACACACACACACACACGCACACACATAAAAATCAGGGGTGTCCAAACTTTTCCCACTGAGGGCCGCACACGGAAAAATTAAAACATGCGGGGGCCATTTTGATATTTTTCATTTTCAAACCATTACAAAATATATGGATTTTTTAAAAATTATTTTACCTTTAGGGGTCCCGGGGACCATAAAGGGTCTCAGTTATTAAAATGTTAAAAATAAGTCAAATTTTTATTTTTATTTTTATTTAACGCTTTCTGTAAATCTCTAAATGGTAAATGGGTTGTACTTGTATAGCGCTTTTCTACCCCTTATTAAGGAGCCCAAAGTGCTTTGACAATATTTCCTATATCAACTTTAAAGTAAAAAAAGTTTTTATGGCTTTTCTGTCAAAAACATCTTTGTTTTTTTAATGGTAAAACTGAAATATGCAGTATTTAGTAATTAAAGCCCTAAAAGATCAATAATGCAGGACACCATTGATTTCAATTCTTTATTATTTTTTAGTAATCACAGTGAAAAGATAAATAAAATACCACTAAATATATTTGGGATCCAAAAGGTCCCCCACTCATAAAGTGATTCATTTTTATTATTATTCTTTTTATTTTCAACACTTAAGTTACAAGATCAACTTCAGTTATATCTGTCGATTTTACGTTTGAACTGTTATTTTGTTTGTTTTATGCTCTTTTGTTAAAGAAAGCCCTGTTCTTATATGGCAACCACACAGTATATGCACATAATAGTTTCCACAAGAAACATTATAAAGTTAAATTGAAGTCATTGGAGCCTTAAATAGGTCAACAATTCATTATAAAAAAAAAAATACTTTTCTTTTTTTTTTAGCATTGGCAATAAGAGCAAAATAAATAAAAACAAAAGAAAAACAAACAGCCCGCATGGCAGCTTTGTGTCAACATTGCAACTTTCCCCCGTTAGATTTCACCTCATTCTACTTTTTTTAGTGTTTTATTTTTTTATTTTTGCAATAGCATCTCCAGAATGTGTGGCGGGCCGGTAAACAATTAGCAGCGGGCTGCAAATGGGCCCCGGGCTGCACAAATGTGCTGCAAGCTGGTGGTGAGTGCTTGAAGTGGCCTAGCAGTCAGCCAGAGCTTCTGAAATGCTGCGTTGAGACAGTGCAGCTTCGCTCACTGCAAGTTGCAAAGTGTGCGCCATGCAGGGCAGACTAGCCACACCAAACTTCCCCCGTCGTGCGTTGTCCCTGACCACAACGTGAGCTTTCGCCCCGGAGCGGGTTTTGTTGTATTTTTGCTTTTTCTCAGCGGAGTCTTTAAGCGACAACTGTGTAGTACTACTTTTTTCCGCTGTTTGCTTTTCATCCATCTTCGGCTTGCATTCATCGTGTATCTTCTTATGATTCTGTCAAAACGTGGACTATGGGGTTTGTTTTTCTAGAATTGAAAGAAAAGTGAATGTAAGTACATATTTATTTTAACACGAACAAACTACAAAAAAAGGAAGCAAACAAAAGGCGCACACAATGGCGGAAAACAAACGTGACTAATGAAAACAAAAACTAGCACAAAGGCAGAACTATGGACAAAAGGCAAAACTTAATAACTGTGACATAAAAACCAAAAACTCACGTGGCATGGACAGGAGGGAAACTATGGGCAGTATGAGTGACAGGCAGGGCATGGCATGACGTGGGTAAAGGTAAAGTCGCCAGGCTGACTGCCTGGCAACTACAGGTTTAAATAATGCTGTGGTGATTAGTGACAGGTGTGCGAGTGCAAAACATGAGACAGGTGCGTGACATAAGGACATGTGTAAACTAAAGGGGTTGCTATGGTGACAAAACAAACAAAAGTGCACAAAGAGTCCAAAAACAAAACCGAACATGACTAAAACAAAACATGATCACACAGACATGACAGATTCTTGAAGAGGTGCTCGTATTAAAGGAATACGTCTTGGTTCCTTCTCGCACAACAAACTTATTGAAGTCATTGCAAATTGACAGTTTTTTATCCGTCAGACTCACTTTAAAATAATCCCAAACCATAGACATGGTGTCGTTAGTCAGTCATCGAACGAGCTTTCTTGTTAGCCAGGCTACGGCACCGGCAACAACACACTCTTGTTGTTGTTATGCTCCGCTCGCAGCGGTTTGATGAGGTCATCAAGAGTCGCCAGTAAATCTCTCATGCTGCAGTCGTCAACTCCTGTGTTGTGTGTGGGAGAGGGGAGGGGCTGCTGACTGGGTTTATATCCGTCTTTTACCGGATATATAATGCTCCAAAAAACGGCGTTTTAAAATGTCATTCATTTTACTTTTTAAAACCCATACTGATCATTTCTGATATCACATTTTGAAGCATTTATCGGCCGATATTATTGGACATCTCTAAGCTAGGCTGCACTGGCAACTTACTGGCACTTTCAAAGAAAAAGTGCTTAGAGCGGCCTTTAAATAGAGACACATTGCACAACTCCGTGGTCTTACTTCCTGGCAAGAGGACAGCCAGGTTGTAAGAGGATTGATTGCCTGCTTTGACTCCAGCAAGATGTCGCATGGGCCTGTGGGACTTTTGACGGCGGTCTTGAACGCACCGTTACTGATGTACTCCTTCAATTCAATTCTGAGATGGAAAATGAGTATCCTTCGCTGCATCTTAAATACATAACACATCATTCTATGTTGGTTCAATTGGAAAATGTTCTCTCCTTTTTAACTCTACGGATTATTTGAAAAAAAGCAAGAGAAAGTTGTCCGACTTTGTTAAACCCAAACAGAACAATTTCGAAAAATGTAAGCTATGTCAGGTTCAAAAACTGATGACATCTATTAAACAGACAAGAAGCAAGGAATCATGCAGAGACAGAGTTCAATTTAGCTCATGAGGAGAAAGGATGGATCTGCACACTTAGTCACAGTCTCGCCCAACGCTCGAAGGTTCAGCTCCCGCGTACCTCTATTTATTCAGGAGTTGCATTGTCAACATCACTGAGGCCACCTCTAAAAGGAGTGGTCACATATATCATGCAAAGCAGGTCCAGTACGCACACTACGTGATGGAACATTCTGGGCCTTGTGATTTCCTTGTTTCTGCTTCGTCTGCGTGCTGTCGTCTTATCTTTGTTGAATTCCTTGAAGTCCTTGGCTGTCAGCGGGCTAAAACAGAGATAACATCTGCGGCTGAGGCCCCCCCTCAGACAATAAGTTTTGTCCTTGCACAGATAGAACAAATGCAGCTTGAGCACAATAGCTAATAACTATCGCAACGGACTTTAAGCATACTAAAGTTGTGTGATAATATATATACATGATTATTCTAACAGCTAAAATAAATAATATTCTGTGTGCATCAAAACAATAGATTCATGTCTAAATCTTGATTCTTATTCATCCCGATTCTAAATCTAAATCTAAATATATATATATATATATGTATATATATATGTATATATATATATATATATATATATATGTATATATATATATATATATATATATATATGTATATATATGTATATATATATATATATATATGTATATATATGTATATATATATATATGTATATATATGTATATATATGTATATATATATATATATACATATATATATATATATATACATATATATATATATATATATACATATATATATATATATATATATATATATATATATATATATATATATATATATATATATATATATGACAAGCGGTAGAAAATGGATGGATGGTGTTGCGTCTGACCAGTCCTCCTCTCAGGGAATACAAGTCACTGGTCAATCCCAAATTCTTTCAGATGACATATATGCAGAGTAAGAAGGCCCATCAAGACGGAATAGGAATATTATCAAGTTTTACTAAAGCTTTAGGAGACCAGTCCTACAGTCTGTTAATAGCGGCATCTAGATGCGGTCTGAAAATCAAACGGGAAGAGACAACTTATTGAATACAAAAAACAGCCCCCACCCTGCCCAGAAAGGAATACAGCCTCATTGTTCTAATATTGATAAGGTAAAAAGGGAGTATGCTATACCCCCACATTCCAACACCTTTAAGGTAAAGCACAGAGTTTACTTGCGGACATAAGATACAAGATTAGCTGCTTTAAACATGACTATATGAATAAAGAAAGAACTCTTAAAAATATATGCATTCTCCACAAAGGGAATAGATATATATTTTTTAATAGGACATATTTTCAAAAATAAATTTTAGGTCCTCTCCATGCGACCAGAAAAATATTTTCTAGTCTGTAAACTGTTCTGAAACGTTTATTATAATTATTGTACAAAATAATGCTATGGAAAAATAGTTTGGTGCCCAAAAGATTAACGCTCTTAAAAAATAATGTCAACAAATGTAGCAATTTTATATCATTATAATTATATATATTTTTTCAAGCAACAGTTGTATTGTATATTTCATTAAATAACCTCAAATACAATGTCGTTTTACTGTGGATAAATGAAGCAGTTTTTCAAAATAAAAACATAAGTACTCTAAAAAGTAAAACCATGAAAAAAGAAAGGTATTATTGAGTGAAGTTTGGAAAAAAAAACATTTTCATAAAATACAATGTTTATATATTGGATATACTGTAACTTAAAATGTCTTATATACAGTAATTATAACATAAATAAAGATCACATTTTTTATAAAATCCTCTTAAATTACCCAAATTAAAACAATTATGTCTTTAATTAAAATTATAATTTAAATATTAATAAAATAAAATGCTAAAACATAATGGAATTGTAATGTAAATAAATAGTACAATGTTGATTTATTTCATGGTGTTTCATGTGGGCGGCCTGGCTCAGATGGTAGAGCGCTCGGCCAGGAACTGGCGGTTTCCCGGAATGAATCCACCTTCTGCCGCTGTGCCCTTGAGCACGACCCGCTTAAAAAACCTTGTCAATATCCATAAGTAGATGAAAGTGGAGCGAAACATGTCGTACATTCATCCATTCATCCTCACGCTCCTGAAGCATTATGGGATGTAATATGAAGAGCATCATCTCACCCTCCTGATTAGTCCTCTGTCCTCCTCTTCTTGACCGCTGTAGGGCCAGACCAAGGTCCCTGGTCGCTCAGGGAGTCGAACCAGCAACATCTCCAAGGTAAGCCCTGAATGTTTCAGGTCTATGATGATAGTGGATCTACTTCATAGTGCGAGAGTCCAGTCCATAGTGGATCTAACATAATAGTGTGAAAGTCCAGTCCATAGTGGATCTAACATAATAGTGTGAGAGTCCAGTCCATAGTGGATCTGACATAATAGTGTGAGAGTCCAGTCCATAGTGGATCTAACATAATAGTGAGAGTCCAGTCCATAGTGGATCTAACATAATAGTGTGAGAGTCCAGTCCATAGTGGATCTAACCTAATAGTGTGAGAGTCCAGTCCATAGTGGATCTAACATAATAGTGTGAGAGTCCAGTCCATAGTGGATCTAACATAATAGTGTGAGAGTCCAGTCCATAGTGTATCTAACATAATAGTGAGAGTCTAGTCCATAGTGGATCTAACATAATAGTGTGAGAGTCCAGTCCATAGTGGATCTAACATAATAGTGAGAGAGTCCAGTCCATAGTGGATCCAACATAATAGTGTGAAAGTCCAGTCCATAGTGGATCTAACATAATAGTGTGAGAGTCCAGTCCATAGTGGATCTAACATAATAGTGTGAGAGTCCAGTCCATAGTGTATCTAACATAATAGTGAGAGTCTAGTCCATAGTGGATCTAACATAATAGTGAGAGTCCAGTCCATGGTGGATCTAACATAATAGTGTGAGAGTCCAGTCCATAGTGGATCTAACATAATAGTGTGAGTCCAGTCCATAGTGGATCTAACATAATAGTGTGAGAGTCCAGTCCATAGTGGATCTAACATAGTAGTGAGAGTCCAGTCCATAGTGGATCTAACATAATAGTGTGAGAGTCTAGTCCATAGTGGATCTAACATAATAGTGTGAGAGTCCAGTCCATAGTGGATCTAACATAATAGTGTGAGAGTCCAGTCCATAGTGGATCTAACATAATAGTGAGAGTCCAGTCCATAGTGGATCTAATATAATAGTGAGAGTCCAGTCCATAGTGGATCTAACATAATAGTGTGAGAGTCCAGTCCATAGTGGATCTAACATAATAGTGTGAGAGTCCAGTCCATAGTGGATCTAACATAATAGTGAGAGTCCAGTCCATAGTGGATCTAACATAATAGTGAGAGTCCAGTCCATAGTGGATCTAATATGATAGTGAGAGTCCAGTCCATAGTGGATCTAACATAATAGTGTGAGAGTCCAGTCCATAGTGGATCTAACATAATAGTCTGAGAGTCCAGTCCATAGTGGATCTAACATAATAGTGAGAGTCCAGTCCATAGTGGATCTAACATAATAGTGAGAGTCCAGTCCATAGTGGATCTAACATAATAGTGAGAGTCCAGTCCATAGTGGATCTAACATAATAGTGTGAGAGTCCAGTCCATAGTGGATGTAACATAATAGTGTGAGAGTCCAGTCCATAGTGGATCTAACATAATAGTGAGAGTCCAGTCCATAGTGGATCTAACATAATAGTGAGAGTCCAGTCCATAGTGGATCTAATATAATAGTGAGAGTCCAGTCCATAGTGGATCTAACATAGTAGTGAGAGTCCAGTCCATAGTGGATCTAACATAATAGTGTGAGAGTCTAGTCCATAGTGGATCTAACATAATAGTGTGAGAGTCCAGTCCAAGGTGGATCTAACATAATAGGGAGAGTCCAGTCCATAGTGGATCTAACATAATAGTGTGAGAGTCCAGTCCATAGTGGATCTAACATAATAGTGAGAGTCCAGTCCATAGTGGATCTAACATAATAGTGAGAGTCCAGTCCATAGTGGATCTAACATAATAGTGAGAGTCCAGTCCATAGTGGATCTAACATAATAGTGAGAGTCCAGTCCATAGTGGATCTAATATAATAGTGAGAGTCCAGTCCATAGTGGATCTAACATAATAGTGAGAGTCCAGTCCATAGTGGATCTAACATAATAGTGTGAGAGTCCAGTCCATAGTGTATCTAACATAATAGTGAGAGTCTAGTCCATAGTGGATCTAACATAATAGTGTGAGAGTCCAGTCCATAGTGGATCTAACCTAATAGTGTGAGAGTCCAGTCCATAGTGGATCTAACATAATAGTGAGAGAGTCCAGTCCATAGTGGATCCAACATAATAGTGTGAAAGTCCAGTCCATAGTGGATCTAACATAATAGTGTGAGAGTCCAGTCCATAGTGGATCTAACATAATAGTGTGAGAGTCCAGTCCATAGTGTATCTAACATAATAGTGAGAGTCTAGTCCATAGTGGATCTAACATAATAGTGAGAGTCCAGTCCATGGTGGATCTAACATAATAGTGTGAGAGTCCAGTCCATAGTGGATCTAACATAATAGTGTGAGTCCAGTCCATAGTGGATCTAACATAATAGTGTGAGAGTCCAGTCCATAGTGGATCTAACATAGTAATGAGAGTCCAGTCCATAGTGGATCTAACATAATAGTGTGAGAGTCTAGTCCATAGTGGATCTAACATAATAGTGTGAGAGTCCAGTCCATAGTGGATCTAACATAATAGTGTGAGAGTCCAGTCCATAGTGGATCTAACATAATAGTGAGAGTCCAGTCCATAGTGGATCTAATATAATAGTGAGAGTCCAGTCCATAGTGGATCTAACATAATAGTGTGAGAGTCCAGTCCATAGTGGATCTAACATAATAGTGTGAGAGTCCAGTCCATAGTGGATCTAACATAATAGTGAGAGTCCAGTCCATAGTGGATCTAACATAATAGTGAGAGTCCAGTCCATAGTGGATCTAATATGATAGTGAGAGTCCAGTCCATAGTGGATCTAACATAATAGTGTGAGAGTCCAGTCCATAGTGGATCTAACATAATAGTCTGAGAGTCCAGTCCATAGTGGATCTAACATAATAGTGAGAGTCCAGTCCATAGTGGATCTAACATAATAGTGAGAGTCCAGTCCATAGTGGATCTAACATAATAGTGAGAGTCCAGTCCATAGTGGATCTAACATAATAGTGTGAGAGTCCAGTCCATAGTGGATCTAACATAATAGTGAGAGTCCAGTCCATAGTGGATCTAACATAATAGTGAGAGTCCAGTCCATAGTGGATCTAATATAATAGTGAGAGTCCAGTCCATAGTGGATCTAACATAATAGTGTGAGAGTCCAGTCCATAGTGGATCTAACATAATAGTCTGAGAGTCCAGTCCATAGTGGATCTAACATAATAGTGAGAGTCCAGTCCATAGTGGATCTAACATAATAGTGAGAGTCCAGTCCATAGTGGATCTAACATAATAGTGGGAGTCCAGTCCATAGTGGATCTAACATAATAGTGAGAGTCCAGTCCATAGTGGATCTAACATAATAGTGGGAGTCCAGTCCATAGTGGATCTAACATAATAGTCTGAGAGTCCAGTCCATAGTGGATCTAACATAATAGTGAGAGTCCAGTCCATAGTGGATCTAACATAATAGTGAGAGTCCAGTCCATAGTGGATCTAACATAATAGTGGGAGTCCAGTCCATAGTGGATCTAACATAATAGTGTGAGAGTCCAGTCCATAGTGGATCTAACATAATAGTGAGAATCCAGTCCATAGTGGATCTAACATAATAGTGTGAGAGTCCAGTCCGTAGTGGATCTAACATAATAGTGTGAGAGTCCAGTCCATAGTGGATCTAACATAATAGTGTGAGAGTCCAGTCCATAGTGGATCTAACATAATAGTGAGAGTCCAGTCCATAGTGGATCTAACATAATAGTGTGAGAGTCCAGTCCATAGTGGATCTAACATAATAGTGAGAGTCCAGTCCAGTTTCCATAAGAGTTGGGAAATTGTGTTAGATGTAAATATAAACAGAATACAATGATTTGCAAATCCTTTTCATATTCAGTTGAATATGCTACAAAGACAACATATTTGATGTTCAAACTGAAAAACTTTTTTTTTTCAAATAATCATTAACTTTAGAATTTGATGCCAGCAACAAGTGACAAAGAAGTTGGGAAAGGTGGCAATAAATACTGATAAAGTTGAGGAATGCTCATCAAACACTTATATGGAACATCCCATAGGTGTGCAGGCTAATTGGGAACAGGTGGGTGCCATGATTGGGTATAAAACCAGCTTCCATGAAATGCTAAGTAATTCACAAACAAGGATGGGGCGAGGGTCACCAATTTTGTAAGAAAATTGTCAAACAGTTTTAGAACAACATTTCTCAACGAGCTATTGCAAGGAATTTAGGGATTTTACCATCTACGGCCCGTAAAATCATCAAAAGGTTCGGAGAATCTGGAGAAATCACGGCACGTAAGCGATGATATTACGGACCGTTGATCCTTTAGGCGGTACTGCATCAAAAACAGTCATCAGTGTGTAAAGGATATCACCACATGGGCTCAGGAACTGTTAATAAACCACTGTCAGTAACTCCAGTTGGTCGCTACATCTGTAAGTGCAGGTTAAAACTCTACTATGCAAAGCGAAAGCCATTTATCAACAACACCAAGGAACGCTGCTGGCTTGGCTGGGACTGAAGAGGGACTGAAGCAAAGTGGAAAAGTGTTCTTTGGTCTGACGAGTCCACATTTCAAATTATATTTGGAAACTGTGAACGTGGAGTCCTCCGGAATAAAGAGGAAAATAACTATCCGGATTGTTATAGGCAGAAGTTCAAAAGCTAGCATGTGTGATGGTATGGGGGTGTATTAGTGGCCAAGGCATGGGTAACTTACACATATGTGAAGGCACCATTAATGCTGAAAGGTCCATACAGGTTTTGGAACAACATATGTTGTCATCCAAGCAATGTTATCATGGACGCCCCTGCTTATTTCAGCAAGACAATGCCAAGCCACGTGTTACAACAGAGTGGTTTCATAGTAAAGAGTGTGGGTACTTTCCTGGCCCCCCTGCAGTCCAGACATGTCTCCCATGGAAAATGTGTGGCGCATTATGAAGCGTAAAATACGACAGCGGAGACGCCGGACTGTTGAACGACTGAAGCTCTACATAAAACAAGAATGGGAAAGAATTCCACTTTCAAAGCTTCAACAATTAGTTTCCTTAATTCCCAAACGTTTATTGAGTGTTGTTAAAAGAAAAGGTGATGTAACACAGTGGTGAACATGCCCTTTCCCAACTACTTTGGCACGTGTTGCAGCCATGAAATTCTAAGTTAATATTTATTGCAAAAAAATAAATAAAGTTTATGAGTTTGAACATCAAATATGTTGTCTTTGTAGCATATTCAACTGAATATGGGTTGAAAAGGATTTGCAAATCATTGTATTCTGTTTATATTTACATCTAACACAATTTCCCAACTCATATGGAAACGGGGTTTGTAAAAGGGGGGTCTATTTAAAGGCTACAGTAAAGAAATTAGTTTTAAGATGGGACTTAAATGCTTCTAGTGAAATATGTTACTTTGATGTGTGTAAATGAAAAATGCCACGGTAGCATGCTAATGTTAGTCTGCATCAAGTATGACTGAGGTGTTTAATGTAAATCTACAAAATTAGAGTTAAAGGGGAACATTATCAGCAGACCTATGTAAGCGTCAATATATACCTTGATGGTGCAGAAAAAAGACCATCTATTTTTTTAACCGATTTCCGAACTCTAAATGGGTGAATTTTGGCGAATTAAACGCCTTTCTGTTTATCGTGCTGGAGGCGATGACGTCAGAATGTGACGTCGCCGAGGTAACACACCCACCATTTTCATTTTCAACACATTACAAACACCGGGTCTCAGCTCTGTTATTTTCCGGTTTTTTGACTATTTTTTGGAACCTTGGAGACATCATGCCTCGTCGGTGTGTTGTCGGAGGGTGTAACAACACTAACAGGGAGGGATTCAAGTTGCACCACTGGCCCCAAGATGCCAAAGTGTCTGCCGCCAGACCCCCATTGAATGTGCCAGAGTGTCTCCACATTTGACCGGCGATGCTAAGGCAGACATGGCACAGAGATGTATGGATAACCTGCAGATGCATTTGCAACGATAGTCAACGAAATCACAAAGGTGAGTTTTGTTGATGTTGACTGCCAGCTAATCGATGCTAACATGCTACGCTAATCGATGCTAACATGCTATTTACCGGCGGTGCTAAAGCAGACATGGCACAGAGATGTATGGATAACCTGTAGATGCATTTGCAACTATATCACGTTTCCTTCCACCTACATTTAATGCGAAAAAAACACTTACCAATCGACGGATTTAAGTTGCTCCAGTGTCAAAAGATGCGAAAGTCCTGATCGTTTGGTCCGCACATTTTACCGGCGATGCTAACGCAGCTATTCGGCCATGCTATGGCTATGAATAGCGTCAATAGCTATTCGCTCAATAGCTTCAGTTTCTTCTTCAATATTTTCATACTCCAACCATCTGTTTCAATACATGCGTAATCTGTTGAATCGCTTAAATCGCTGAAATCCGAGTTTGAATCCGAGCTAATGTCGCTATATCTTGCTGTGGTATTCCCATTGTTTGTTTACATTGGCAGCACTGTGTGACGTCACAGGGAAATGGCCAGTGTCTTCGCAGAGAGCCGAAAATAAGGCACTTTAAAGCTTTATTTAGGGATATTCCGAGACCGGTAAAATTTTGAAAAAAACTTTAAAAAAATACAACAAGCCACTGGAAACTGATTTTTATTGTTTTTAACCTTTTTGAAATTGTGATAATGTTCCCCTTTAAAAAAAGCAGCTCTCATAGTAACAATGGCTATCAGAAGTCAATTAACTGCAAAAGGACAGAAAAACAGTTAGCATGCTGATAATAAAATGCTAACAATTGTTGCGGGCTGTTCAAAGATGAACTACGGGTTATTGTTTGGACACCCCTGGTCTGCTGCACGTTTCCGCATCTTCAATGTTTGGTTAAGGCAGACAAGACAGAAGAGATCCTGGATAAGTTCCATCATAGTACAGTCCTCCTGTCTTCTTCTACGTGTCTTCGTCTTCTAGTCAACCACCGCTGGGCTCAAATGGATTGGCAAGAAATGCATTCAGGAATAAGTCATGAATGATTTCTTTGTTTGTTTTTTTAAGGCAAGCATTTCAACAGCGGGACAAACGAACCGCTGCAAGACGTCCATCACCCCGTCCTCTCAGGACATTTGCAGGTACTGTCTCTTTAAGTGTCGCCTGTCAGTCTTATAGCAGGGAATACAAAGCTGGTAGAAATGTGCAATACTTCCTTCTCAGCTCACCTGAGTTCTCTTCCCCTGCGATGGAAAACCACAAGTTGTGTCCTTTAGTGTGTGTGTCTGTGTGTGTGTTCTTGTATTTCTACCCTTCTTGAGACAGAAACAAGGAAAAGTAGCTTTCATATGAGGAGGTGATGACATAAATCATGGTCCCAACAGAATTTCCTTCTAATAGACCACGGGTGCCCATTACGTCGATCGCGATCGACTGGTCGATCTCGGAGGGTGTGTCAGTCGATCTCAAGCCAGGCATTAAAAAATAGACATAAAAATGAGCAATCATCAATCATTCCAAGACTTCACTTTCGTCAGTTGTTTGACATTCTCGGCACCCGAGGATCTTGTGAGATGACGCTGGCTGCTGCCAGCTCATATTTAAGAAAAAAATCACTAACAGGGCGGACGCAGAGAAACACATTTTATTTCTAGAGACTCCGTACCTACTGTCAAAACTCTAAAGAGCGACTGCACAGTTCCTGTCTTCACCATAAAAGACCTGTTTCATCCTGCCTGTGCTAACAAAATAAGAGTCTCAGAAAGCTAGCAAGCTACGGAGTTTGATGCCCCGCCCTCAGCGACCGCTTTCTCACTTGCTTGCCCACCCGCACACTCACTGACGTCACTCACCTGCTGCCAGACATTAAAGGGCCACACACATATGCTACTCTCATAACAAAGTGTTTAAAAACCAGTATGCAAGTTGGACAAATGAGATGCCAAATCCAATCACTTTCATGTGGTATTGGACAGAAAGGAGGACTTTTTTTTCCCTCCATTTGAAAATGCGGACGTTATCAGCACCACTGTCTAATTCCAATCAATGCAAGTCATCAGAATCAGGTAATACACCAACTTATATTCTTGTCTTCATGAAAGAAAGACATCTATATGTGTTAAACATGCTTGTATTATCATTAAACACCATTAACTTGTTAACAAAAATGTCTCTTTCATAAATAAATAAATCTAAATTATAAATAGGAATGAGGTAGATCTCCTCGACTTGGTCGATTGAAAAGTAGCTCGCCTGCAGAAAAAGTATGAGCGCCCCTGTAATAGACAATGTCTCATTTGCAAATCTACGAGTCAATTTTTCAAATTGACTTTTAAAAGTGCTCCCCCTCTGGTCAACATATGAAATAACAAGTGTGTGTGTAACAATTTGAAGTGCCCCCCCCCCCTCTGGCCAACGTATGTCATAACAAGTGTGTGTAAGAAATTGAAATGTGCCCCCTTTGGCGATAAGAAAAAAAAACAAATATGTATATAGAGCTGGTACTCCGGCTTCCTCCAACCTCCAAAAAAACATGTACCTGGGGATAGGCCCCTCCCACCTCCAAAGACATGCACCTGGGGATAGGCCCCTCCCACCTCCAAAGACATGCACCTGGGGATAGGCCCCTCCCACCTCCAAAGACATGCACCTGGGGATAGGCCCCTCCCACCTCCAAAGACATGCACCTGGGGATAGGCCCCTCCCACCTCCAAAGACATGCACCTGGGGATAGGCTCCTCCCACCTCCACAGACATGCACCTGGGGATAGGCCCCTCCCACCTCCAAAGACATGCACCTGGGGATAGGCCCCTCCCACCTCCAAAAAAACATGCACCTGGGGATAGGCTCCTCCCACCTCCAAAGACATGCACCTGGGGATAAGCCCCTCCCACCGCCAAAGACATGCACCTGGGGATAGGCCCCTCCCACCTCCAAAGACATGCACCTGGGGATAGGTCTCCCCCACCACCAAAGACATGCACCTGGGGATAGGCCTCTCCCACCTCCAAAGACATGCACCTGGGGATAGGCCCCTCCCACCACCAAAGACATGCACCTGGGATAGGCCCCTACCACCTCCAAAGACATGCACCTGGGAATAGGCCCCTCTCACCTCCAAAGCCATGCACCTGGGGATAGGCCCCTCCCACCACCAAAGACATGCACCTGGGGATAGGCCCCTCCCACCTCCAAAGACATGCACCTGGGAATAGGCCCCTCCCAACACCAAAGGCATGCACCTGGGGATAGGCCCCTCCCACCTCCAAAGACATGCACCTGGGGATAGGCCCCTCCCACCACAAAAGACATGCACCTGGGGATAGGCCCCTCCCACCTCCAAAGACATGCACCTGGGAATAGGCCCCTCCCAACACCAAAGGCATGCACCTGGGGATAGGCCCCTCCCACCTCCAAAGACATGCACCTGGGGATAGGCCCCTCCCACTTCCAAAGATATGCACTGGGGGATATGCCCCTCCCACCACCAGACATGCACCTGGGGATAGGCCCCTCCCACCTCTAAAGATATGCACATGGGAATAGGCCCCTCCCACCACCAGACATGCACCTGGGGATAGGCCCCTCCCACCACCAGACATGCACCTGGGGATAGGCCCCTCCCACCACCAGACATGCACCTGGGGATAGGCCCCTCCCACCTCCAAAAAACATGCATCTGGGGATAAGCCCCTCCCACCGCCAAAGACATGCACCTGGGTATAGGCCCCTCCCACATCAAAAAAAACATGCACCTAGGGATAGGCACCTCCCACCTCCAAAGACATTCACCTGGGGATAGGCCCCTCCCACCTCCCAAAAGGTGGGAGGGGCCTAACAAAAGGGCAACACTAAATGGTCCATAGTGTGTGAATGTGAGTGTGAATGTTGTCCGTTTATCTGTGTTGGCCCTGTGATGAGGTGGCGACTTGTCCAGGGTGTACACCGCCTTCCGCATGAATGCAGTTGGGATAGGCTCCAGCACCCCCCCTGACCCCATAATGGACAAGTGGTAGAAAAATGGATGGATGTATATAGAATAATACTGTAGTAACTTGAAGTAAATAATGAAGATTAAAAACCTATTACAAACCAAAAATTCCTAAAAAAAAAATAAAAATAAATAAAAGCTTACCCTTTTATATTTGCATGGTATGTATATATTATTAATGTTGGAAATATAAATCTTTAGCTTGGTCCTAAAGAGGTAGGCATTTTTCTCAGGTCTCCAGAAAGTAAAAAAGACATAAATGTGTGTGTGTGTGTGTGTGTGTGTGTGTGTGTGTGTGTGTGTGTGTGTGTGTGTGTGTGTGTGTGTGCGTGCGCTCCTTATTTGTCCGTCTTCTCCTACTCTCTCTTTGTCATGTTTTCACGCTTGATTTATTTCTTCTGTCACTGGCTGGCAGACAAAGTGAGACGTGAGCAGATTATATTAGGGGACCATATCCTGCTGGAGGAAAACTGCAAGACGTCCCAAGTCAAAATGTCCACATTTTAACCGTTTTGGGGGCTTTTTCAATGCCGCTACAAACTAGTTGTGTGATTAATCTGCTTTGACACATAATTCATGTGACAGGATGACAGTGTCATGTTCACACAATCTTTTACAAAGGGGTCCAAAGCGGTCTACAAGAGTCCCAGGGGGCCGAGTGTACAGTTGGTCTTTTTCTGCCATTTTCTCTGCAAAGAAGGCATTGTGTGATTGAATAGAACATCTGCAAAACTGGGTTGCAGGATTGAAGCCCATTTACCCTTAAATGTAACAGTTTGGTAAACATGGGAAGAATAGTACTTAAAAGGACTATTTTGTTACAGGATGCCAGAATTGTGTCAGAACTTTTTCCCCATAACGTGATGACTTAATCCTCTGACTGTGACTATTCTCACACTATCTTGCTGACTGTGACTATTCTCACACTAACTTGATGACTTAGTCCTCTGACTGTGACCATTCTCATACTAACTCGATGACTTAGTCCTCTGACTATTCTCACACTAAAATGATGACTTAGTCCTCTGACTGTGACTATTCTCACACTAAAATGATGACTTATTCCTCTGACTGTGACTATTCTCACACTAACTTGATGACTTAGTCCTCTGACTGTGACCATTCTCATACTAACTCGATGACTTAGTCCTCTGACTATTCTCACACTAAAATGATGACTTAGTCCTCTGACGGTGACTATTCTCACACTAAAATGATGACTTATTCCTCTGACTGTGACTATTCTCACACTAACTTGATGACTTAATCCTCTGACTGTGACTATTCTCACACTAACACACTAACTTGATGACTTAGTCCTTCGACTGTGACTATTCTCACATTAACTCGATGACTTAGTCCTCTGACTGTGACTATTCTCACATTAACTCGATGACTTAGTCCTCTGACTGTGACTATTCTCATACTAACTTGATGACTTAGTCCTCTGACTGTGACTATTCTCACACTAACGTGATGACTTAGTCCTCTGACTGTGACTATTCTCACACTAACGTGATGACTTAGTCCTCTGACTGTGACTATTCTCACACTAAAATGATGACTTAGTCCTCTGACTGTGACTATTCTCACACTAACTTGATGACTTAGTCCTCTGACTGTGACTATTCTCACACTAACACACTCACTTGATGACTTAGTCCCTTGACTGTGACTATTCTCACACTAACTCAATGACTTAGTCCTCTGACTGTGACTATTCTCACATTAACTCGATGACTTAGTCCTCTGACTGTGACTATTCTCACATTAACTCGATGACTTAGTCCCCTGACTGTGACTATTCTCACATTAACTCAATGACTTAGTCCTCTGACTGTGACTATTCTCATACTAACTTGATGACTTAGTCCTCTGACTGTGACTATTCTCACACTAACGTGATGACTTAGTCCTCTGACTGTGACTATTCTCACACTAACGTGATGACTTAGTCCTCTGACTGTGACTATTCTCACACTAACTTGATGACTTAGTCCTCTGACTGTGACTTCTCACACTAACACACTAACTTGATGACTTAGTCCTTTGACTGTGACTATTCTCACACTAACTCAATGACTTAGTCCTCTGGCTGTGACTATTCTCACATTAACTCGATGACTTAGTCCTCTGACTGTGACTATTCTCACATTAACTCGATGACTTAGTCCTCTGACTGTGACTATTCTCACACTAACGTGATGACTTAGTCCTCTGACTGTGACTATTCTCACACTAAAATGATGACTTAGTCCTCTGACTGTGACTATTCTCACACTAACTTGATGACTTAGTCCTCTGACTGTGACTATTCTCACACTAACTTGATGACTTAGTCCTCTGGCTGTGACCATTCTCATACTAACTCGATGACTTAGTCCTCTGACTGTGACTGTAATCTCACACTAAAACACTAACTTGATTACTTAGTCCTCTGACTGTGACTATTCTCACACTAACTTAAAGACTTGGTCCTCAGACTGTGACTATTCACACACTAACTTGAGGACTTAGTCCCCTTACTGTGACTGTATTCTTACACTAATACACTAACTTGAGGACTTAGTCCTCTGACTGTGACTGTAATCTCACACTAAAACACTAACTTGATGACTTAGTCCTCTGGCTGTGACTATTCTCACATTAACTCGATGACTTAGACCTCTGACTGTGACTATTCTCACACTAACTTGATGACTTAGTCCTCTGACTGTGACTATTCTCACACTAACTTGATGACTTAGTCCTCTGACTGACTATTCTCACATTAACTCGATGACTTAGTCCTCTGACTGTGACTATTCTCACACTAACTTGATGACTTAGTCCTCTGACTGTGACTATTATCACACTAACTTGATGACTTTGTCCTCCGACTGTGACTATTCTCACACTATTGACTTAGTCTTCTGACTGTGACTATTCTCACACTAACTTGATGACTTAGTCCTCTGACTGTGACTATTCTCACACTAACTTGATGACTTAGTCCTCTGACTGTGACTATTCTCACACTAACTTGATGACTTAGTCCTCTGACCGTGACCATTCTCACATTAACTCGATGACTTAGTCCTCTGACTGTGACTATTCTCAAACTAACATGATGACTTAGTCCTCTGACTGTGACTATTCTCACATTAACTCGATGACTTAGTCCTCTGACTGTGACTATTCTCACACTAACTTGATGACTTAGTCCTCTGACTGTGACTATTCTCAAACTAACTTGATGACTTAGTCCTCTGACTGTGACTATTCTCACACTAACACACCAACTTAAAGACTTAGTCCTCAGACTGTGACTATTCACACACTAACTTGAGGACTTAGTCCCCTTACTGTGACTGTATTCTTACACTAATACACTAACTTGAGGACTTAGTCCTCTGACTGTATTCTCACACTAACTTGCTGACTTAGTCCCCTGACTCTGACTGTATTCTCACACTAACTTGCTGACTTAGTCCCCTGACTGTATTCTCACATTAACTTGCTGACTTAATCCTCTGACTCTGACTGTATTCTCACATTAACTTGCTGACTTAGTTCTCTGACTGTATTCTCACACTAACTTGCTGACTTAGTCCTCTGACTCTGACTGTATTCTCACACTAACTTGCTGACTTAGTCCTCTGACTATGACTGTATTCTCACATTAACTTGATGACTTAGTCCTCTGACTGTATTCTCACACTAACTTGCTGACTTAGTCTTCTGTCTGTGACTGTATTCTCACATTAACTTGATGACTTAGTCCTCTGACTGTATTCTCACATTAACTTGATGACTTAGTCCTCTGACTGTATTCTCACACTAACTTGATGACTTAGTCCTCTGACTGTATTCTCACACTAACTTGATGACTTAGTCCTCCGACTGTATTCTCACACTAACTTGCTGACTTAGTCCTCTGACTCTGTCTGTATTCTCACACTAACTTGCTGACTTAGTCTTCTGTGTGTGACTGTATTCTCACATTAACTTGATGACTTAGCCATCTGACTATGACTGTATTCTCACATTAACTTGATGACTTAGTCCTCTCACTGTATTCTCACACTAACTTGCTGACTTAGTCTTCTGTCTGTGACTGTATTCTCACATTAACTTGATGACTTAGTCCTCTGACTGTATTCTCACACTAACTTGATGACTTAGTCCTCTGACTGTATTCTCACACTAACTTGATGACTTAGTCCTCCGACTGTATTCTCACACTAACTTGCTGACTTAGTCCTCTGACTCTGTCTGTATTCTCACACTAACTTGCTGACTTAGTCTTCTGTGTGTGACTGTATTCTCACATTAACTTGATGACTTAGTCATCTGACTCTGACTATTCTCACACTAACTTGCTGACTTAGTCCTCTGACTGTGACTGTATTCTCACATTAACTTGATGACTTAGTCTTCTGTGTGTGACTGTATTCTCACATTAACTTGATGACTTAGTCATCTGACTCTGACTATTCTCACACTAACTTGCTGACTTAGTCCTCTGACTGTGACTGTATTCTCACATTAACTTGATGACTTAGTCCTCTGACTGTATTCTCACACTAACTTGCTGACTTAGTTCTCTGACTGTATTCTCACATTAACTTGATGACTTAGTCCTCTGACTGTATTCTCACACTAACTTGCTGACTTAGTCCTCTGATTGTATTCTCACACTAACTTGCTGACTTAGTCCTCTGACTGTATTCTCACACTAACTTGCTGACTTAGTTCTCTGAAAGTATTCTCACACAACTTTACACAGTTTTTCTTACTACTTTTTTCCTCGTAAAATGACATTGTTTCATAACATTAGGACTTTTTTCTAGAAATATTCCAGCTTTTTTTCTGCAGTTTTATTTTCACGAGGTCATCATTTTCAAGACTAAACAATTAGTTCCTCTTTATAACCAAAAACCCAGGGACATACGCACCTTGCCATGACCTTGCCCTGGTCCTGGACCATACAAGTCCAGAGGCTGGCAGACACCTGAAGCCATTGACAAATATGATAAATAGTATTTTAGGGGTGTCCAAACTTTTTCCACCAAGAGCCGCATAGTAAAATAAATCAAAGGATGCGGGGTCTATTGCCTTCTGCCCGATAGTGGCTGAGATAGGCACCAACGCCACCTGTGACCCCAAAAGGGAATAAGTGGTAGAAAATGGATGGATGGATTGATGCGGGGGCCATTTTATAATTTTGACATCCTAAAACCAATACACTACATTTTTTTTTTTTTAAACTTACTTCTCCCTTCCACGTGAGTAAATGGTAAAGATCCTGTGGACCTGAAAAGGTCTCAGAAATAAAATATGCAAAAGTAATTAATGTTATTTTATTGTTGTTATGTTTAACATTCAACACTAAAATCTCGAGATCAACTCTAGAATTATTCTTCCATACAAAGATTTTAAAATGTTTTAGTTTCATGCAGTTTTTGTCAAAAAAACCTCGAAAATAAAATTTTAGCAAAAGTACAAATAAGCAATATTTCCTCTTCAAAGTAGAATATTTGATGTGAAGTAACCAAACCCTTGAGTAGGTCAAGAATTCATTTATTTTTATGCTTATTGTTAGTTTTTTTTTTTTTAACAATAAAAGGCTTAAAAAAAAAAACACTAAAAGGTCTTTTGGATCAAAAAGGGCCCACTTCTAAAAAGTGTTTATTTACTTTTAATGCTTGAATCTTTCCATCAACTTCAGAAATCTGTCCATTATTAAAATTTTTATAGATGATTTTTTTATTTGTTTTATGCTTTTTGTTGAAAAACATTTTAACAAACACCCAAAATATGCAAACTTTTTTCAAAAACATTAAAATATAAAATATATGATGTGAAGTAACCAAAGCCTTGAGTAGGTCAAGAATTCTTTAATTGTTATGCTTTTTTTTAGTTTTTTTTTTTTTTTAACAATAAAATGCTTAAAAAAAAAATACACTAAAAGGTCTTGTGGATCAAAAAGGGCCTACTTCTAAAAAGTGTTTTTTTTCTATTTACTTTTAATGCTTGAATCTTTACATCAACTTCAGAAATCCGTCCATTATTAAAATTTTTATAGAGGATTTTTTTATTTGTTTTATGCTTTTTGTTGAAAAACATTTGAACAAACACCCAAAATATGCAAACTTTTTTCAAAAACATTAAAATATAAAATATTTGATGTGAAGTAACCAAAGCCTTGAGTCGGTCAAGAATTCATTAATTGTTATGCTTTTTTTTTAGTTTTTTAACAAAAAAATGCTTAACAAAAAAATACACTAAAAGGTCTTGTGGATCAAAAAGGGCCCACTTCTAAAAAGTGTTTTTTTTTTTAATTTACTTTTAATGCTTGAATCTTTACATCAACTTCAGAAATCTGTCCATTATCAGAATTTTTATAGATGATTTTTTTTATTTATTTGTTTTATGCTTTTTGTTGAAAAACATTTGAACAAACACACAAAATATGCAAACTTTTTTCAAAAACCTTCAAATATAAAATATTTGATGTGAAGTAATTGGAGCCTTGAATAGTTCAATTATTCACTGATTTTAATTGTTTATTTTATTTTATTACACTAAAGGTATTGTGGATCTAAAAGGGCTTGCTTCTAAAAGTGTTAAGAATAAGTCATACTTTTAAAATTTTTTGATGTTTTAATATTTACAACCACTTCAGAAGTCGATTATTTGGATTTTTTTTAAACATTGCAGCTTTAATTTTGGAACTTTCTGACTTTCCCCCCACAGATTAAAACTTTCATAATTTTCCACAATTTTTTTTAATAATATTAAGACTTTTTCTAAGCATTTTATGATATTTTTCCTAATATTAACAGACTGTTACATATTATGTCTTGGAACATTTCCTTTATTCATGTAAGATTAATAAGGCTGTATTCTCCTGACATGTATGTGTGTATATATATGTATGTATGTATACATGTGTATGTATGTATATGTCAATCCATTTGTATGAATGTGTGTATTTATGTATGGATGAACAGTATGTATGTATGTATGTTTATTTGTACAGTGAATGGATTTAGAATTGGGATGAATAAGAATCGCGCTTTGGATGTGAATTGATTTTAGTACACCCATAAAGTATGAAATAGACTAAAAGCTATGATGTCATCTCATTCATGTTCATGTTTACATCTCATCATCCATGTGTGTGTGTGTGTGTGTGTGTGTGTGTGTGTGTGTGTGTGCGTGTGTTCAGTGTTGGTCAGCTGACCCCCGTAGAGGAGAATGTGGTTGCTGAATTGCCCAAAGCGATCACCACCAAGAGGACGGTCCCCATCACAGGGCGTGGCCCCTCATGTGCGGCCCCCAAGAAGCAGGTGAAACGCCGCCACCGCCGCAAGAAAAGCAGCTTGGTCGCCTCCGACTGCGTGGACGGCAACGCCAGCCGCCAGCCCGCGGACCGCGGCGAGCGCAGCCTCAGCTCCGACCGCAGCGAGCTGGGCGAGAAGCGGGTGCGGCCCTCGCGCGGTCACCGGGAGATGGCACCTCGCCTGCGCTGCTCGGCCGGCGCCTGCTCGGACTCCACCTCCTTGGACGAAGAGCCGCCCCGGCGGGCCCGCAGCTGGAGCAAGGAGAAGTGGCGGCGAGCGCGGCGCCGTAGCAAAGGCTGCGATGAGGTGACGGAGGTGATGGAGCTGCAGTCGGTGGGCTCCGACGAGTGGAAGGAGGAGCGGCCCATGGAGGAGCGGCCCATGGAGGAGCGGCCCCTGGAGGAGCGGCCCATGGAGGAGCGGCCCCTGGAGGAGGACGGCCTGAAGAAACGCTGCAGCAGCGGTGGCTCCGTCATCGGACACCGCGCCGACACAGAGGTCAAAGGTCGCGAGTCAAACAGCACAGCGGACAGCTCCTCGCTGGCGGAGGACGGCGAGGAGCCGATCACCAAGGAGTATCAGGAGGAAGTATCGGGGGGCGGGGACATGTCGGCGCCAACACCTCACAAGCTGTGTGGCGTGAATGGTGGCGCGCCTCTCGTGTGCTCTGATGATTCTGAGATGGAGGTGTGCAGGTCAGTCTGTCTGTCTGTCTGTCTGTCTGTCTGTCTGTGTGTGTGAGACACTGTCCATCTGCAAGACACACACGTACACAGAATATGTAAATATGCGTTCTGTGTGTGTGTGTGTGTGTGCAGGATCTGCCACTGCGAGGGCGAGGAGGAGTGTCCCCTCATCATGCCATGTCTGTGCACCGGCAGCCTGAGCTTCGTCCATCATGCATGTCTCTACCAGTGGATCAAGTCCTCCGACACACGCTGCTGTGAACTCTGCCACTACCACTTCATCATGGACACCAAGCTCAAACCACTGCGCAAGGTAACGCACGCACGCACGCACGCACGCACACACACACGCACACACACACACACACACACACTCTTACATAATGCAGCCCTGGTACTCACAAAGGTGACGTTCCTCCACCCCCAGAAAAATGGCAAAAAAACATGAATAGTTGATACAAAAATAGAAAACCTTGTAACATTATGACATTTTTCACATGTAACTACAACTTTTTCACATAACATTACAACTTATACTTATGACATTTTTCACATGTAACTACAACTTTTTCACAGAACATTACCACTTATACTTGTGATGTTACGACATTTTTCGTCTGTAACTACAACTTTTACGTAACATTGGAACTTATACTTGTGATGTTACGACATTTTCCATATGTAACTACAACTTTTTCACAGAACATTACCACTTATACTTGTGATGTTACGACATTTTTCGTCTGTAACTAAGACTTTTTCACAGAACATTACAACTTATACTTGTGATATTACGACATTTTTCATATGTAGCTACAACTTTCTCACGTAACATTACAACTTATACTTGTGATATTACGACATTTTTCATATGTAGCTACAACTTTCTCACGTAACATTACAACTTATACTTGTGATATTACGACATTTTTCATATGTAGCTACAACTTTCTCACGTAACATTACAACTTATACTTGTGATATTACGACATTTTTCATATGTAGCTACAACTTTCTCACGTAACATTACAACTTATACTTGTGATATTACGACATTTTTCATATGTAGCTACAACTTTCTCACGTAACATTACAACTTATACTTATGACATTTTTAACATGTAACCACAACTATTTCACAGAACATTACCACTTATACTTGTGATTTTACGACATTTTTCATCCGTAACTCCAACTTTTTCACACAACATTACAACTTATACTTGTGATGTTATGACATTCTTCATCTGTAACTACAACTTTTTCACAGAACATTACAACTTATACTTGTGATGTTACATTTTTCATCTGTAACTACAACTATTTCACAGAACATTACAACTTATACTTGTGATGTTACGACATTTTTCATATGTAACTACAACTTTTTTACAGAACATTGAAACTTATACTTGTGATATTACGACATTTTTCATATGTAGCAACAACTTTCTTACGTAACATTACAACTTATACTTGCGATATTACCACATTTTTAACATGTAACTACAACTATTTCACAGAACATTACCACTAATACTTGTGATGTTACAACATTTTTCGTCTGTAACTACAACTTTTTTACGTAACATTGAAACTTATACTTGTGATGTTACGACATTTTTCATATGTAACGACTTTTTCACAGAACATTACAACTTATACTTGTGATATTACGACATTTTTCATATGTAGCTACAACTTTCTCACGTAACATTACAACTTATACTTATGACATTTTTAACATGTAACTACAACTTTTTCACAGAACATTACCACTTATACTTGTGATGTTACAACATTTTTGGTCTGTAACTACAACTTTTTTACGTAACATTGAAACTTATACTTGTGATGTTACGACATTTTTCATATGTAACTACAACTTTTTCACAGAACATTACAACTTATACTTGTGACCTTTTTAACATGTAACTACAGCTTTTTCAAGTAACATTACCACTTATACTTGCGATATTAAGACATTTTTCGCATGTAGCTAAAACTTTTTCACAGAACTTTACAACTTACACCCGTGATATTATGACATTTTTCATATGTAACTACAACTTTTTCACATAACATTACAACTTGAACTTATATGCCATTTTTCACATGTAACTCCAATTTTTTCATGTAAAATTACAACTTAGACTTGCGATATTACAACTTTTTCACAGAACATTACAACTTTTTTGCGATAAATGAGGCATCCCCTCCTAACTATACGAATGCGCATATTGCCCGTCACCTCAAAAAGGGAGGGGGTGTCGCACTAATATACAACGAAAACTTTAACTTTAGTCCTAACTTAAATAATAAATATAAATCGTTTGAGGTGCTTTCTATGAAGTCTGCCACACCTCTGCCTCTGTGCCTGGCCGTTATCTACCGCCCCCCAGGGCCCTATTCGGACTTTATTAATGAATTCTCAGAGTTTGTTGCTGATCTAGTGACGCACGCCGATAATATAATTATAATGGGGGACTTTAATATCCATATGAATACCCCATTGGACCCACCGTGCGTGGCGCTCCAGACTATAATTGATAGCTGTGGTCTTACACAAATAATAAATGAACCGACGCATTGCAGCGGTAATACGATAGACCTAGTGCTTGTCAGAGGTATCACCGTCTCCAAAGTTATGATACTCCCGTATACTAAAGTAATGTCCGATCATTACCTTATAAAATTCGAAGTTCAGACTCATGTTCGGCAAGCTAATAATAATAATAACTGCTATAGCAGCCGCAACATTAATGCTGCCACAACGACGACTCTTGCGGACCTACTGCCCTCGGTAATGGCACCGTTCCCAAAGTATGTGGGGTCTATTGATAACCTCACTAACAACTTTAACAACGCACTGCGCGAAACCATTGATAGTATAGCACCGCTGAAGTTAAAAAAGGCTCCAAAAAGGCGTACGCCATGGTTTACTGAAGAAACTAGAGCTCAGAAATTATTATGTAGAAAGCTGGAACGCAAATGGCGCACGACTAAACTTGAGGTGCACCATCAAGCATGGAGTGATAGTTTAATAACTTATAAACGCATGCTTACCTTAGCTAAAACTAATTATTACTCAAATCTCATCCGCATTAATAAAAACGATCCAAAATTTTTGTTTAGTACAGTAGCATCGCTAACCCAACAAGGGACTCCTTCCAGTAGCTCCACCCATTCGGCAGATGACTTTATGAAGTTCTTTAATAAGAAAATTGAACTTATTAGAAAGGAGATTAAAGACAATGCGTCCCAGCTACAACGGGGTTATAGTAACACAGATACGATTGTATATACAGCGGATACTGCAAATATCCAAAATAGTTTCTCTCGTTTTGATGAAATAACATTAGAAGGATTGTTACAACGTGTAAATGGAATAAAACAAACAACATGTTTACTTGACCCACTTCCTGGGAAACTTATCAAGGAGCTTTTTGTATTATTAGGTCCATCAGTGCTAAATATTATAAACTTATCACTTTCCTCGGGCACTGTTCCCGTTGCATTCAAAAAAGCGGTTATTCATCCTCTCCTTAAAAGACCTAACCTCGATCCAGACCTCATGGTAAACTACCGACCGGTGTCTCACCTTCCCTTTATTTCGAAAATCCTCGAAAAAATTGTTGCAGAGCAGCTAAATGAGCACTTAGCGTTTAACAATCTATGTGAAACCTTTCAATCCGGTTTCAGGGCAAATCACTCGACTGAGACAGCCCTCGCAAAACTGACTAATGATCTATTGCTAACGATGGACTCTGATGCGTCATCTATGTTGCTGCTCCTCGATCTTAGCGCTGCTTTCGATACCGTCGATCATAATATTTTATTAGAGCGTATCAAAATACGAATTGGTATTTCAGACTCAGCCCTGTCATGGTTTAACTCTTATCTTACTGATAGGATGCAGTGCGTCTCCTATAACAGTGTGACCTCGGACTATGTTAAGGTAACATGTGGAGTTCCCCAGGGTTCGGTCCTTGGCCCTGTACTCTTCAGCATCTACATGCTGCCGCTAGGTGACGTCATACGCAAATACGGTATTAGCTTTCACTGTTATGCTGATGACACCCAACTTTACATGCCCCTAAAGCTGACCAACACGCCGGACTGTAGTCAGTTGGAAGCGTGTCTTAATGAAATTAAACAATGGATGTCCGCTAACTTTTTGCAACTTAATGCCAAAAAAACGGAAATGCTGATTATCGGTCCTGCTAGACACCGACCTCTATTTAATAATACAACTTTAACATTTGACAACCAAATAATAAAACAAGGTGACTCTGTAAAAAATCTGGGTATTATCTTCGACCCAACTCTCTCCTTTGAGTCACACATTAAAAGCGTTACTAAAACGGCCTTCTTTCATCTCCGTAATATCGCTAAAATTCGCTCCATTTTGTCCACTAAAGACGCCGAGATCATTATCCATGCGTTTGTTACGTCTCGTCTCGATTACTGTAACGTATTATTTTCGGGTCTCCCAATGTCTAGCATTAAAAGATTACAGTTGGTACAAAATGCGGCTGCTAGACTTTTGACAAGAACAAGAAAGTTTGATCATATTACGCCTGTACTGGCTCACCTGCACTGGCTTCCTGTGCACTTAAGATGTGACTTTAAGGTTTTACTACTTACGTATAAAATACTACACGGTCTAGCTCCAGCCTATCTTGCCGATTGTATTGTACCGTATGTCCCGGCAAGAAATCTGCGTTCAAAAGACTCCGGCTTATTAGTGATTCCTAGAGCTCAAAAAAAGTCTGCGGGCTATAGAGCGTTTTCCGTTCGGGCTCCAGTACTCTGGAATGCCCTCCCGGTAACAGTTCGAGATGCTACCTCAGTAGAAGCATTTAAGTCTCATCTTAAAACTCATCTGTATACTCTAGCCTTTAAATAGACCTCCTTTTTAGACCAGTTGATCTGCCGCTTCTTTTCTTTCTCCTATGTCCCCCCCTCCCTTGTGGAGGGGGTCCGGTCCGATGACCATGGATGAAGTACTGGCTGTCCAGAGTCGAGACCCAGGATGGACCGCTCGTCGGGACCCAGGATGGACCGCTCGCCTGTATCGGTTGGGGACATCTCTACGCTGCTGATCCGCTCGAGATGGTTTCCTGTGGACGGGACTCTCGCTGCTGTCTTGGAGCCACTGTGGATTGAACTTTCGCAGTATCATGTTGGACCCGCTCGACATCCATTGCTTTCGGTCCCCTAGAGGGGGGGGGTTGCCCACATCTGAGGTCCTCTCCAAGGTTTCTCATAGTCAGCATTGTCGCTGGCGTCCCACTGAATGTGAATTCTCCCTGCCCACTGGGTGTGAGTTTTCCTTGCCCTTTTGTGGGTTCTTCCGAGGATGTTGTAGTCGTAATGATTTGTGCAGTCCTTTGAGACATTTGTGATTTGGGGCTATATAAATAAACATTGATTGATTGATTGATTGATGAACTTATACTTATGACATTTTTAACATGTAACTACAACTTTTTCTCGTAACATTACCACTTAAACTTGCGATATTAAGACATTTTTCGCATGTAGCTAAAACTTTTTCACAGAACATTACAACTTACACCCGTGATATTACATTTTTCACATGTAACTACAACTTTTCAAGTAAAATTACAACTTATACTTGCAATATTACAACTTTTTCACAGAACATTACAACTTATACTCGTGATATGACATTTTTCATATGTAACTACAATTTTTTTCACGTAACATTACAACTTATACATGCAGTATTAGGAAATGTTTCAAATGTAACTACAACTCTTCCCCGTAACATTACAACTTATCCTTGAGATATTAAGAAATTTTTCACGTAACATAACAACTTATTATTGTGATATTGCAACATTTTTCACATGTAACTAAAAATTTTTCATGTAACATTAAAACTTACACTTGTGATATTATGACATTTTTCACATGTAACTACAACTTTTTCTTGTAAAATTACAATTTAAACATGGGATATTACAACTTTTTCACAGAACATTACAACTTATACTCGTGATATTACATTTTTCATATGTAACTAATTTTTTTCGCGTAACATTACAACTTATACACGCAATATTAGGAAATGTTTCAAATGTAACTACAACTCTTCCCCGTAACATTACAACTTATCTTTGAGATATTAAGACATTTTTCACGTAACATAAAAACTTATTATTGTGATATTGCGACATTTTTCACATGTAACTACAATTTTTTCATGTAACATTAAAACTTACACTTGTGATATTATGACATTTTTCACATGTAACTACAACTTTTTCTTGTAAAATTACAATTTATACTTGGGATATTACAACTTTTTCACAGAATATTACAATTTATACTTGTGATATTATGACACTTTTCATATGTAACAACAATTTTTCACGTAACATTACAACTTATACACGCAATATTAGGAAATGTTTCAAATGTAACTACAACTCTTCCCTGTAACATTACAACTTATCCTTGAGATATTAAGACATTTTTCATGTAACATAACTTATTGTGATATTGCGACATTTTTCACATGTAACTACAATTTTTTCATGTAACATTAAAACTTACACTTGTGATATTATGATATTTTTCACAAGTAACTACAACTTTTTGACTTAACATTACAATTTATGCTCATGATATCACATTTTTCACTTATAACTACAACTTTTTCACCAAAATTACAATTTATGTTCGTGATATTAAGCATTTGTCACGTAACGTTACAACTTATACCGGTGATATTTTGACTTTTTTTCTTGTCAACTTTTTTCATGTATTACAATTTTCTTTTCATGATGTCATCATTTAAGTTTCAGGACATTACAACCTTTTTCTCAGAGCAAAAATTCTCATAAATCATTCTTGTGACTTTTTTTCACGTAAATATTTTTATTTACACCAAGTATTTCATAATTCTTCCAGGTTACTTTTCTACTTTTTTTTGTCATTATAAAAATGAACACTCTTCACTTTTTTTTACATAATGCAAACCTTATCATTGTACATTTATATATTCTACACTTTCACCATTTTTAACTATTTTCTTGTAGTTGTCCAACTTTTTTCTCGACATTTTATGACTTTTTGTCTCATATTTACAAAGTATTATTACAGATGATGTCTTCACCGCCTTCGACTGACTAGAAGACCCGAAGAAAAATGGCGAAAAAACGCGGATAGTAGCTGCAAAAATAGAAAACCTAAAAGTGCCTTTTTTTTTTGGTCAAACACATTTAAAATTATTTAAAACTATTTACTATACATAATATTTGTACTCACAAAAAGTGCAGTTACACAACATTACAACTTGTTAAATCATCTTCCGGCTGAAAAATGTTGAGTGAATCAACTTGTTAGACAGCCTATGGAGTTACTGTCATGTCTTGTGATCAAGTTTTGGTTAGTTATGTTCTGTTTCGCTTAAGACTCCATTGTTTCCTGTTTTTGCACTTCCTTGTTTGTTTTGTTTCCATGATTGCCCATTAGTTTTCAATCAATCAATCAATCAATGTTTATTTATATAGCCCCAAATCACAAATGTCTCAAAGGACTGCACAAATCATTACGACTACAACATCCTCGGAAGAACCCACAAAAGGGCAAGGAAAACTCACACCCAGTGGGCAGGGAGAATTCACATCCAGTGGGACGCCAGTGACAATGCTGACTATGAGAAACCTTGGAGAGGACCTCAGATGTGGGCAACCCCCCCCCTCTAGGGGACCGAAAGCAATGGATGTCGAGCGGGTCTAACATGATACTGTGAAAGTTCAATCCATAGTGGCTCCAAGACAGCAGTGAGAGTCCCGTCCACAGGAAACCATCTCAAGCGGATCAGCAGCGTAGAGATGTCCCCAACCGATACAGGCGAGCGGTCCATCCTGGGTCCCGACGAGCGGTCCATCCTGGGTCTCGACTCTGGACAGTCAGTACTTCATCCATGGTCATCGGACCGGACCCCCTCCACAAGGGAGGGGGGGACATAGGAGAAAGAAAAGAAGCGGCAGATCAACTGGTCTAAAAAGGAGGTCTATTTAAAGGCTAGAGTATACAGATGAGTTTTAAGATGAGACTTAAATGCTTCTACTGAGGTAGCATCTCGAACTGTTACCGGGAGGGCATTCCAGAGTACTGGAGCCCGAACGGAAAACGCTCTATAGCCCGCAGACTTTTTTTGAGCTCTAGGAATCACTAATAAGCCGGAGTCTTTTGAACGCAGATTTCTTGCCGGGACATATGGTACAATACAATCGGCAAGATAGGCTGGAGCTAGACCGTGTAGTATTTTATACGTAAGTAGTAAAACCTTAAAGTCACATCTTAAGTTTTCACCTGTCCTCGTGTCACGCACCTGTCTCACGTTTTGCACTCGCACACCTGTCACTAATCAGGTCTATTATTTAAAGCGAAAGTTGCCAGGAAGTCAACCTGGCGACTTTACCTGCGCTCTACTTTATCCCATGTTTACGATTCACGCTGCTTGTTTCATACTTCCATGCCAAGTAAGTTTTTGTTTATTGTTCATAGTTTCTGCCTTTGTGCAAGTTTTGTTTCATTAGTCAAGTTTGTTCTCCGCCATTGAGCGCGCCTTTTGTTTGCTTCTTTTTTTGTAGTTATAGTGTTAAAATAAAAGATGTCATTACCTTCACGCCTTGCCCGCTCCAACTTTCCTTTGCATTGCAGAAAAACGAACCCCCAAAGTCCACGTTCTGACAGTTACATTCGGGCCGAAAGTTTTGTACTTGGAAAAATCAACTTTTAAACTAAAAAAATTACGTGTTGATGTTGAAATCTAAAAAATACACACTATACACCTGAAGGCACCATGGTAGGGGGACAACACCTATCCTTTTTGTCATGATGCCCCGCCCCTCTCAGTTGAGGACACACCCCCCCCCCACACAAGAAATTTAGGCCTAAAGTCTGAATCTGATAAAAAAATAAAAAAAATAAAAAAAACGGATTTGGATCTGACACAAATATATTTGAAAGTAAAAAAATTAAACACAGAATTTAGGTGAAAAAATGATCAGAACTTGAAAAAAAAAAGTAGTTATTTTTGAAATTCACCCTTGAAACATGATTTAAACGTTGATTTTTTTTCCAAGTTAAAAACATTTGGACCTTCATAACAGCGCTCACTGCTGGATTCACAGGTGCGGCACTCTTTTCCTCGTGTAGATAGTGCCATCAAACCTTCCATAAACAAGTAAAGAGAAGGACCTTATCGAATCCCTGGGGCCGAGTCATACCAAAGACTACAAAAAAGGGAGCCGTTACCTCCCTGCTTGGCACTCAGCATCAAGGCTTGGAAAATAATTCCCGGGCGCGGCCACCAATGCTGCTCACTGCTCCCCTCACCTCCCAGGGGGTGAACAAGGGCATGGGTCAAATGTAGCTCCACACCCAGTGTGTGTGACTATCATTGCTACTTTAAGTTGATCGTTTTAACGCCATTTCTCCCGCCTCTCTCTGGCTCCGCCTGCTGGCCAGTGGGAGAAGCTGCACATGTCCAAGAGCGAGAGGAGAAAGATCGTCTGCTCCGTTTTGTTCCACCTGGTCGCCATCATGTGCATGCTGTGGTCCGTCTACATCCTGGTCAGGAGGACCACAGAGGAGATCAAACTGGGGAAGAACGGTGAGTTTCCGAACTTTCTCCTCAAAACAAATCTTTTCTTTAGACTACTGACACATTAGTTCTTGCGGCATCACAAGTCCAAACCCTCAGCTTAGTTCTCACATCCCTATGGCTTTTCCCACCTAATGTTGCAATTTTCTCTTCGTAAAATCACCACTTTACTCTCCAATTACCGTATTCCCTTGAATTGCCGCCGGGGCGCTAATTAATTTAAAACCTCTACTCATTCCGACACTTACCAAAGGCATGCGGTAAATTTAGGCCTGCACTTAAAAATTTGAGTGTGATGTAAGGATACCATCACGAAAAGCACATTTAATTAAAAAAAACATTATTATGGTCTTACCTTTACTTATAAATGGAGTCCATGCGCAGCTCTTTCTGATCAAAAGCATCGATAACTTGTTTATAGAAGTCCATCCATCCATCCATTTTCTACCGCTTATTCCCTTTTTAGGAGTCTTCCTTACCTTTCTTCAGTTTTAAAAGTCTCTCTGTCTCGATGGAGATCTTCCTTTATTACCTCCTACTTCGATTGAAAGTCCAGTTTAGAAAAGTGTTTTATTTTAGATATGTAATCCTCCATGTTAAAAGTGCAAGCTAGAGGAAAAAATAAACGATCGCTGCTAAACTTGCTGCCTGTTGTCACTTCTTCTGCAAGAAGGATCACTAGCGCCCTCTACCACCACGAGGCGGGAGTCATTTAATGTCTCATATTTGACACACGCAGCTACGGTGTATATTAATAAAACATAGCTGCTTACTGTTCTTTTTAGCATATTCAATAGCTTGGACCTTAAATCCTACTGAATAGCTCTTAATCTTCTTCCCTTTATGCGATTTCAAATGATTGAAATCAGCCTCCTCCATTTTGAAAATGATGACAGGTGAAGTGTCACTCGTGACGTGACGAGTTTGACCCGGTGGAAATTCTAGACATGGGCTAATAAAAATAATATTTAGCGAAACCAGTTTGACCCGGCGTTAATCCTGAGCCGGCGCTAATGCTAAGCATGCGCCAATTATTTTGCAAAACGAGTTTGACCCGGCAGTAATTCTAGGCAGGCGCATACTATATACCCGGCGACAATTCAAGGAAATACGTTAAAACTTTTTTCTTGGGAATTGTTATGTTCTCCAAACTTTTTTCATACGCAACTACAACTTTTTTTTGCGATGTTACAGTGACTTTATCACGTCTTTCACATGTTAACATTCTCGTGACAATACGACTTCTTTCACACATGACTACAATTTTTTTCTCGTAACATACCAGCTGTATTCTTGGAAGTTTATGACTTTTTTCTCAATTGTAGCTACAACCTTTTCTCGTACCATGACAGCTTTATTCTGTGGACATGACGACTTATTTCACATGCAACTGAAACTTTTTCTCATCACATAACAGCTTCATTCTCGTGATATTACGATTTTTCACATGTAACTACAACTTTTCCCCATAACATTACAACATTGTTCTGGTGACATTGCGATTTTTTTCACATGTAAATGCAAATCTCCGGTAAAATTATAGCTGTACTCTTTGTGACATTACGCCATTTCTCACATTTAACTGCGACATTTTTTCTTGTCAACCTTTTTTTCTGCTATTACAACTTTCTTTTCGTGATGTCAACATTTTAGTCTCATGACGTCACAGCAATTTTCTCGGAAAGTTGATTCCCATAAATCAAAATTTTATTCCCGGGACTTTTTTCTCGTAATCATACACATTTATGCTCATCACTTCTTTTTGACTTATTAATGCAACTTTATTCTTGTGAAGGACTTTTCTTCAAAAAATATTGCAGCTTTAATTTTGAAACTTTCTGACTTTTTCCCCACATATTACAACTTTCACAATTTTCAACATTTTTTTGTAATATTAAGACTTTTTCCTCAGCATTTTATGATGTGTTTTCTCATATTCACAGACTAGTATTACAGATTACTTCTTACTTATTTCTCATATTAACAGGCTAATGTTACAGATTACTTCTTACTTATTTCTCATATTAACAGACTAATGTTACAGATTACTTCTTACTTATTTCTCACATTAACAGGCTAATGTTACAGATTACTTCTTACTTATTTCTCATATTAACAGGCTAATGTTACAGATTACTTCTTACTTATTTCTCATATTAACAGACTAATGTTACAGATTACTTCTTACTTATTTCTCATATTAACAGGCTAATGTTACAGATGACTTCTTACTTATTTCTCATATTAACAGGCTAATGTTACAGATGACTTCTTTCTCATATTTACAGACTAATGTTAGAGATTCTGTTTTAGAACAGTTTCTTAATCCATGTAACATTCAAGCTGTATTCTCCTGACATTACATCTTTTCTGGTATTACAACTTTCTTTTTGTGATGTCATCATTTTAAGTCTCATGACATCACAGTCTTTTTTTTATTACAACTTCAATTCTCTTAAATCAAAATTTTATTCTTGGGACTTTTTTCACATAAACGTTTTTTTATTTCCACCTAGCATTTTATCTTCATTCCATAATCATACACATTTATGCTCTTCACTTCTTTTTTTTGACTTATTAATGCAACATTATTCTTGTAAAGGACTTTTCTTCTAAATACATTGCTGCTTTAATTTTGGAAATTTCTGACTTTTCCCCACATATAACGTTCACAATGTTCCACATTTTTTTTTATAATATTAAGACCTTTTCTCAGCATTTTATGATATTTTTCCTCATATTAACAGACTAATGTTACATATTATTTCTTACAACATTTTCTTTATTCATGTAACATTAAGGGTGTATTCTCCTGATATTACGCCATTTTTTTTTTTACATTTAAATGCAACTTTTTCTCATAACACTACTGCTGTATTCTCGTGATATTACGACATTTTTCTTGTCAGCTTTTTTGCTGGTATTACAACTTTTTTTTTTGTGATGTCATAATTTTTGTCTCAAGACATCACAGTCTTTTTTTTAATTACAACTTTAATTCTCTTAAATCTAAATTTTATTCTTGGGACTTTTTTCACATAAAGGCTTTTCTTTCCACCTAGCATTTTATCTTCATTCCTGTAACTTTTCTACTTTTTTCTCTTAATCATACACATTTATGCGCTTTACTTTTTAAAAACGTATTAATTGTTATTAATATTTATTCTTGTAAAGGACTTATCTTCTAAAATCATCGCACCCTCAATTTTGGAACTCTCTGACTTTTCTCCCACATTTTAAAACTTTCAAGATTTTCCGCAATTTTGTTTGTAATATTAGGACTTTTTTCTCAACATTTTATGATGTTTTTTTCCTCATATTTACAGACTAATGTTAGAGGTTATGTCTTGGAACATTTTCTTAATCCATGTATCATTCAAACTGTGTTCTCCTGACATTACAACATCTTTTCTGGTATTACAACTTTCTTTTCATGATGTCATCATTTTAGTCTCATGACATCACAGCATTTTTTTTTTTTTAGAAATGTAATTCCCTTAAATCACTATTTCATTCTCGGGACTTTTTTCATGTAAACGTCTTTATTTCCACTTAGCATTTTATCTTCATTCCTGTAACTTTTCTACTTTTTTCTCGTAATACACATTTATTCTCTGCACTTTTTTGACTTTTCTATACAACATTATTATTGTAAATGACTTTTTTTCTAAAGTCATTGCAGGTTCAGTTCTGGAATATTCTGACTTTTTCTCCAACATATTACAACAATCACAATATTGTATTATTTTCTTGTAATATAATGACTTTTTTCCTCAACATTTTCTATTTACAGACTAATATTACAGATTATTTCTTAGAACCATTATATTTTCCTTACAATATGACTACTGTATTGACAAGTAATATTACGACTTTTTTGTGTGAGCGTTACAAATAGATGTTTTAGTGTTGATTTGTGTGGTTGTAGTGTGTTGTGTTGTGTTGTGTGTGTATCACAGACGCAGCAAATTAAGTGATATCCCTCCAACTAAGTAAATGTGTACTTCAACCTTTAGGCCAGAATTCTAGCAAATGATGCGAGTACCATGACGGTAAAGGACGACTGGTTCCAGCGGCGTCCTTTACCGTCATATAAGTAGTCCTGATGATAAACTGTACCGTGGAACCTCGATTTACGAGCACTCGGTTTGCAAACTTTTCAGTTTGCGAACTTTTAGATGGAGTCAAATATGTCTCTGTGTGCGAACACTAAATTAATTAATTTTGTGTGCGGCAAAAAGCATGAGTGCGCTGCCATTATGCGGGGGTCACATTTAGACGACATCACTTCCTGTGCGGTACACAAAAGAGGCAGACCGCCTACGTCACATCCTGTCTATGCAGTGTGTAACCCTTCCGGTCTTCTGTGTCTGTTCTTTTTCTTGCCATTCACCAAGTTTTGTCTGTTTTGTTACTCAATAGGAGTTAAAAAAGCCAACAAACCAGCCTGGAAAGGAGGAGGGATTTGATGTGGACTTAAAAATGACTTTTTGCTGATTTGGCGTTGGCTTTGTTAGTTTCAACGGCGAGCGACAGTTCTAACTTTGTTTATTTCCTCAATTGTTGCGCTGAGTCAGTCTGTCTTGGAATGACTTTGTGTGATCAGAAACATTTGAAATGTGTCCAAACTCTCACCGTCGTGCTGGATTGCTTCAGGTTGCTAGGCAACCACTTTGAGCTAGAGTTTTAGCTCTCCAGCCTGCGGCTTGGGGCATTTTCACTTTGAGGATTTTATCGGCGAAGAGAGATTTGTATCGTGATGAGACCGGGCTTTATAAGGAAAAAGCAGTACCGGGACAAAAGCCAATGAAGGATCGCCTCTCACTGCTAATTTGTGCTAATACTAGCGGTTATTGTTAGGTGACCCCAGAGTGTTCAAATATTCGCAGACATTTTTTGTCTTTTATTGTAGCTCACCAATGTTTTGGTGAGCACCAATGAGACTTTTGTGTGAGTATATATAAATACACACACACACACACATCACAAATAACAATACACAAATGTATAATATATGCACACACAAACATATATAAATATTATATACATATATATTCCATCCATCCATTTTCTACCGCTTGTCCCTTTCGGGGTTGCGGGGGGTGCTGGAGCCTATCTCAGCTGCATTTGGGCGGAAGGCAGGGATTTTACATATAAAATATATATATGTAAAATCGGAAGGCATAGCTCGCTTGGTCGAGTGGCCGTGCCAGCAACTTCAGGTTTCCAGGTTCGATTCCCGCTTCCACCATCCTAGTCAATGCCGTTGTCTTTGGGCAAGACACTTTACCCGCCTGCTCTTAATGTAACTTAGTAATTGGGTTTCACTATGTAAAGCGCCTTGAGTCACTAGAGAAAAGTGCTATATAAAAATATATGTTTCATATATATATATATATATATATATATATATATATATATATATATATATATATATATATATATATATATATATCAGTGTTTCCCACAGGTCAGGCATCTACAAAGATGACCGAGAAGAACGCGGAGTTGGAATATAATCACATTGGCGGAGTTACAATGCATAGTAGGCTACCGCCACCTACTGCTTTAGCGTTGTAACTACAAGCTCCATTCACAGACAGAGTCCCATTGCTTTTATGAGCGGTCGAGCAAGTCAAAAGCCGGAAAAAAATATACAGTATATATCTTTTTTTAAATCTATTTGTGGCGGCCGTAATTCTTTCGTGGCGGGCCGCCATAAAAAATGAATTTGTGGGAAACCCTGTAAATATATATTTACATATATAAAATATATTATACATATAAAATATATATACATATATAAAATATACATATATATACACATATACAATATAAAATATATATATTTCATATATGTATATTTAAATATGTATATATATATATTTACATATATAAAATATATATACATATACAGTATAAAAAATATATATATATACACATATACAATATAATATATACATATACAATACATATACACATATATAATGTATACATATACAAAATGCAACACATATATATATAACATACGCGTATACAAATATATAATAATCACATATACAATTTATATATATATCCATCCATTTTCTACCGCTTATTACCTTTTGGGGTCGCGGGGGGTGCTGGCGCCTATCTCAGCTACAATCGGGCGGAAGGTGGCGTACACCCTGGACAAGTCGCCACCTCATCGCAGGGCCAAATTATGATATATAAAATATATATACATCTTTCTGTGTGGAGTTTGCATGTTCTCCCCGTGAATGCGTGGGTTCTCCTCCGGGTACTCCGGCTTCCTCCCACTTCCAAAGACATGCAACTGGGGATAGGTTGATTGGCAACACTAAATTGGCCCTAGTGTGTGAATGTTGTCTGTCTATCTGTGTTGGCCCTGTGATGAGGTGGCGACTTGTCCAGGGTGTACCCCGCCTTCCGCCCGATTGTAGCTGAGATAGGCGCCAGCGCCCCCCGCGACCCCGAAAGGGAATAAGCGGTAGAAAATGGATGGATGGATGGATATACAATATATTATACATTTATAATATATATACATATATAAAATATATATATACACACATATACAATATATAATATATACATATACAATATGTAATACACATATATATAATATACACATTAAAATATATAATAATGACATATACAAATTATATATACACATAATATATGTATATATAATGTATATACATTATATATACATACTGTATATAAATACAGTATATGTACATATATATACACAAACATTGTATATACATACACATTTATGTACAATAGTGTGCATTTTTGACTAAAATAAGGAGTTTTGTCAGGGCAGCAAGAAGAAATGATGCATGTTTCTTATGGGGAAGTCTGCTTCACGAGACAATATTTTAGAATCCGGGCCCATGTTGAAGAAGCAAGTAATAACTGAGTATGTAAATGGAGGCTCCACTGCACATCCATCAAAGTATTGATAGAAGGTACAAAAATCCATCCAGAGAAATTAACACTGTTGCTTGCAGAGGAGTTATGGAGGCTTTCTCTCCTGAAGTACTATACTCCAGAGGGTAAGCACAGCTCTGCACCACCCACGGCGCCCCCTGCAGGCTGATTGAAGACGCTGCGTGTCTTTCAGGCGTGCTGGAGTGGCCCTTCTGGACCAAACTGATCGTGGTGGCCATCGGCTTCACGGGGGGCCTGATCTTCATGTACATCCAGTGCAAGGTCTACCTGCAGCTGTGGCGCCGCCTCAAGGCCTTCAACCGCATCATCACCGTGCAGAACTGCCCCGACAAGAACCCGCACCGCCGCCCGCCCACCGGCCCCCGCTCCGCCAGCGGCAAGCGCGAGACGGCGGAGGTCCCCGCGGGCCCGGCGCCGGGGACCCACCTGGACTCCGACGCCTCCCTGGAGGGCACGGTGGCGCCCAGGCAGAACCCCGTGTGACCAAATGAGGCCGGACCTGCATCTGAGTGTTTGTCTCTCTCGCCGATTGGCTCCAGGTGCCACGGAGTCCGAGGACCACTGGAGGCCGAGGACACCCAAAAAGGCTTGCAAGGACCATTTCTGTCCTGCTTTTTGACACTTTTACTCTTTCTTTGTACTTTTCAAACTGTTCTTAAAGCACCTGGCTTTTTAGCTTGCTTTAAAAAACAGGACTGCCACATATTTTCTGGCATCTGCTGTAGTGTCAGAGCCCTGTTGTGTTGAAAGCGATTGTCATGGAGTATTTTTATATTATCAGTTCCCCAATTAAAAGGGGAAATTACCTTTTTTTTTTTTAAACAATTGTGTTTAACATTTACAATCCTTATATAAGACAAGAACACATTCTTTTTTTTGGCCTTCTAACTCGTAAATAAAGGCTAGCAAAAATCAGCTAACAATGTAGCTAAAGGGAATCACTCTATTCATCCTATAAAGCGCTCTAAAAACTACCATTAAAGTTTAATATACACACTAAGTATAAACGCAATGTAGTCGCGGGCACATTCATAATTATGGTGGCCTGCTAATATCTCAGACGCATCACAATGTTCGCTATTCCGTCAACAACACCACCACGACTACTTATGGCACACTTCACGAGAGACAACAAAGACTACTTTGGGACAAATGATGATCCATGACCTTAGCCTGAATATAAGGAGGATGAGCAACAAGCTGAGTGCTCAACAGATCCCGTTTTAGTGAAACACTAAGCAATATGTAGCAGTACTGCTAAGTGCTAAACAAAAAATACAAACTACCAACATCATAAAACAATCACTTACTGTATAATTTCTGCTCTCACTGGGATGCTAACTGATGGGATGTTTATATCTTCCAGTTTACATGAAGAATTCATCAAAATGCTCATGATTCTTTTTTTTTATTTTTTTAAATGTGGGCGAAAACAAGCGTTTTTTTGTGTCTCTCCTGCCCGGTCCAGGTCTAAGTTGACCAACTTCTCAATTTATGTCCACAACCTTCTACTATCTATAAATCTAGAATTAACTTTCACCAGCTCAGAAACGATGCAGATGCAATACGTCAATATAGCATCATAAGCTAGTTAGCTCTCTGTGACCACGCCGCCACTAAAAGTAGTTCCTCAGGTTTATCGCTCACAATAATATCACAAATACTTGGTGAGTATTCAGGTCCTGACATGTAGTACTGCTGGGTGTTTTTGTAGAGGGCTTTATCAGCGCAATACTGCACTCCCATGTTAGCCACCTCCTACATGCCGTATTTTACGAATTAGAATGTATATGAAAGAAAAAAACATGTTTTTGTCTTACATTTGGATTGTGAATGATAGGCTGAATTCCATAAAAAGTGCAGTTGCCCTTTAATCAGCAGGTGTCTTGGTAACACATGGCATCTGTAAAGCTGAAGTTTACTGTGAAGAGTTCAATGAGTGATCAAATATAGCAGGAAAATATTATATTCAACATAACAACCTTATTATTTGGATTATTGTTGGTGGGGATTATATTTACAACATTTTATATATATGATCAAATTGATTCAATCAGGGGTGACCGACGTGCACATTTTTTATATTTTATTTTAAAAAATATGACCAAAAAAAACATTAAAGAGTGGAATAAAAGAAAAAACTGGTGTAAGGTAACGTGAGAGTGTTGACAATACTGACACTGATAACACAAAGCTGCCAGTTTTTTACTTTAAAACTGTCATTGCTCAAAACTTAATAAAAAGTTGTAATCAACGGATAGATCTGAAGTTGATCTACAGATTTAAGAGTTGAAAGTAAAAATAATAAATACTGATATATGACTTATTTGAACATTTAGGGATTCCAGAGTCTTTTTGTCAGATTTTTTTTTTTAAAAAGTCATTGCTCAAAAATAATAATAAACCAAAATCGACGTTATGAAATATTTCCCTATTTATGGCTCCAATTACTTTACATCAAATATTCCTATTTTTTGGGCGGAGTGGGGGTAAATATCACACATTTTGTGTTTTTCATAAGAAATAAAGAGGGCATAAAGCATAACACAAATTTAACTTGATATCAATGATGGATCTGAAGTTGACCTAAAAGTTCTTATTTTTAACACTTGAATGACTGAGACCCCTTTGAGTACCTAAGAGTAAAAAAAAAAAAAAAAAAAAAAAAAAATTTTTTAAATGGCCCCTGCATGCTTTCATTTTTCAGTGTGCGTCCTTCAGTGAAAAACCCGGACCACCCCTGGGTTAAATGATCTCGCAACTGGTACTCTCTGCGGTTGAGTAACAAACCCCACTATCCACAATATTGGGGAATACAAAAGTTGGCCTTGAAAACAAGAAAAAAGAAATATTTATTTTCTGACAATCTTATCTTCTTTCTGGAAAATCTACAATGAATCGTGTGAAATCATGATTCTGATGTTAATAAATACAATCTTCGACTTAAAAAGGTGCTCGGGTGAGAATGACGACCATCATTTTTAGCACTTTTCTAACAGGAAATGACTTTTTCCTATCTTTGACGGGATAAAGAATATTAATGTAATATTGACGTTACAGACTCTTGTTTGTTTGAGGAATAAACAGTGAAAGTGAAAGCTTGTCTACCTGCAGTTAGGTGATTGTTGTACATCTGGCGCCATCTGCCGGTTAAAAATATACTGCACCACTCGAAATGTCCTATTGACTCAGAAGGTGTCTCCAAACCTGAAGTCAACTGGAGTCAAGAAGACATGTGTTCCTTTTCATCTGGCCGCTCCTCATCGGACTCTTCTTCCTCTTTTTGGATTTCTTCTTCTTCTTCTTCTTCTTCAGCTGCGTCGTTCTTCTCTCCTTTGTTTGTCACTTCCAAGCCTCGGTTTGAAACCTTCCTCAGTTTTATATTTGGGAGTTTCTTCAAGTCTCCCGTCCATTCCCTGCATGAAAGAAGACTGTTAGGAAACTGTGGCGCCCCCTTGAGGCTCATTAGGAAAACTGTCCACAATTCAAATGGCAGAAAATATAAAACTATATAATAAATTAAAAATATCCTCTTACTTGCCTCGTGTTGACTTTAAATGTTTTTCTCAAGGCTAATTTCTAAACTTTTTACAAATCAAATGGCAGAAAATATTAAACTGTGTAATAGATTAAAAAATATCCCCTTAATTGCCACTTTAAATGTTTTCCTCAAGGCTAATCTCTATGTAACTAAATAAATTCATGTGAACTAGGGCTGCACGTGAAAAAATCAATTGACAATTCTTATTCTTTGCGGCATGGAAATACATTTCTAATTATAAAAAGTCTGATTTAAAATTTATTTTTATTTTTAATTTGATTTAAAAAAAAATCACCCCACTATTTGAGGACAACTGCCTTACGTAAACACGCTCACGGCAATATAAATGATCAAATAAAATAAAAAAATCAATTTTGCACAAATTGAAAAAAAAAAGATTCCTTGTCTGTTTTTTTTTTTTTGCTTTGGGTCTGTAAGCAAAGATGGAAAAATTGCTAACAAGATTTGTTGTTCTGTTTGATATTAGATAACGAATAATGATTAGATTTCACCAATTGCTCAACAGAAGAACTATCAATACATCACTAAACGACTGTCTATCACTCCATAAATTGCAAAATGTAGATGAAAGAATTTGTCCTTAATTTAGTTGTGGCAGCTTTAATCCTTTAAAGCAGTGACTTTCAAACTGTGGTGCGCTAAAGAATAACTTAATGATATATTAAAAGACAGTGTTACTGTTCAAAATGTGTGTAATGGTTAAAAATACTTGTTAAAAAAAACATCTGTCTTGTTTTTAATGACTACTTAGGCCTATTACGCTACAGCATTTAAAAGTTGGTCATTATGGTGGTACTTGGAGAGCCACAGGGTTTCCTGAGGTGCAACTTGGAGAAATAAACAGAGATGAAGAGTATCGTAGACCAACTACTAGAGAGACAAGATTGGAAATCAAAGATTGAACTGGCCTGAAACTTTTCAGATGTTTTGTGTTGATGAAGTCTGGGATCTCTGAAGTAGAGGAGAAGGGCGTTAAACACAACATGGAATGTTAATAAATAGTCCGGGTTTACAACACCGACCGAATCCCACGCCCTCATACAGCGCTCGCTCCCGCTCGGTGGTCTGCTTGATGAAGCTCTCTCTGGCGGCGTGGAGACGACCTTGGCGACCTTTGATGCTGTTCACCAGCTCGATCTGCTCCAGCTCACTATCAAACCTCATCAGGTACCTACACACACATTATGTATTACACACCTAACCTCATCAGGTACCTACACACACATTATGTATGACACACCTGACTTCATCAGGTACCTACACACACATTATGTATGACACACCTAACCTCATCAGGTACCTACACACACATTATGTATGACACACCTAACCTCATCAGGTACCTACACACACATTATGTATGACACACCTAACCTCATCAGGTACCTACACACACATTATGTATGACACACCTGACCTCATCAGGTACCTACACACACATTATGTATGACACACCTAACCTCATCAGGTACCTACACACACATTATGTATGACACACCTGACCTCATCAGGTACCTACACACACATTATGTATGACACACCTAACCTCATCAGGTACCTACACACACATTATGTATGACACACCTAACCTCATCAGGTACCTACACACACATTATGTATGACACACCTAACCTCATCAGGTACCTACACACACATTATGTATGACACACCTAACCTCATCAGGTACCTACACACACATTATGTATGACACACCTAACCTCATCAGGTACCTACACACACATTATGTATGACACACCTAACCTCATCAGGTACCTACACACACATTATGTATGACACACCTAACCTCATCAGGTACCTACACACACATTATGTATGACACACCTAACCTCATCAGGTACCTACACACACATTATGTATGACACACCTGACCTCATCAGGTACCTACACACACATTATGTATGACACACCTGACCTCATCAGGTACCTACACACACATTATGTATTACACACCTAACCTCATCAGGTACCTACACACACATTATGTAGTACACACCTAACCTCATCAGGTACCTACACACACATTATGTAGTACACACCTAACCTCATCAGGTACCTACACACACATTATGTATGACACACCTAACCTCATCAGGTACCTACACACACATTATGTATGACACACCTAACCTCATCAGGTACCTACACACACATTATGTATGACACACCTAACCTCATCAGGTACCTACACACACATTATGTATGACACACCTAACCTCATCAGGTACCTACACACACATTATGTATGACACACCTAACCTCATCAGGTACCTACACACACATTATGTATGACACACCTAACCTCATCAGGTACCTACACACACATTATGTATGACACACCTAACCTCATCAGGTACCTACACACACATTATGTATGACACACCTGACCTCATCAGGTACCTACACACACATTATGTATGACACACCTGACCTCATCAGGTACCTACACACACATTATGTATTACACACCTAACCTCATCAGGTACCTACACACACATTATGTATGACACACCTAACCTCATCAGATACCTACACACGCATTATGTATGACACACCTAACCTCATCAGGTACCTACACACACATTATGTATTACACACCTAACCTCATCAGGTACCTACACACACATTATGTATGACACACCTAACCTCATCAGGTACCTACACACACATTATGTATGACACACCTAACCTCATCAGGTACCTACACACACATTATGTATTACACACCTAACCTCATCAGGTACCTACACACACATTATGTATGACACACCTAACCTCATCAGATACCTACACACGCATTATGTATGACACACCTAACCTCATCAGGTACCTACACACACATTATGTATTACACACCTAACCTCATCAGGTACCTACACACACATTATGTATGACACACCTAACCTCATCAGGTACCTACACACACATTATGTATGACACACCTAACCTCATCAGGTACCTACACACACATTATGTATTACACACCTAACCTCATCAGGTACCTACACACACATTATGTATGACAAACCTAACCTCATCAGGTACCTACACACACATTATGTATGACACACCTAACCTCATCAGGTACCTACACACACATTATGTATGACACACCTAACCTCATCAGGTACCTACACACACATTATGTATGACACACCTAACCTCATCAGGTACCTACACACACATTATGTATTACACACCTAACCTCATCAGGTACCTACACACACATTATGTATGACACACCTAACCTCATCAGGTACCTACACACACATTATGTAGTACACACCTAACCTCATCAGGTACCTACACACACATTATGTAGTACACACCTAACCTCATCAGGTACCTACACACACATTATGTATTACACACCTAACCTCATCAGGTACCTACACACACATTATGTATGACACACCTGACCTCATCAGGTACCTACACACACATTATGTATGACACACCTAACCTCATCAGGTACCTACACACACATTATGTATGACACACCTAACCTCATCAGGTACCTACACACACATTATGTATGACACACCTGACCTCATCATGTACCTACACACACATTATGTATTACACACCTAACCTCATCAGGTACCTACACACACATTATGTATGACACACCTGACCTCATCAGGTACCTACACACACATTATGTATGACACACCTAACCTCATCAGGTACCTACACACACATTATGTATGACACACCTAACCTCATCAGGTACCTACACACACATTATGTATGACACACCTGACCTCATCAGGTACCTACACACACATTATGTAGTACACACCTAACCTCATCAGGTACCTACACACACATTATGTAGTACACACCTAACCTCATCAGGTACCTACACACACATTATGTATTACACACCTAACCTCATCAGATACCTACACACGCATTATGTATGACACACCTAACCTCATCAGGTACCTACACACATATTATGTATTACACACCTAACCTCATCAGGTACCACACACACATTATGTATGACACACCTAACCTCATCAGGTACCTACACACACATTATGTATGACACACCTAACCTCATCAGATACCTACACACGCATTATGTATGACACACCTAACCTCATCAGGTACCTACACACACATTATGTATTACACACCTAACCTCATCAGGTACCTACACACACATTATGTATGACACACCTAACCTCATCAGGTACCTACACACACATTATGTATGACACACCTAACCTCATCAGGTACCTACACACACATTATGTATGACACACCTAACCTCATCAGGTACCTACACACACATTATGTATTACACACCTAACCTCATCAGGTACCTACACACACATTATGTATGACACACCTAACCTCTTCAGGTACCAACACACACATTATGTATGACACACCTAACCTCTTCAGGTACCAACACACACATTATGTATGACACACCTAAGCTCTTCAGGTACCTACACACACATTATGTATGACACACCTAACCTCATCAGGTACCTACACACATTATGTATGACACACCTAACCTCATCAGGTACCTACACACACATTTTGTATTACACACCTAACCTCATCAGGTACCTACACACACATTATGTAGTACACACCTAACCTCATCAGGTACCTACACACACATTATGTATGACATACCTAACCTCTTCAGGTACCTACACACACATTATGTATGACACACCTAACCTCATCAGGTACCTACACACATTATGTATGACACACCTAACCTCATCATGTACCTAAACACACATTATGTATGACACACCTAACCTCATCATGTACCTAAACACACATTATGTATGACATACCTAACCTCATCATGTACCTAAACACACATTATGTATGACACACCTAACCTCATCAGGTACCTACACACACATTATGTAGTACACACCTAACCTCAAGAGGTACCTACACACATTATGTATGACACACTTAACCTCATCAGGTACCTAAACACACATTATGTATGACACACCTAACCTCATCACGTACCTACACACAAATTATGTATGACTCACCTAACCTCATCAGGTACCTACACACACACATGATGTAATACACACCTCGTATAATACCACAGGAGCCATTTTAAGACGTCATTCTCACCTTTCAATGATGTCACAGGCATCTTTCTTAGAGAACCTCGTCTTTTCTGGGTCTAGTTGTCCCTGGAACCACAGCAGCTTCTCCCCTACGTTTGACAAGGAAATATTAATTAATTACATAGCTATTAAATTATGCATAATTAATTACAACAAGGTAAAATTGCTATTATTACATTATGCAGAATTAATCACGACAAGGTAAAATTGCTTTTAAATGATGTATAACTAACAAGGTAATATTGCTATTTAATGATGCATAAATAATTATGACAAGGTAATATTTCTATTGGGGGGGGGGGGGGGGTTGCCCACATATGTGGTCCTCTCCAAGGTTTCTCATAATCATCATGGTCGACATCCCACTGGGGTGAGTTTTTCTTTGCCCTTATGTGGGCCCTACCGAGGATGTCGTTGTGGTTTGTGCAGCCCTTTGAGACACTCGTGATTTAGGGCTATGTAAATAAACATTGATTGATTGATGATTGAAATTATGCATAATTAATAACAACAAAGAATTATTGCTATTAAATTATGCATGATTAATAACAACAAGGTAATATCGCTATTAGGTTATGCATAATTAATTACAACAAGGTAACATTGCTATTAAATTATGCATAATTAATAACAACAAGGTATCATTTCTATTAAATGATGCATAATTAATAACAACAAGGTAATATTTCTATTAAATTATGCATAATTAATAACAAGGTTATATTTCTATTAAATTATGCATAGTTAATAACAAGGTTATTTTTCTATTAAATGATGCATAATTAATAACATCAAGGTAATATTTCTATTAAATGATGCATAATTAATATCAAGGTAATATTTCTATTAAATGATGCATAATTAATAACAAGGTAATATTGCTATTAAATGATAAATAATTAATAACATCAAGGTAATATTTCTATTAAATGATGCATAATTAATAACATCAAGGTAATATTTCTATTAAATGATGCATAATTAATAACAACAAGGTAATATTGCTATTAAATGATGCATAATTAATAACATCAAGGTTATATTTCTATTAAATGATGCATGAATATTAACCATAAGGTAATATTTCTATTAAATGATGCATAATTAATAACAACAAGGTAATATTTCAATTAAATTATGCATAATTAATAACAACAAGGTAATATTTCTATTAAATGATGCATAATTAATAACAACAAGGTAATATTTCTATTAAATGATGCATGAATATTAACCATAAGGTAATATTTCTAATAAATGATGCATAATTCTCCTCTCTGAGCTGCAACCTTATCGTGGTAGAGGAGTTTGCGTGTCCCAATGATCCTAGGAGCTATGTTGTCCGGGGGCATAAAGCCCCCTGGTAGGGTCTCCCAAGGCAAACAGGTTCTAGGTGAGGGATCAGACAAAGAGCAGCTCGAAGACCTCTATGAAGAAGAAAAAGCATGGACCGAGATTTCCCTCGCCCGGACGCGGCTCACCGGGGCCCCCCTCCGGAGCCAGGCCTGGAGGTGGGGCACAATGGCGAGCGCCTGGTGGCCGGGCCTGTTCCCATGGGGCCCGGCCGGGCACAGCCCGAAGAGGCAACGTGGGTCACCCCTCCAATGGGCTCACCACCCATAGCAGGGGCCATAGAGGTCGGGTGCAATGTGAGCTGGGCGGCAGCCGAAGGCAGGGCACTTGGCGGTCCGATCCTCGGCTACAGAAGCTAGCTCTTGGGACGTGGAACGTCACGTCACTGGGGGGGAAAGAGCCTGAGCTAGTGCGCGAAGTGGAGAAGTTCCGGCTGGATATAGTCGGACTCACTTCGACGCACAGCAAGGGCTCTGGAACCACTTCTCTCTAGAGGGACTGGACCCTCTTCCACTCTGGCGTTGCCGGCAGTGAGAGGCGACGGGCTGGGGTGGCAATTCTTGTTTCCCCCCGGCTCAAAGCCTGCACGTTGGAGTTCAACCCGGTGGACGAGAGGGTAGCCTCCCTCCGCCTTCGGGTGGGGGGACGGGTCCTGACTGTTGTTTGTGCTTACGCACCAAACAGCAGTTCAGAGTACCCACCCTTTTTGGGAACACTCGAGGGAGTACTGGAAAGTGCTCCCCCAGGTGATTCCCTTGTCCTACTGGGAGACTTCAACGCTCACGTTGGCAACGACAGTGAAACCTGGAGAGGCGTGATTGGGAAGAATGGCCGCCCGGATCTGAACCCGAGTGGTGTTTTGTTATTGGACTTTTGTGCTCGTCACGGTTTGTCCATAACAAACACCATGTTCAAACATAAGGGTGTCCATATGTGCACTTGGCACCAGGACACCCTAGGCCGCAGTTCCATGATCGACTTTGTAGTTGTGTCATCGGATTTGCGGCCTCATGTTTTGGACACTCGGGTGAAGAGAGGGGCGGAGCTTTCTACCGATCACCACCTGGTGGGGAGTTGGCTGCGATGGTGGGGGAGGATGCCGGACAGACCTGGGAGGCCCAAACGCATTGTGAGGGTCTGCTGGGAACGTCTGGCAGAGTCTCCTGTCAGACAAAGTTTCAATTCCCACCTCCGGAAGAACTTCGAACATGTCACGAGGGACGTGCTGGACATTGAGTCCGAGTGGACCATGTTCCGCACCTCTATTGTCGAGGCGGCTGATCGGAGCTGTGGCCGCAAGGTAGTTGGTGCCTGTCGGGGCGGCAATCCTAAAACCCCTTGGTGGACACCAGCGGTGAGGGATGCCGTCAAGCTGAAGAAGGAGTACTATCGGGTCCTTTTGGCTCATAGGACTCCGGAGGCAGCGGACAGGTACCGACAGGCCAAGCGGTGTGCAGCTTCAGCGGTCGCGGAGGGAAAAACTCGGACATGGGAAGAGTTCGGGGAAGCCATGGAAAACGACTTCCGGACGGCTTCGAAGCGATTCTGGACCACCGTCCGCCGCCTCAGGAAGGGGAAGCAGTGCACTATCAACACCGTGTATGGTGCGGATGGTGTTCTGCTGACCTCAACTGCGGATGTTGTGGATAGGTGGAAGGAATACTTCGAAGACCTCCTCAATCCCACCAACACGTCTTCCTATGAGGAAGCAGTGCCTGGGGAATCTGTGGTGGACTCTCCTATTTCTGGGGCTGAGGTCGCTGAGGTAGTTAAAAAGCTCCTCGGTGGCAAGGCCCCAGGGGTGGACGAGATCCGCCCGGAGTTCCTTAAGACTCTGGATGCTGTGGGGCTGTCTTGGTTGACAAGACTTTGCAGCATCGCGTGGACATCGGGGGCGGTACCTCTGGATTGGCAGACCGGGGTGGTGGTTCCTCTCTTTAAGAAGGGGGACCGGAGGGTGTGTTCCAACTATCGTGGAATCACACTCCTCAGCCTTCCCAGTAAGGTTTATTCAGGTGTACTGGAGAGGAGGCTACGCCGGATAGTCGGGCCTCGGATTCAGGAGGAACAGTGTGGTTTTCGTCCTTGTCGTGGAACTGTGGACCAGCTCTATACTCTCCGCAGGGTTCTTGAGGGTGCATGGGAGTTTGCCCAACCAGTCTACATGTGCTTTGTGGACTTGGAGAAGGCATTCGACCGTGTCCCTCGGGAAGTCCTGTGGGGAGTGCTCAGAGAGTATGGGGTATCGGACTGTCTTATTGTGGCGGTCCGCTCCCTGTACGATCAGTGCCAGAGCTTGGTCCGCATTGCCGGCAGTAAGTCGAACACATTTCCAGTGAGGGTTGGACTACGCCAAGGCTGTCCTTTGTCACCGATTCTGTTCATAACTTTTATGGACAGAATTTCTAGGCGCAGTCAAGGCGTTGAGGGGTTCCGGTTTGGTAGCCGAAGGATTAGGTCTCTGCTTTTTGCAGATGATGTAGTCCTGATGGCTTCATCTGGCCGGGATCTTCAGCTCTCGCTGGATCGGTTCGCAGCCGAGTGTGAAGCGACCGGAATGAGAATCAGCACCTCCAAGTCCGAGTCCATGGTTCTCGCCCGGAAAAGGGCGGAATGCCATCTCCGGGTTGGGGAGGAGACCCTGCCCCAAGTGGAGGAGTTCAAGTACCTTGGAGTCTTGTTCACGAGTGAGGGAAGAGTGGATCGTGAGATCGACAGGCGGATCGGTGCGGCGTCTTCAGTAATGCGGACGTTGTACCGATCCGTTGTGGTGAAGAGGGAGCTGAGCCGGAAGGCAAAGCTCTCAATTTACCGGTCGATCTACGTTCCCATCCTCACCTATGGTCATGAGCTTTGGGTCATGACCGAAAGGATAAGATCACGGGTACAAGCGGCCGAAAAGAGTTTCCTCCGCCGTGTGGCGGGGCTCTCCCTTAGAGATAGGGTGAGAAGCTCTGCCATCCGGGAGGAACTCAAAGTAAAGCCGCTGCTCCTCCACATGGACAAGAGCCAGATGAGGAGCTTCAGGCATTTGGTCAGGATGCCACCCGAACGCCTCCCTAGGGAGGTGTTTAGGGCACGTCCAACCGGTAGGAGGCCACGGGGAAGACCCAGGACACGTTGGGAAGACTATGTCTCCCGGCTGGCCTGGGAACGCCTCGGGATCCCCCGGGAAGAGCTAGACGAAGTGGCTGGGGAGAGGGAAGTCTGGGTTTCCCTGCTTAGGCTGTTGCCCCCGTGACCCGACCTTGGATAAGCGGAAGATGATGGATGGATGGATGGATGATGCATAATTAATAACAACAAGGTTATATTTTTATTAAATGATGCATGAATAATAACCACAAGGTAATATTCCTATTAAATGATACATAATTAATAACAACAAGGTAATATTTCTAATAAATTATACATAATTAATAACAACAAGGTAATATTGCGATTAAATGATGCATAATTAATAACAACAAGGTAATATTGCGATTAAATGATGCATAATTAATACCAGCAAGGTAATATTTCTATTAAATGATGCATAATTAATAACAAGGTAATGTTGCTATTTAATGATGCATAATTAATAACAACAAGGTAATATTTCTATTGAATGATGCATAATTAATAACAACATGGTAATATTTATATTAAATGACGAATAAATAATAACAACATGGTAATATTTCTATTAAATGATGTATAATTAATTACAAGTTAATATTGCAATTAAATGATGCATAATTAATAACAACAATGTAATATTTATATTAAAAGACGAATAAATAATAACAACATGGTAATATTTCTATTAAATGATGTATAATTAATTACAAGTTAATATTGCTATTAAATGATGCATAATTAATAACAACAATGTAATATTTATATTAAATGACGAATAAATAATAACAACATGGTAATATTTCTATTAAATGATGTATAATTAATTACAAGTTAATATTGCAATTAAATGATGCATAATTAATAACAACAATGTAATATTTATATTAAATGACGAATAAATAATAACAACAAGGTAATATTTCTATTAAATGATGCATTATAATTACCAATGTATAGCAACAACTTACCAATGCTATTCAGACGCGCCGCTTTGTCAATTTTCTGTCTGTAGAAACAAAATAAAATAATTGACCATATTTAATAGCACATATTGATTTTAAATCACCTTTCTTTCTTTTGAAGTCTTAATTCCAGGCTGGCCAAGGAAGCAGCTTTCCTGCTGTAAGGATGGACAACCTTCTCCGCAGGTTTGCCTTTTGCTTTACGATTCTTCGGCTGAAAATGCAATCAAATATTAAAGTGTTGTTAATTATGTACATTTGGACGACTTTATTAATTAGGCAGGTTCTTTCTTACCATAGTTTGGGCTTTGAAGCACGCGCTTGTTCGATGTTGAAAACATGCACCGGAAGTGGAAGCTGTCCGTTCGGGAATTGTGTCCAGGCTAAATAGAGAAAAATAAACTGTTCCTACTCATAAAACTTAAACAAAACAAAACTGTTTACGTGCATTGTTTTTTTTTTATTAAAATGACTGAATTAAATGTTACATGCGATGCTTCTTTACTATTTTTATCGGCTGTGCAGCGCTTGGCTATGTAATCATGCTGTTCAATGTTGACAATATGCATAGAAATGGACCGCAGGCGGAAGCTGTCCGTTTGGGAGTTTCTCCGGGCAAAAGAACATGTTCCCATTCCTAAAAAGCCGGTAAAAAGTAAACTGTTTGCTTTAAAAATTATTTTAAAAAACACAATACAATATATACATATGTTAACATACAGAAAATATTTTATGTCATCTGAAAAAAAAAAAAACAGTAAACGGGTACAATTGGCAATAAAAATATTTTGAGTTGTTTTTTTCATTATCTTCCATCCATTCATCCATTTTTTGCTGCTTACTCCCTTACTTGATTCATAAAATTTAAAATTACTATTACGTTTGTATTGTCCAATGTATATTTGTATTATAATCAACAACCACATTTTAAAATAAAGAAAACATATTCATCAAATTAACAAACTGTTAAATGTTTTTTTTTTGTTTATCCATTTATATATTTATTTATTTTTTTATTCATAAATTTATTTATTTATCCATCCATTTTCTTACCACTTGTCCCGGATTTATTGTTCTACACTGTAATTTTTAACTAGCAAACGAAAGTCCTGTTATGCCTGGGATCATGTTTTGTTTAAATTAACCAATAAAACACATGTGTTTAATATAAAGAGTCTGACTCTAAAATAAATACAATATGAGCAAAACAAATATTTGTTGTCTTTAGATGCATATAAAAAAACATTCAGACTTTTTACAAAATATATTACTATTTTAAAAAAGTGGGATAAAAGTGTGAAAAGTCCCAATGCATTTATAATAAGGGCAGAACATAAATGCAAACAATATTAATACAAATGTGATTTATTGCCTTTAAATTAGTTTTAAAAAATACCTGTGCAAAAAAAAAAAGAGAACAACTCAATGTAGTTGATGTGTTGGAATAAAATAAGTAATGATGTTAAGTCCTTCATACTGACAGCCATCAGATTGTATAATGCATATGTTCATTTTGACTGTACATGTACTGTAAATGTATAATGTATTTATATTATTTACATGTGAACAATAATGTATAATGTACTGTATTTATATTATTCACATGTGAACAATGCTATATAATAGACTGTATTTATATTATTCACGTGTGAATAATGCTGTATAATAGACTGTATTTATATTATTCACATGTGAATAATGCTGTATAATAGACTGTATTTATATTATTCACATGTGAATAATGCTGTATAATAGACTGTATTTATATTATTCACATGTGAATAATGCTGTATAATAGACTGTATTTATATTATTCACATGTGAATAATGCTGTATAATATACTGTATTTATATTATTCACATGTGAATAATGCTATATAATATACTTTATATTATTCACATGTGATTAATGCTGTATAATGTACTGTATTTATATTATTCACATGTGAATAATGCTGTATAATAGACTGTATTTATGTTATTCACATGTGAATAATGCTGTATAATAGACTGTATTTATATTATTCACATGTGAATAATGCTGTATAATAGACTGTATTTATATTATTCACATGTGAATAATGCTGTATAATAGACTGTATTTATGTTATTCACATGTGAATAATGCTGTATAATAGACTGTATTTATATTATTCACATGTGAATAATGCAGTATAATAGACTGTATTCATATTACTCACATGTGAATAATGCTGTATAATAGACTGTATTTATATTATTCACATGTGAATAATGCAGTATAATAGACTGTATTCATATTACTCACATGTGAATAATGCTGTATAATAGACTGTATTTATATTATTCACATGTGAATAATGCTGTATAATAGACTGTATTTATATTATTCACATGTGAATAATACTGTATAATAGACTGTATTTATATTATTCACATGTGAATAATGCTGTATAATAGACTGTATTTATGTTATTCACATGTGAATAATGCTGTATAATAGACTGTATTTATATTATTCACATGTGAATAATACTGTATAACAGACTGTATTTATGTTATTCACATGTGAATAATGCTGTATAATAGACTGTATTTATATTATTCACATGTGAATAATGCTGTATAATAGACTGTATTTATATTATTCACATGTGAATAATGCTGTATAATAGACTGTATTTATGTTATTCACATGTGAATAATGCTGTATAATAGACTGTATTTATATTATTCACATGTGAATAATGCAGTATAATAGACTGTATTCATATTACTCACATGTGAATAATGCTGTATAATAGACTGTATTTATATTATTCACATGTGAATAATGCAGTATAATAGACTGTATTCATATTACTCACATGTGAATAATGCTGTATAATAGACTGTATTTATATTATTCACATGTGAATAATGCTGTATAATAGACTGTATTTATATTATTCACATGTGAATAATACTGTATAACAGACTGTATTTATGTTATTCACATGTGAATAATGCTGTATAATAGACTGCATTTATGTTATTCACATGTAAAAAAATACTTAAGTGTTTATTTTCTATTGTGAGCAAACGGTGGTGCTGAATTTCCCCCAGGGATCAATAAAGTACTTTCTATTCTATTCTATTCTATTCTAATAAAATGTGATTTACAGCATTTAAATACATACAAAAAAGTGTAACATTTTCCCAAAACAAAAAATATATATGATAAAAACACAAAAAAAGTCCCCTGCATCCTTTGATGTGTGGGTAAGTTGCTGTCGCTGGACAAGATTTGGACACTGTTGTCCTAAATGCTGAAGCCCCGCCTCTTTCTCCCAGGTAAACAAAGCAGGAAGTGAACGCAAACATGCCAATCATCCAGAAAGTGTGTCACACCTGCTCCCCTCCCCCTCCCTCTCTCTGCATACCTGCAGCAGGAATGTGTGTGTGTGTGTGTGTGTGTGTGTGTGTGTGTGTGTGCACGCAGCAGACGTGTGGTGACACGCGTGTTGCGTCACAGCCCAGTCACTCTCAGTGGGTGTGTCTCTTCTTCTTCCTCTTCTTCTTCTTCTTCTTGTTGATTCGTTCTCTCCCAGGAAGTGGCGTGCTGTGACCGGCCACGGCGCGAGAGACGTGGACAGACCATGGCATCATGTCCGCCTCGTGGCCTTCTACCATGAGAGGCCCCCGGGGGCCGACTCCGAGTCCTCAGGTGTCCCTGCTGCTGCTGCTGTGGCTGCTGACCGGGACCTGGACCGGGACAGGTGAGGACACATTTGTGCTGGCTCAGCAAAAACAAACCCTAACCGTTTCGGGTTCTTTGTCACCTACTTTTGGGGCTTGTTCCGGTTTCCTGCTGTCACATACTTTCATTGTGGTCTACGGGAAGATTCAAGCTCAATCTTGAAGGTTTTTCAGTGTTTTTCATCTCGGGGCCCAGGAAAATAAACGTTAAGACTTTTGCAACTTTTGATTGTGTGGCAAAAGCTTGAAGCGGATGTGCTCATTTCCTGTCGAGGACTTCCCCTCAATCGCTGCTTCAACCCGCAACCTCCAAATGCAAAAAATCCACAGCAGTATGCATGCAAGGCCACTAGATGGCGATATCTCTTTCCATCGCTATCTTCTCCACCCACATATTTGTCTCCGTAATCGGATCACAATTCCAGAATAAGAAACAAGAGCATAAGAAAAAACAGGTAGTTGATTTTTTTTAAATAATTAAAAGCTGCAAAATCAAAAGACATTTTTTAAAGCTAGCTCGCACCTTGACTCGAGCATTTGTTGCTAGGCAGAATTAACAGGGCACAATCATAACTGCCCCATAAGCCAATAAAAAAGTGATTTTTTTTTTTTTAAAGATGTCCGATAATGGCTTTTTTGCCGATATCCGATTTTCCGATATTGTCCAACTCTTGATTACCGATTCCGATATCAACCAATACTCATATATAGAGTCCGGACTCAAGCCGTCGTCGTGCGGGTTGCATGGACCACTCAGGAAGGACATTGATCGTCAAGCAGGTTTGACTCTTTTATTTTTTCAAATAAAGCTTGTCTTTAGTGTAGGTCGGTTCGCTTTGCAGCTGCTCCTTTCCACTGATTGCTCACGGTCCGCTCTTTCAGCCGCCGTCATCCTCCTCTCTGGCTCGCTCTCTGTCGCTCTTTGATCGCTCTTCATCTGCTCCTGCAGGCTCTCCAACTCCTTTTTCAATCTTTCCTCCTTCTCCCCTTTTATAGAGCAGGAGGAGATGAATTAATTGTGTGCCAGTGTGTGTGCCACGCACCTGATTTAGATTGTGGCGGCGTCGCTCCCAGCAAGCCCCGCCTCTCTGTTCCGCCGCATTCTCCGCCTCCTTGCCGCCATGTTGAGCAGGGCTACAGCATGCCCCTCCCCGCCGTCGGCTCCGCATCTCCACAGATTGATTGATTGAAACTTGTATTAGTAGATTGCACAGTACAGTACATATTCCGTACAATTGACCACTAAATGGTAACACCCCAATAAGTTTTTCAACTTGTTTAAGTCGGGGTCCACGTTAATCACTTCATGATATGGAATGAACACATTATTATGCCTAATTTTGTTGTGAATCCCCGCTGGATGCATTAAACAATGTAACAAGGTTTTCCAAAACAAATCAACTCAAGTTATGGAAAAAAATGCCATATTTACGATTGAAGTCGCAAAGTGCATTATTTTTTTTAACATGCCTCAAATTAGAAGCTTGGACTTTGAGACATGCTCTCCCTGAGGGAGCATGAGGTTGAGGTGGGGGGGGGGCAGGGGAAGCGGGGTGTATATTGTAGCATCCCGGAAGAGTTTTGTTGCAAAGGGTTCTGCGTATTTGTTCTGTTGTGTTTATGTTGTGTTACGGTGCGGATGTTCTCCCGAAATGTGTTTGTCATTCTTGTTTGGTGTGGGTTCACAGTGTGGCGCATATTTGTAACAGTGTAGAGTTGTTTATACGGCCACCCTCAGTGTGACCTGTATGGCTGTTGACCAAGTATGCTTTGCATTCACTTGTGTGTGTGAAAAGCCGTAGATATTATGTGACTGGGCCGGCACGCAAAGGCAGTGCCTTTAAGGTTTATTGGCGCTCTGAACTTTTCCCTACGTCCGTGTACACAGCTGCGTTTTAAAAAGTCATAAATTTTACTATTTGAAACCGATACCGATCATTTTGAAACAGATACTGATAATTTCCGACATTACATTTTAAAGCATTTATCGACCGATAATATCGGCAGTCCGATATTACCGGACATCCCTAATTTTTTTTTTTTAGATAATAAAACTCTTCGACTTGTCCAGGGTGCACCCTGCCTTCCGCCCAAGTGCAAGTGGGATAGGCTCCAGCACCATGGACTTGGAAATAGTCCGTTTCTGGCTCAAACTTTGGCCATTTTTAACAATAAGTTAACTGCTGTGCTGGGTCCAGGGGCACAGAGACATCAGCCCCAAGTCTTCCCAATCAAACTGATTAATGGGCGGGGCTTACTTTGAATTTTTTGCCACCCAAAATGATGATTTAACTAACTTTTTGGTTGTTTTTTTTATCAGCTTTTAGGGCAGTTATGATCGTGAATGTGAGTGTGAATGTTGTCTATCTGTGTTGGCCCTGTGATGAGGTGACGACTTGTCCAAGGTGTACACCGCCTTCCGCCCAAATGCAGATGAGAATGCAATTTAAAACAATGTTGTTGCTACATTTGCTGGTTAGCTTTAAAATTTTTCATTTTTTTGTCTGTTTAGGTGTTTAATGATGTCTTTATTGGCTTGTGGGGCAGACGTGATTGTGTCCTGCGTACTCCGCCTAGCAACAAGTGGGACTAAAGCATGATGATGATGTTGTCAGTCAAAGAAGTTGTGTTGTTGTCCTTCAGTGTCCTGCCAGGATGAGCCAGAAGACTTCGAGCAAGTAGTGGAAGGCGAGGTGGACGTTCTAGGTCAGACATTTTATTGTAGAGGCATGAACAGATGAGTTGTGTGTGACAACTATGTTCCTTTTTGTGCTTCTAGAACCCACGTTGTCGCCTCCAGAGTCCCCCCCGACCTTGGAAACGTCCCCCACCCAGGAGGACGGCTCAGATTCAGGCAAGAAAGTGGCTTCTCTCCATTTTACACTCCAAGTGACACTTTGCAGGATTTTCAAATAATAATAATAATTAAAGCTGCAAGCAGCGTTGGTCGGGTCCGCCTTTGGCTGTTGCCGCCGTGTCCCGACTCCCGATCTTAGTCAGACCTACATAGAAGTTTTTTACTCCATGTCTCTACGACATTTCTAACAGAAGTTACATGCAGTTTTGTCTGTTTTTTTTCCTAGGGGGCGCTAAGCGCAATTTTGATTTTTGGGGTTTGGTTTTTTATTAGATGGCAGTTTTTGCCAGTCCTGATATGTGTGTAAAATTTGGTGAGTTTTGAAGCATGTTAAGGGGGTGAAATTACAGATCGGCGATTCTGGATGTTGTTGATAAATGGCAAATAATAATAATAATAATGGATTAGATTTATATAGCGCTCAAAGTCAATGCTTGTGTGAGAAAATAATGTAGGGATTAATGATGGCCACAGTTTGACACTGGAAAAGATGATTTCTATTTCCTTTATTTACTATAGGAAATGTTGTGTCTTTTCTATTTAGAATTTGCAGGTGAAGGCGAAGATCTCGGTTCCGGAGTAAACAGTCCAGGTAGACCACTTTATTGAAGAATTGTTGTGTATGTGTATATATATATATATATATATATATATATATATATATATATATATATATATATATATATATATATATGTATGGATATATATATATATACACACATATATATATATATATATATATATATATATATATATATATATATATATATGTGTGTATGTATGTGTATGTATCAAGTCAAGTCAAGTCAGCTTTATTTGTCAATTTCTTTACATGTAAAGACATATAAAGGAATCGAAATTTTGTTTCGCACTCTCCCATGCATAGACAAAAAGAAAAGAAAACACAACAGTAAAGTGCAACGTAAATATGTCTACCTACTAAAATGACAATATATATAGTTCCTGTTGTTTTTAAATAGGATATGGCTGTAAACAATGAGTGTTTCGTCAGTAGTGCAAATACTTATGATATAGCAGCAGATGTGTGCAATTTTGCATCGTCATTTTTTCTGTGGGTCAAATGTATGTATATATATATGTATGTATATATATATGTATATATGTATATATATATATATATGTATGTGTAGGTGTGTGTGTATGTATATATATGTGTGTGTGTGTATATGTATACACATATATATATATATATACATTCATAAATATACATATATGTATATTTATAAATAAAAGTATATATATACATACATAAATATACATATATGTATATATATATCAATAAAAGTACATATGTACATACTATATATGTGTGTATATATATGTGTGTGTATTTATATATATATATATATATATATATATATATATATATATACATGTATACATATGTATATATATGTGTATATATATACACATATATGTCCGTATGTATATATATGTATATATATATGTGTGTGTATTTATATATATGTATATATATATATATATATATATATATATATATATATATATATATATATATATATATATATATATATATACATGTATACATATGTATATATATGTGTATATATATACACATATATGTCCGTATGTATATATACGTGTGTGTTTATGTATATACATATGTCTACATATGTAGATATATATATATACATATATGAGTGTGTGTATATATACAGTTTTTATAAATGTGTGTATATGTATGTATGTAATGTATGTGTGTGTGTATATGTACGCACATATATGTGTATATATATATGTGTGTATATATATACATATGTACCGTATGTATACATAGATATGCATATATGTATACGTATATATGTATATATGGGTATGTATGTGTGTGTGTATGTATGTATATATGTGTATATATGTATATATATATATGCATGTATATATATATATATATATATAATATATATGTGTGTGTGTATGTATATGTGTGTGTGTGTGTGTGTAAAATCATATATGTATATATTTGATTTATTATTAATCCACATTATTAATTTTTAATTTTATTTTAGGAATCAAGGAAGTACTTATATTAGTATGCTGTATAACTGTGTATATGTTTGAATAAAAAATTGTACTCATTGTGTTTAATGTAACATTATATATATTAACGTAACATTATATATCATAAATGTAATGTTGTTATTGTTGTTGTTGTTAGTGTTTTTGTCATATTTACATGATTAAAAATATAAATCTTAATAAATGTAGTAGGAATGATATTTGTAATAGATATTTAGACATTTATATATATTTTACATATACTTCCTATTATATGCATTAAGAATAATATTTTAAGTATACATAAATATACTCTTATTTTAAAAGTAATATTATTGGTAATTAGTGGTAGATATACAGTATGTATAATATTGACTACACATTCCTTTTATTCATTCATCATTATATTCAAAGATTCATGGAACTACTAAAGTTAGTATACTGTACAACTGTGTATACCGTATTTCCTTGAATTGCCGCGGGGTATATAGTATGCGCCTGCCTTGAAATACTGCCGGGTCAAACTCGCTTCCCAAAATAATTAGCGCATGCTTAGTATTAAAGCCTGGTCAAACTCGTGATGTCATGAGTGACACTTCCCCTGTCATCATTTTCAAAATGGAGGAGGCTGATTTATATACCGGTAATATGAAATCGCATAAAGGGAAGAAGATGAAGAGCTTTTCAGTAGGATTTTACATCACACTCAAATTTTTACCGAATGCCTTTGGTAAGTGCCGGAGTGAGAAGAGGTTTTAAAACAATTAGCGCATGCTTACTTTTACCGCATGCCTTTGGTAAGCGCAGGAGTGAGAAGAGGTTTTAAATCAATTAGCGCCCCGGCGGCAATTCAAGGATATAAGGTTAATTTAAACATATATTTCATTCAATACTAAATATGTTATGTTGCAATATATTATACAAAACAGTCATTATTATTGTTATTATTTAAATTTGTATGACTTGTATACGGTTATGCATAATGATAATAGTTCTGTTGTTTGTAAGCAATATTTACATACGTATAATATTACTACAATGACACATAGTATGAATATTATTTGATGTTATTGTATATACTGTAATAGTTCAATCATTTGTGAGTGTATGTGGAATATTTTTTTTTTATTATTAATACATTTTATTTATTTATTACTGTATTCAAGAATTGAAGGAATATTTTATATTAGTGTATAATAAACTATGACCACATATCAATATATATTTCATTCTGTACTAATTACATATATGTTTTTAAAGTCTTTATTTTTGTTATTTCTTTATTAGTTTTTTTATTATTTTTATTGTATCTTTAAAAATTGTTTTAACAGTTATTTTTTCCAGGGTTTTTTTTTTTTAATGTAAAGTGTCTTTTGAGTTCTGATGAAAATTGCTACATTAAAAAAAAGGATGAACTATTATTATTCTCCTTATATTGTAATATATGATGTAATACTACATTATGAATGTATCATTATTGGTGTTATATGGTGATATATGATCCAACACTATTTATTATTTTCAGAAACAATCAGAGATGACAACACCAGCTTCCCCGACTCCACCCTCAGTCCTCTGGGAGACGAGGGCCTGAGTCTGAGCGTGGTCATCATCCCCGTGGCCCTGGCGCTCCTCATCATCGCCGTCATTGTTTTTGGCCTCTTCATCATACGCAGGTTCAGGAGAGAGCCAGCAAACCCCGGTAAGTACTCCCAATGTGACTTGTATTTATTGTGCTGCGTGCATTTAGTTCATTTTTGTCATCACATAAGTCAAACATACTCTGTCCAGCCACATATTTCTCTTTTATTTTCCTTGACAAAAGAATGATCCAAAATCATGTTCTGTGTTTGTTCAGATTCAAGAAAAGATGATCCATATCTGGATGGGTCCAGCATGGACAAAGTGCCAATGTACGTACATTCTACTGGACATATTTATTTACCAGGTAACATTGTTACATACAAGTGTACAAACCCCATTTCCATGTGAGTTGGGAAATTGTGTTAGATGTAAATATAAATGGAATACAATGATTCAAAAATCATTTTCAACCCATATTCAGTTGAATATGCTACAAACACAACATATTTGATGTTCAAAATCATAAACTTTATTTGTTTTTTTGCAAATAAAAATGAACTTAGAATCTCATGGCTGCAACACGTGCCAAAGTAGTTGGGAAAGGGCATGTTCACCACTGTGTTACATCACCTTTTTTTTTAACAACACTCAATAAATGTTTGGGAACTGAAAAAACTAATTGTTGAAGCTTTGAAAGTGGAATTCTTTCCCATTCTTGTTTTATGTAGAGCTTCAGTCGTTCAACAGTCCGGGGTCTCCGCTGTCGTATTTTACGCTTCATAATGCGCCACACATTTTCCATGGGAGACAGGTCTGGACTGCAAGCGGGCCAGGAAAGTACGCGCACTCTTTTTGTTACGAAGCCACGCTGTTGTAACACGTGCTGAATGTGGCTTGGCATTGTCTTGCTGAAATAAGCAGGGGCGACCATGAAAAAGACGGCACTTAGATGGCAGCATATGTTGTTCCAAAACCTGCAAGTACCTTTCAGCATTATTGGTGCCTTCACAGATGTGTAAGTTACCCATGCCTTGGGCACTAATGCACCCCCATACCATCACAGATGCTAGCTTTTCAACTTTGCGCCTGTAACAACCCGGATAGTTCTGTTCCTCTTTGGTCTGGATGACACGATGTCGAATATTTCCAAAACCAATTTGAAATGTGGACTCGTCAGACCACAGAACACTTTTCCACTTTGCATCAGTCCATCTTAGATGATCTCGGGCCCAGAGAAGCCGGCGGCGTTTCTGGATGTTGTTGATAAATGGCTTTCGCTTTGCATAGTAGAGCTTTAACTTGCACTTACAGATGTAGCGACCAACTGTATTTAGTGACAGTGGTTTTCTGAAGTGTTCCTGAGCCCATGTGGTGATATCCTTTAGAGATTGATGTCGGTTTTTGATACAGTGCCGTCTGAGGGATGGAAGGTCACGGTCATTCAATGTTGGTTTCCGGCCATGCCGCTTACTTGGAGTGATTTCTCCAGATTCTCTGAACCTTTTGATGATATTATGGACCGTAGATGTTGAAATCCCTAAATTTCTTACAATTGCACTTTGAGAAAGGTTGTTCTTAAACTGTTTGACTATTTGCTCACACAGTTGTGGACAAAGGGGTGTACCTCGCCCCATCCTTTCTTGTGAAAGACTGAGCATTTTTTGGGAAGCCGTTTTTATACCCAATCATGGCACCCACCTGTTCCCAATTAGCCTACACACCTGTGGGATGTTCCAAATAAGCGTTTGATGAGCATTCCTCAACTTTATCAGTATTTATTCCCACCTTTCCCAACTTCTTTGTCACGTGTTGCTGGCATCAAATTCTAAAGGTAATTATTCTTTGCAAACAAAAAAAAGTTTATGAGTTTGAACATCAAATATGTTGTCTTTGTAGCATATTCAACTGAATATGGGTTGAAAAGGATTTGCAAATCATTGTATTCTGTTTATATTTACATCTAACACAATTTCCCAACTCATACGGAAACGGGGTTTGTAATAAGAAGTTAAGCACCAAATGATAAAACTTCAATAAAGTTGTCATGATCCATGGTTTGGATCATGTTTTGTGTTTTCTATTTGTTTTGGACTCCCTTAGTTCCTGTTGTTGTGCAACCTTGAGTTTGTTTAGTCACCATGGTTACTTATGATTTTCACCTGCCTCAGTTGTTCGGGACACTCACCTGTTGGTTATCAAGAGACACTTTTTAAGCCTGCCTTTGTTGATCACTCGTCCTGACCTCTTTGTTTGCTTCATGCTAATGTCACGTAAGATTTGGTTGCCTCCTAGCCCCGCTAAGTATCTAGCTTCGAATGCTATCGGCACCTTGTTCCGTTGGATGTTTTCCGTTTTGTACCTCTTTGAGTTTTTTTTCGAAAAATTCAAATATGTTCCTACCTTCAAGTCCTGTCCGGAATGGTCCGTTTGCATCCTGGGAGAACGAACCACGCAGCAAGCTGCGTAAACCCAGCTGTGACAAAAGTAAAGCAACTTAACTTTTGAGGACACTGCCACCCAGTGGTGCTTTGTTGGTACTACTGGAATTGATGTGTTGTGTTGTCTAGCTCAGTGTTTTTCAACTATAAAGTCTGGTGTGCCGAGAGAGATGATGTAATTTCACCTATTGGGTTAAAAATATTTTTTGCAAACCAGTAATTATAGTCTGCAAATGATGTGTTGTTGTTGAGTGTCGGTGCTGTCCAGAGCTCGGCAGAGTAACCGTGTAATACTCTTCCATATCAGTAGGTGGCAGCCGGTAGCTAATTGCTTTGTAGATGTCGGAAGCAGCGGGAGGCAGTGTTCAGGTAAAAAGGTGTCTGATGCTTAAAACAAAAATAAACAAAAGGTGAGTGCCCCCAAGAAAAGGCATTGAAGCTTAGGGAAGGCTATGCAGAACGAAACTAAAACTGAACTGGCTACAAGGTAAACCAAAACAGAATGCTGGACAACAGCAAAGACTTACTGTGGAGCAAAGACAATGTACATCCGAACATGACATGACTATCAACACCAAAATAGGAGCGCAAGACAAGAAGTAAAACACTACACACAGGAAAACAGCAAAAAAGTGAAAATAAGTCAGGGTGTGATGTGACAGGTGGTGACAGTACACCTACTTTGAGACAAGAGCTAAAGTCATGCATGCTTGCTTATGCTTTAAAGTCATATCCAACAATTGCGACAACAACTTTTTACTGTCAACTGAGTTTTCTTTTTTAACGATTTCTGCTGGTGATGTGCCTCCACATTTTTGGTTCAAAACAGGTTGAAAAACATTGACCTAGAACAGGAGTAGGGAACCTATGGCTCTAGAGCCAGATGTGGCTCTTTTGATGACTGCACCTGGCTCTCGGATAAATCAGAGCTTACATTGCCAAGGAATAATTCCGCTTGTAATCACAGTGTTAAAAATAACGTTCAAAATATAAAACATTCTCGTGTATTTTAATCCATCCATCCGTTTTCTACTGCACCTGTTCAAGAAGTTGCGTTAATAGTAAAAAGTTGGGGCTTGCCCTCCTGGGGGTTCTTCAGACCCCCAAGCACCGACATGAGAGCCTGTTTCAGGGCTACAATATTGTTGTTTTTTTCAATAAGTCTCTCAGTTGCTTTCCAGCAATTGTCTTTTTCTCTTTCGTTCTCGCTCTTACTCTGGCTCCAGCTCCAACCCCGTCTCTCCTCCTGGCTGCTGCTTATAACAGAGCGACAGGTGATTAGATAACAAGGCCCAGGTGGGCCATCTACGCACCTGTCGCTGATTTCAAGGCCGGTCCTGGCACACCCCAGTTCGCTGCAGGCCCGCAGGCCACACCCCCTCCACAGTTAGCATCAGAATAACAATGTTATTACAGAGAATAACAGACTTATTATACTCTAGAAATGTTGGTTTTATTTAAAAATGCACGCGACTAGTTGTGTTCAATGTAAAAACAAATATTATATGGCTCTTCTGGAAATACATTTTTAAATATTGGGCTTCTTGGCTCTCTCAGCCAAAACGGTTCCCGACCCCTGACCTAGAAAGTACTTCTACTAACTGGATATTATTTTTGCAGGTAATAACCTGGATTGTTCTTAATGTACTGATCAACAGGTCTTCTGTTCTGTGGTCATCATCGCACTTTTCTTCTTTGCCAAGGCCGCTACTCTCCTGTGGTGACGTCACATCATATATGCGGCATAGTTCGGTCGGTAGAGCGGCCGTGCCAGCAACTTGAGGGTTGCAGGTTCAATCCCCGCTTCCACCATCCTAGTCACTGCCTTTGTGTCCTTGGGCAAGACGCTTTACCCACCTGCTCCCAGTGCCACACACACTGCTTTAAATGTAACTCAGATATTGGGTTTCACTATGTAAAGCGCTGTGAGTCACTAGAGAAAAGTGCTATATAAATATAATTCACTTCACTTCACATTAACAAAGGCAGCTCAATGTAGACTCACTATTTGGCAACCCTCTGTACTTTTTATTAGTTTTGCTATGCACTTTTTTTTTTTGTTAAAGGCTTCGACACTTTTGCAAACTATTCTATTCAAGCTGGTGACTTTTTTTTGGTTTTTGTGTTGTTTTGTTGTCAGGCCCATGTTTGAAGAAGACGTGCCTTCCGTCTTGGAGCTGGAGATGGAGGAGTTGGACCAGTGGATGAAAAAAGATGGTAGGTTTTTTTTAGCAGAACAGGCCATGGTGTGATCTGAGTGGATAAATATTTGGAAATTAAAAAAAAAAATAGCCTGGGAAAAGGTTGAGTAACGACAATGTGTGTGTGTGTGTGTGTGTGTGTGTTAAGTTGCACAACACGAGTGTTGTGTGTGGTAATGAGTGACACGTGTGCAACCAGCAGCGTGACACAAGCACACACAAAGGAAGTTATCGTTTTACACAAATTAAGTCAAAGTGGCGAGAAAAAAAAAATCACAATTTGACCGGTAAGTTGTAAATACAGAGTATACCAGGGTATTTTTCAACAAATAATAAAGTTTTTTTTTTTTAAGTCTCAATTTGTCCCAAAAAAAAATTATTAAATAAGTTTTAATTTCACAAAAATAAAAATGATAAAAAGACACAAAGTTGTGATGTGATTTTACATGGATACATCTATCTTTTTACAAGAATAAACTTGTAACGCATCACATAAATAAAGTAATAATTTGACAATAATTAAATAATAATTTTGCAAGAATAAAGTAATCATTTTGCAACAATTATGTTGTAACTCTTTACATAAATATTTTAATAATTTTACAATAATGAAATAGAAATTTTACAAGAATAAAGTACTAATTTTACAATCATTAAGTTGTAACTCATTAAATAAATATTTTAATAATTTGACAAGAATAAAGTCGTACCTTATTACATAAATAAAGTAATAATTTGACAAGAATAAAGTTATAACTTCTTACATGAATAAACTTTTACCAGAGCAAAGTTGGACAAAAATAAATTCATAATTTTACCCAAAAAGATGTTATTTTGGCCCTGCGATGAGTTGGCGACTTGTCCAGGGTGTAGACCGCCTTCCGCCCGATTGTAGCTGAGATAGGCGCCAGCGCCCCCCGCGACTCAAAAAGGGAATAAGCGGTAGAAATGGATGGATGGAAGATGTAATTTTACAACTATAAAATTATTATCTTTGAGGGAAAAAAAAATGATTGCGAGAATAATTATTTAGTTTATTTTAAAATAAAATTACTAATCTAAAAATGTTTTACCTTTTTTTTTAACAAGAATAAAGTAATCATTTTACAAAAATAAACTTATTCCATGAATAAATAAGTAATTTTACAATAATGAAGTTGTAACTCATTACACGAATAATGAAATAATTTTACAAGAATAAAGTTGTAACTTATTACATAAATAAATAAATCATATTACAAGAATAAAATTATCATTTACGAAAATAAATTGATAATTTTACCCCAAAATATGTAATTTTACAACTATAAAGTTATAATCATTAACGAAAAAAGTATATTCCTTACAAGAATAATTATTTAGTTTATTTCAAAATAAGAATACTAGTCTAAAAATTGTTTTTAATTTTTTAAAGAGAATAAAGTAATCATTTTACAAAAATAAAGTTATTACATGAATAAAGAAGATATTTAACAAGAATAAAGTTGTAACACATTACATGAATAAAGTAATAATTTTACAATAATAAAGTTGTAACTCATTAAAGAAATATTTTAATAATTTTACAAGAATAAAATTGTACCTTATTACATAAATAAAGTAATAATGTGACAAGAATAAAGTAATCATTTGACAAGAATAAAGTTATTACTTTTTACATGGATATACTTTTACCAGAACAAAGTTGGATGAAAATAAATGTGTTATTCTACCCAAAAAGATGTAATTTTACAACTATAAAGTTATTATTATTTACGGAAAAAAAACCCAAGTCATTTTTGTGAGAATAATTATTTAGTTTATTTGAAAATAAAATTACTAGTCTAAAATGTGTTTACCTTTTTTAACAAGAATAAAGTAATCATTTTACAAAAATAAAGTTATTACATGAATAAAGACAGAATTTTACAAGAATAAAGTCGTAACTTATTACATAAATAATGAAATCATTTTAAAACAATAAAGCATTAATTAATATAACTTATTACATGAATAAAGAAGTAATTTTACAAGTATAAAGTTGTAACTTATTACATGAATAAAGACATATTTTTACAAGAATAAAGTCGTAACTTATTACATAAATAATGAAATAATTTTAAAACAATAAAGCAATAATTATTATAACTTATTACATGAATAAAGAAGTAATTTTACAAGAATAAAGTTGTAACTTATTACATGAATAAAGACATAATTTTACAAGAATAAAGTCATAACTTATTACATAAATAATACGATAATTTTAAAACAATAAAGCAATAATTATTATAACTTATTACATGAATAAAGAAGTAATTTTACAAGTGTAAAGTTGTAACTTATCACATGAATAAAGACAGAATTTTACAAGAATAAAGTTGTAACTTATTACATAAATATTTTAACAATTTTACAAGAATAAAGTTGTTCCTTTATACATAAATGATTAAATAATTTGACAAGAATAAAGTTATTACTTACTGCATAAATAAAGAAATACTTCTACCAGAACAAAGTTTGACGAAAATAAATTTATAATTTTACCCAAAAAAGATGTAATTTTACAACTGGAAAAAATATATTTTTTTTCCAAGAATAATTATTTACTTTATTTGAAAATATAGTTACAAGTCTAAAAGAAAATAGATTTTTTCTTAACAGGAATAAAGTTATTACTTATTGCATAAATAAAGAAATACTTCTACCAGAACAAAGTTTGACGAAAATAAATTTATAATTTTACCCCAAAAAGATGTAATTTTACAACTGGAAAAAATATATACTTTTTGCAAGAATAATTATTTACTTTATTTGAAAATATAGTTACAAGTCTAAAAAAATATATATATATTTTTAACAAGAATAAAGTAATCATTTTACAAAAATTTACTTATTACATGAATAAAGAAGTACTTTTACAAGAATAAAGTTGTAACTTATTACATGAATAAAGAAAGTAATTTTACAAGAATAAAGTTGCAACTTATTTAATACATATTGAAATAATTTTACAAGGATAAAGTTGAAACTTTAAATACATCATATTACAAGAATAATGTTATAATCTATTACATTGATAAATACGTCATTTTACAAGAATATAGTAATTTTACAAGAATAAAGTTGTAACTCATTACATGAATAAATAAGTATTTTAAAAATCTATAAACATTTTTTTTTTATTGATTCGAAGCTGTCTGTGTCAATCTATCAATATGATTACTGCTTGAGTTGAACTACAACGTGTGGAAACAGTGACCTCTGCTGGATGAAAGACATATAACACAAAAAGTAATCTGTGATCCTGACCACTAGAGGGCGACATTGAAAATCAGATGAATTATAAGGCACACTACATGTTGGAAAAAAATGAAAATTGTATTTTATCTTTTTATTCATTTTTTCCGATATTAAAATACAAGCAAAAGGTTGATTTATTTCGTTAGTATCCCTATTATATATGAAAATATTAATACAAGGCGTATATATGTGTGTGTGTGTGTGTGTGTGTGTGCGTGTGTGTGTGTGTGTTTGTTGTTTTGTAAAGAAAAGGGACTACTCATATCTTTGCTTGCTGTAATTGCAGGTTGACAGTGAATATCCACGTTTAACCAATCAAGCAACATTGTCTTCTTTGTCGCCTCCTAACCTCCTAGTTGATGACATTAATAATAATAATAATAATAATAATAATCCCTAAAAATCCCAGCTGGTGTCTGCACTGAATGTGAAAGTATTTGGATGTGCTTCCATTGTAAATATACTGATACTGTACATTTTACTGTCCTTCTTGTAAATACTGCAGGAATAAAAATGTCTCTGTGGAAACACTTTGTCTTTCTGTCAACATGTCAATTTAACTTTATACTTTTACAACAATTCACTTCATTTTGCTCCACCTTTAGTAGCCAGCTACTTTTTGCATTCTTTGTTAAATGTCAGTAGTGCAACTTCTAAGTTGGAAAAAAATACAACTTTATTCTTGTCAAATTGTCAGCTGCTTTCTTCTAAAAATATATATATTATTTTTGTAAAATTGCAACTTTATTCTTGTCAAATTTTCAGCTGCTTTCTTCTAAAAAAATATATATTATTTTTGTAAAATTGCAACTTTATTCTTGTCAAATTTAAAGCTGCTTTTTTTCTAAAAAAATATATATTATTTTTGTAAAATTGCAACTTTATTCTTGTCAAATTTAAAGCTGCTTTCTAAAAAAAAAATGTTATTCTTGTAAAATTGCAACTTTATTCTTGTCAAATTTTCAGCCGCTTTCTTCTAAAAAAATATATATTATTTTTGTAAAATTGCAACTTTATTCTTGTCAAATTTAAAGCTGCTTTAAAAAAAAAAAATGTTATTCTTGTAAAATTGCAACTTTATTCTTGTCAAATTTTCAGCTGCTTTCTTCTAAAAAAATATATATTATTTTTGTAAAATTGCAACTTTATTCTTGTCAAATTTTCAGCTGCTTTCTTCTAAAAAAATATATATTATTTTTGTAAAATTGCAACTTTATTCTTGTCAAATTTAAAGCTGCTTTCTAAAAAAAAAAATGTTATTCTTGTAAAATTGCAACTTTATTCTTGTCAAATTTTCAGCCGCTTTCTTCTAAAAAAATATATATTATTTTTGTAAAATTGCAACTTTATTCTTGTCAAATTTAAAGCTGCTTTCTAAAAAAAAAAAATGTTATTCTTGTAAAATTGCAACTTTATTCCTGTCAAATTTAAAGATGATTTCTTCTAAAAAAAATAAAATATATATATATATATATATATATATATATATATATATATATATATATATTATTGTAAAATTGCAACTTTATTTTTGTAAAAATGCAATTTTATTCTTGTCAAATTTAAAGCTGCTTTTTTCTTAAAAAAAATAAAAAAAATTTATTGTAAAATTGCAACTTTATTCTTGTAAAAATTCAACTTTTTTCTTGTAAAATTGCAACTTTATTCTTGTAAAACATACAGTTGCATTCTTGTAAAAAAAACATATTCTTCTTGTTAATTAACACTTTATTCTTGGTATTAAAACTTTATTCTTGTATAATTTACAACTGCTTTCGTCTAAAAAATATTATTCCTAGAGGCAGCTCACTGGTAAGTGCTGCTATTTGAGCTATTTTTAGAACAGGCCAGCGGGCGACTCATCTGGTCCTGACCCCTGCTTTACAGTAAACATACAACTTAAGTAATATCAAATTATGTATTTCTTGTACAAATTCATAGATTTATTATTTTTAATTGTGGTAGAATGTCAAGTTTATTCCTTTTAAAATACATCATTGATGTAAAAATACAACTTAGTTCTTGTAAAATTTACAGATGTATTCTTTCAACGGGGCGGTATAGCTCGGTTGGTAGAGCGGCCGTGCCAGCAACTTGAGGGATCCAGGTTCGATACCCGCTTCCGCCATCCTAATCCCTGCCATTGTGTCCTTGGGCAAGACACTTTACCCACCTGCACCCAGTGCCACCTACACTGCTTTAAATGGGTTTCACTATGTAAAGTTTTTTTTGAGTCATTAGAGAAAAGCGCTATATAAGTCACTTCACAGTTTTTTTTCTGGTATGCCTTTGATGTTGCTAACTTCCTCAGATGAACTTAGTCCTCTGAAGACATCACATCATCATTGTGTCGGATGCAAGCGCTCGCGTGCCGCTTTGCTAAAGTCGTTAGCGACGTTAGCGCTCACAAGAAAGTTGTTCCTTAACGTCCCTTTAGAAGAGGGGTCTCAGACACGCAACGTTATTTTGCGGCCCCCACTTTGATATGAAAGTCTAACGTTAGCGCGGCCCGTGAGTTTTAAATGAATGGAGCTTGACAGCGTTGTTTTATTTGGCTCCAAAATGGCTCTTTTAACGTTCTGGGTTGCCTACCTCTGCGTTAGTGGAAAAGCGGCAAATGAGTGGAGGCGACAGATGTTGCCATGGAGACGAGGGTTTTCTTACATGTCACACCTCGACACCTGTCCGTCAGTAATAACATTCCCTGATAACCTGGACCAATTCAAACCGTTATTTGTAGAGATGTCTGATATTATCGGCCGATAAATGCTTTGAAATGTAATATCGGAAACTATCGGTATTAGTTTCAAAAAGTAGAATGTACGACTTTTTAAAACGCCGTTGTACGGAGTGGTACACGGACGTACAGAGCGCCAATAAACCCATGGGGCGGCATAGCTCGGTTGGTAGAGTGGCCGTGCCAGCAACTTGAGAGTTGCAGGTTCGATTCCCGCTTGTGCCATCCTAGCTACTGCCATTGTGTCCTTGGGCAAGACACTTTACCCACCTGCTCCCAGTGCCACCCACACTGGTATAAATGTAACTTAGATATTGGGTTTCACTATGTAAAGAGCTTTGAGTCACTTGAGAAAAGCGCTATATAAATATAATTAGCTAATTCACACATTAAAGGCACTGCCTTTGCATGCCAGCCCAGTCACTTAATATCTACAGCTTTTCACACACACAAGTGAATGCAATGCATACTTGGTCAACAGCCATACAGGTCACACTGAGGGTGGCCGTATAAGCAACGCCAACACTGTTACAAATATGCTTCACACTGTGAAAGCACACCAAACAACAATGACAAACACAATTTGGGAGAACATCCGCACCGTAACACAACATAAACCCGACAGAAAAAATACCCAGAACCCTTGCTGTCAGAGTTATTCGGTGACGAACCCCAAGATGCAGAGATGGAGGCAGGCATTGAATGGGAAAACATGGGTTTAATTTAAAATACCACAACTAGAGGAAACAAAGGGTACAAACAAAAAGCACGCACGTGGGCGAATATAACAAACTAAGGGCTATGAACAAACAAATCGGAAGCAGGGAACAAAAAACAGTAAGCTACAAACATTTACCAAATATAGCTTACCGCTACGCTGCAATCACAGGACCAGTAGGAATGACAAGTAAAAAATGACTTTGACACGACAATACAATGATCCAGCCCTGACTGGAGGAACAAAGCAGGTTAAATAGGAGCTGGCTGATTAACACCAGGTGTGGCCAGATGCCAATCTGCCGCAGCTGAGTGAAAACAGGACACAGGGAGACAGACAGGAAGCCGAACCAAAATAAGAAACACTAGACAGGAACTAAGGACAGGAAATACTAAACACAGAGGAAACCAACAAATGCAGAGGGAAAAACTAAAACGTAGTCAAACTGTCAGAGGAAAGCCTGACACTTGCAGCACTAACTCTGTCGGGACGCTACAATATTTTCTTTTCTCGCGGCCCAGCCTCACCCAGACTCTGCATCCAGTGGCCCCCAGGTACATTGAGTTTGAGACCCCTGCTTTAGAAAGTGCTCACCCTCCACCCTGCTGGTAAATGTGCATCATGACCATATTTGGGCGTAGATTGTGAGCGTGCCTCGAGAGGGACTAATGACTTGTACCAGCATGCATCACTCTCTCTTTCTTCCCAAGTTGATCAGCAGTCCTTCTGACAGCAGCGTGTCTCGCACACACACAATTATTTACTCACTTTCAAACTGCAGAATGTGTGCGTCACTGGTAATCAATCACCAAGGGTGAAACTTCCCTTGGCCCTTTAACAATGAGATCTTGAGCAGGAACTCCACTCCGACTGGAAATAGTTGCAACTTGATGAGCGTGACCCCTCAGATAAGATCATCATTTAGGATGCATCAGACAAGGCAAGACGACAAAGAAGATTTAGAATCTTCACGTGGGGGGAATTCATCTGCTTTTTCTTTGCAACCAATTCACAAAAGTTGTCAGCTGAAAAATGGTTGAGGCAAAACATTTTTTTAAACTGTTTCACCTCATGGATGTCATTAACATTAATCTCCAATAATTGGAGTATTGTTTTGTGTTTATTTAAAATTTGAAAGCAAGTAATAACCCGTCATTAATCATGATTAATCCAAATTTAAAGTGGGATTAATCCGATTAAAGAAATGCATCATATGACCTCACTATACAGCACAATATAAGACAGCACTATATAAAAGAGCACAATATAAAACAGCACTATATAAGACAGCACTATATAAAAGAGCACAATATAAAACAGCACTATATAAAAGAGCACAATATAAAACAACACTATATAAAACAGCACTATATAAAACAGTACAATATAAAACAGCACTACATAAAACAGTACAATATAAAACAGCACTATGCAAAACAGCACAATATAAAACAGCACTACATAAAAGAGTACTATATAAAACAGTACAATATAAAACAGCACTAAATAAAACATCTCTACATAAAACAGCACTATATAAAACAGCACTATATAAAACAGCACTATATAAAACAGCACAATATAAAACAGTACAATATAAAACAGCACTATACAAAACAGCACAATATAAAACAGCACTGTGCAAAACAGCACAATATAAAACAGCACTACATAAAACAGTACTATATAAAACAGTACAATGTAAGACAACACGATATAAAACAGTACTATATAAAACAGTACAATATAAGACAACACTATATAAAACAGCACTATGTAAAACAGCACAATATAAAACAGCACTATAAAAAACAGCACTATATAAAAAAGCAGAATATAAAACAGCACTATATAAAACAGCACAATATAAAACAGCACTATAAAAAACAGCACTATATAACACAGCACAATATAAAACAGCACTATATAAAACAGCACAATATAAAACAGCACTATAAAAAACAGCACTATATAAAAAAGCAGAATGTAAAACAGCACTATATAGAACAGCACTATATAGAACAGTACAATATAAAACAGCACAATATAAAACCCCACAATATAAAACAGCACTATATAGAACAGCACTATATAGAACAGTACAATATAAAACAGCACAATATAAAACCCCACAATATAAAACAGCACTATATAGAACAGCACTATATAGAACAGTACAATACAAAACAGCACAATATAAAACAGCACTACATAAAACAGTATCAATCAATCAATCAATGTTTACTTATATAGCCGTAAATCACTAGTGTCTCAAAGGGCTGCAAAAACCACTACGACATCCTCGGTAGGCCCACATAAGGGCAAGGAAAACTCACACCCAGTGGGACGTCGGTGACAATGATGACTATGAGAACCTTGGAGAGGAGGAAAGCAATGGATGTCGAGCGGGTCTAACATGATACTGTGAAAGTTCAATCCACAATGGATCCAACACAGTCACGAGAGTCCAGTCCAAAGCGGATCCAACACAGCAGCGAGAGTCCCGTTCACAGCGGAGCCAGCAGGAAACCATCCCAAGCGGAGGCGGATCAGCAGCGCAGAGATGTCCCCAGCCGATACACAGGCGAGCAGTACATGGCCACCGGATCGGACCGGACCCCCTCCACAAGGGAGAGTGGGACATAGGAGAAAACGAAAAGAAACGGCAGATCAACTGGTCTAAAAAGGGAGTCTATTTAAAGGCTAGAGTATACAAATGAGTTTTAAGGTGAGACTTAAATGCTTCTACTGAGGTGGCATCTCGAACTGTTACCGGGAGGGCATTCCAGAGTACTGGAGCCCGAAATGAAAACGCTCTATAGCCCGCAGACTCTTTTTGGGCTTTGGGAATCACTAATAAGCCGGAGTCCTTTGAACGCAGATTTCTTGCCGGGACATATGGTACAATACAATCGGCAAGATAGGATGGAGCTAGACCGTGTAGTATTTTATACGTAAGTAGTAAAACCTTAAAGTCACATCTTAAGTGCACAGGAAGCCAGTGCAGGTGAGCCAGTACAGGTATATATGTATGTATATATGTATATAAAGGTATATACAGTACAGGCGTAATGTGATCAAACTTTCTTGTTCTTGTCAAAAGTCTAGCAGCCGCATTTTGTACCAACTGTAATCTTTTAATGCTAGACATGGGGAGACCCCAAAATAATACGTTACAGTAATCGAGACGAGACGTAACAAACGCATGGATAATGATCTCAGCGTCTTTAGTGGACAGAATGGAGCGAATTTTAGCGATATTACGGAGATGAAAGAAGGCCGTTTTAGTGACGCTTTTAATGTGTGCCTCAAAGGAGAGAGTTGGGTCGAAGATAATACCCAGATTCTTTACAGTGTCGCATTGTTTAATTGTTTGGTTATCAAATGTTAGAGTTGTATTATTAAATAGAGTTCGGTGTCTAGCAGGACCGATAATCAGCATTTCCGTTTTTTTGGCGTTGAGTTGCAAAAAGTTAGCGGACATCCATTGTTTAATGTCATTAAGACACGCCTCCAGCTGACTATAATCCGGCGTGTTGGTCAGCTTTAGGGGCATGTAGAGTTGGGTGTCATCAGCATAACAGTGAAAGCTAATACCGTATTTGCGTATGATGTCACCTAGCGGCAGCATGTAGATGCTGAAGAGTACAGGGCCAAGGACCGAACCCTGGGGAACTCCACACGTTACCTTAACGTAGTCCGAGGTCACATTGTTATGGGAGACACACTGCATCCTATCAGTAAGATAAGAGTTAAACCAAGACAGGGCTAAGTCTGACATACCAATTCGTGTTTTGATACGTTCTAATAAAATATTATGATCGACGGTATCGAAAGCAGCGCTAAGATCGAGGAGCAGCAACATAGATGACGCATCAGAATCCATCGTTAGCAATAGATCATTAGTCATTTTTGCGAGGGCTGTCTCCGTGGAGTGATTTGCCCTGAAACCAGATTGAAAGGTTTCACATAGATTGTTAGACGCTAAGTGTTCATTTAGCTGCTCCGCAACAATTTTTTCGAGGATTTTTGAAATAAAGGGAAGTTGAGACACCGGTCGGTAGTTTACCATGAGGTCAGGATCGAGGTTAGGTCTTTTAAGGAGAGGATGAATAACCGCTTTTTTGAATGCTAGGGGAACAGTGCCCGAGGAAAGTGATAAGTTTATAATATTTAGCATTGATGGACCTAATAATACAAAGAGCTCCTTGATCAGTTTCCCAGGAAGAGGGTCAAGTAAACATGTTGTTTGTTTTATTCCATTTACACGTTGTAACAATTCCTCTAATGTTATTTCCTCAAAACGAGAGAAACTATTTTGGAGGGCAGTATCCGCCGTATATACCATCATATCTGTGTTAATAGAACCCCCTTGTAGCTGGGACGCAGTACAATATAAAACAGCACAATATAAAACAGCACTATAAAAAACAGCACTATATAAAACAGCAGAATACAAAACAGCACTATATAAAACAGCACAATAAAAACAGCACTATAAAAAACAGCACTATATAAAACAGCAGAATATAAAACAGCACTATATAAAACATCAGAATATAAGACAACACTATATAGAACAGCACAATATAAAACAGCACTATATTAAAAACGGCACTATATAAAACAGCAGAATATAAAACAGCACTATATAAAACAGCACTATATAAAACAGCAGAATATAAAACAGCACTATATAAAACAGGAGAATACAAACAGCACTATATAAAACAGCACAATATAAAACAGCACTATATAAAACAGCACAATAAAAACAGCACTATAAAAAACAGCACTATATAAAACAGCAGAATATAAAACAGCACTATATAAAACAGCACTATATAAAACAGCAGAATATAAAACAGCACTATATAAAACAGCACTATATAAAACAGCAGAATATAAAACAGCACTATATAAAACAGCAGAATACAAAACAGCACTATATAAAACAGCACAATATAAAACAGCACTATATAAAACAGCACAATAAAACAGCACTGTATAAAACAGCAGAATATAAGACAACACTATATAGAACAGCACAATATAAAACAGCACTATATAAAACAGCACTATATAAAACAGCAGAATATAAAACAGCACTATATAAAACAGCAGAATATAAGACAACACTATATAGAACAGCACAATATAAAACAGCACTATATAAAACAGCACTATATAAAACAGCACTATATAAAACAGCAGAATATAAAACAGCACTATATAAAACAGCACTATATAAAACAGCACTATATAAAACAGCAGAATATAAAACAGCACTATATAAAACAGCAGAATATAAAACAGCACTATATAAAACAGCACCATATAGAACATCACAATATAAAACAGCACTATATAGAACATCACAATATAAAACAGCACATTATAAAACAGCACTATATAAAACAGCAGAATATAAAACAGCACTATATAGAACATCACAATATAAAACAGCACATTATAAAACAGCACTATATAAAACAGCACTATATAGAACAGCACTATATAAGACAACACTATATAAAAGCAAACAAAAAGCGACAGTAAAAATGTAAGAAAAACGGCAAAAACATGTACATTTAATCGCTGAATTGGGGGTTAAATCACCAAAAATTATTCCCGGACACGCCCATCGCTGCTGCTCACTGCTCCCTCACCTCCCAGTGGGTGATCAAGGGTGATGGGTCAAATGCAGAGAATCATTTCACCACATCTAGTGTGTGTGTGTGTGTGTGTGTGTGTGTGTTTGTGTGTGTGTGAGACAATCATTGCTACTTTAACTTTAACTTTAACTTTTAAATAGGGCTGTCAAACAAATAAAATAGGTCAACATGATTAATCGCATTTTGTTCATAGTTAACTCAAAAATAATCGTGATTAATCACACATTAATTCAATTTTTCATCATTAATATTTGTACCCTAGACAGATCATTTTATAATTTTTCTTACCATGACTGGACAATTAGTTGGCTTTAATGATTAAGAAAACCCCACAAAAAACACAATGCGTTTTTAAACAGCTCAACACGAAAAGGACATAAACACAGTTTTGACTAAGCATTTTTTTTTTTAATCCCCTGCAGTGCTTTGGTGTCTTGCCAGATTTCTTATTTTGTAAAAATAAAGAATTTGTCTTCCTGCTGTACGAGCACTTGCATTCAGAGGAGAGGAGCCACACCATGTTTAGTCAGCTGGAGGCGTGTCTTAATGAAATTAAACAATGGATGTCCGCTAACTTTTTGCAACTCAACGCCAAAAAAACGGAAATGCTGATTATCGGTCCTGCTAGACACCGAACTCTATTTAATAATACAACTCTAACATTTGACAACCAAACAATTAAACAAGGCGACACGGTAAAGAATCTGGGTATTATCTTCGACCCAACTCTCTCCTTTGAGGCACACATTAAAAGCGTTACTAAAACGGCCTTCTTTCATCTCCGTAATATCGCTAAAATTCGCTCCATTCTGTCCACTAAAGACGCTGAGATCATTATCCATGCGTTTGTTACGTCTCGTCTCGACTACTGTAACGTATTATTTTCGGGTCTCCCCATGTCTAGCATTAAAAGATTACAGTTGGTACAAAATGCGGCTGCTAGACTTTTGACAAGAACAAGAAAGTTTGATCACATTACGCCTGTACTGTATATACCTTTATATACATATATACATACATATATACCTGTACTGGCTCACCTGCACTGGCTTCCTGTGCACTTAAGATGTGACTTTAAGGTTTTACTACTTACGTATAAAATACTACACGGCCTAGCTCCATCCTATCTTGCCGATTGTATTGTACCATATGTCCCGGCAAGAAATCTGCGTTCAAAGGACTCCGGCTTGTTAGTGATTCCCAAAGCCCAAAAAAAGTCTGCGGGCTATAGAGCGTTTTCCGTTCGGGCTCCAGTACTCTGGAACAGCACAAGATGCCACCTCAGTAGAAGCATTTAAGTCTCACCTTAAAACTCATTTGTATACTCTAGCCTTTAAATAGACTCCCTTTTTAGACCAGTTGATCTGCCGTTTCTTTTCTTTTTCTTCTATGTCCCACTCTCCCTTGTGGAGGGGGTCCGGTCCGATCCGGTGGCCATGTACTGCTTGCCTGTGTATCGGCTGGGGACATCTCTGCGCTGCTGATCCGCCTCCGCTTGGGATGGTTTCCTGCTGGCTCCGCTGTGAATGGGACTCTCGCTGCTGTGTTGGATCCGCTTTGGACTGGACTCTCGCGACTGTGTTGGATCCATTGTGGATTGAATTTTCACAGTATCATGTTAGACCCGCTCGACATCCATTGATTTCCTCCTCTCCAAGGTTCTCATAGTCATTATTGTCACCGATGTCCCACTGGGTGTGAGTTTTCCTTGCCCTTATGTGGGCCTACCGAGGATGTCGTGGTGGTTTGTGCAGCCCTTTGAGACACTAGTGATTTAGGGCTATATAAGTAAACATTGATTGATTGATTGATAATAACACAACATGTTTGTTACTACCTTCATGTCAAAGATGTTTGCTGCTTATAAATGTGATGTTTCTACCTGAATATATGTTGCATGACAATGTTTTAATCTTCTCTATTTCCAAAAATAATATATATATTTAGCCTGCTGAACAATCAGTATTTGAAGAGTATCAATTATAAAAGAATATACACTTTAATTCAATCTGCCAGAAAACATGTATTTAGGTGGAAATAACACAGATTACATTCCAAAACAACTTTGACAAAGCATGATGTAAGATGATATTTTCTTTTGTTATGGTCGTTAAACCAGATTTAAAGCCTGGCGCTATTTTTGTGAAGCTGAAGTATGTGATTGTTATGAGAAGAGATGTCTCGACATGTTTTCACCAGAGTCTCCGATAAAAGTGATTCCAGACTCACTGCTTTCCGTCTTTTTTTCTGCTGAGTTCGCGTTCCATCTTTCCAAAGCACTTAGTGCAGTTGGGTCCAAAGTGCGGCCCGGTGGCCATAATCGTTTACCGGCCCGCCACACATTTTGCAAAAATTGCAAAATTGATAGTATTGCAACAATAAAAAAAAAAACATTTAAAAAAGTGAAATGAGGTGAAATCTAATAAGAAAAATGTTGACACAAAGCTGCCATGCAGGCAGTTTTTTTTCCCCTTTTGTCTTTATTTTCTTGTTTTTCCATTGCTCAAAAAAAAAAGGACAAAAAAATCTAAGTTATAATGGATTATTACTTAAAAGTTATCACTTTAAAATGTTTTATGTGGAAAAAATATTGCATATGTTGTGTGGTTGCCATATAAAAACATCAAAGTTTTGACAAACGAGCATAAGAAAATAATAGTTCAAACTTCAAATCGACAGATATATCGGAAGTTGATCTTGAAATTTAAGTGTTAAAAGCAAAAAAAAAAAAACTAATAAAAATGCATCACTTTATGAGTGGGGAACCTTTCGGATCTCAAATATATTTAAATTTTCACTGTGATTACTCAAAAATATGAAATCATTAAAATCAATGGTGTCCTGCATTATTGATCTTTGAGGGCTTTAATTGCTAAATGAAGGAACTCTCCTGAAGGAATCAATAAAGTACTATCTATCTATCTAAATACTGCATATTTCAGTTTTACTATAAAAAACAAAGTTGTCTTTGACAGAAAAGGCATAAAACCTTATTTGTTTTACTTTATATCAACCTCAAGTTGATATAGAGATTTACTGTAAGCATTAAATAATAAAAAAATAATAATAATTTGACTTCTTTTTAACATTTTAGTGAGTGAGACCCTCAATGCTCCCCAGGAGCCCAAAGGATTAAAAAAAAAATCCATATATTTTGTAATTGTTTGAAAATGAAAAATATCAAAATGGCTCCCGCATGCTTAAATTTTTCCGTTTAAGCGTGCGGGGTCCATTTTGATATTTTTCATTTTCAAACAATTACAAAATATATCGATTTTTTTTTAATCCTTAGGGCTCCTGGCCCTCTGAGGAAAAAGTTTGGACACCCCTGACTTAGTGCAACAATCTACATTTAATGTTGTCAATGTCCTCCACCAGAACGTAAACACGGACACGAAGCTCCTTCTCACAAGCGGCAAAGCTCGCCAGCACGTGTTCGCTCCAATGATGTCGTCTGACGGCCATCGAAGATAAAATAGTCTGGTCGGGACTTGTCATGGCTTTCAACGTAGGATTTCCAACATGTCCCCTTTTCTTTGTCCATTTCTGCTCGCTGTTTTTGAGCTTGTGGCTCAACAGTAATTGAACCCTGCTACATTTCCCACTCTACGGAACAGACCGAGGGTCAAAAGACAGTCAGGACGCATGCATGTTAAAAAAACATCGCTGTAACAAGAACTTATAGTTAAGGTGCTACTATTGTTTTGAGGGTGAACTAATCTAGTCATATTTTTGGTTTGTTTGATAAATAAAACAAATTTACATTATTGCAATAAGTTCATAAAACATTGTCCTTTACAATTATAAAAGCTTTTTAAAAGAAATCTACTACTCTGCTTGCATTGCTGAAATCCTATGTATTGAATGAATACAGAATCCTTTTGAATCGGGAAAATATCGTTTTTGAATCGAGAATCGCGTAGAATCGAAAAAATCGATGTATTATCGAATTGCGACCCTAAGAATCGATATTGAATTTAATTGTAGGATACTGAAAGATTCGCAGCCCTTATATATATATATATATGTATGTATATATATATATATATATATATATATATATATATATATATATATATATATATATGTCTTGGTTGGATTATCCAGAGAATAGTGCTCGATACCGTGGTAGAGCGCAATATGTAGGTGTGGGAAAAAATCACAAGACTACTTCATCTCTACAGAACTGTTTCATGAGGGGTTCCCTCAATCATCAGGAGATTTTAATGGAAGCATTCACATACAATGGTTTATATAGGGCACAGAGTGGGTGGGTACAAGCAGGCGTAGGGTGTGGTGA
>NC_084630.1:42333882-42518882 GCF_033978795.1 Nerophis ophidion | reverse complement strand
CGGTGTATTGCGGCCGCCTTTAGCAACCCAAACACAGCCGGTGTTTCCTTGTTTACATTCCCGAAAGCTGACGGTGAAGCTTTACTATTGGACAGAGCGGTCAAGCGAACATGATTCCATACCACATGTCAACCAGCAGGTTTCGGCTCACCGTAGACATGAGCGGAGAGTTTGCTTCGCTCTTCATGCAGCTGCGGACTCTCTTGCCTCCTCCGACCGGCTGCCCCCGACCGTCGGATGCTTAAACCGTGGAGGAGGGGAAAAAAAAAAATCTCAGCCCGGCTGCCTTGCCTTGTCGAGAAACATGGCTTCCCTCTGAGACACTGGTGGTCACACCCCTCCGATTTTCAGGTACGACCATATAATCTCACTAGAACAAAGGTAAACACAATAAGCAGATAAGGGATTTTCCAGAATTATCCTAGTAAATGTGTCTAATAACATCTCAATCGCTCCCACTGCCCTCGTCTTTTTTTTTCTTTCTAGTCCTTCACTCTCACTTTCCTCATCCACGAATCTTTCATCCTCGTTCAAATTAATGGGGAAATCGTCGCTTTCTCGGTCCAATTCGCTCTCGCTGCTGGTGGCCATGATTGTAAACAATGTGAGGAGCTCCACGACCCGTGACGTCACGCGCACATCGTCTGCTACTTCCGGTACAGACAAGGCTTTTTTATTAGCGACCAAAAGTTGCGAACTTTATCGTCGATGTTCTTTACTAAATCCTTTCAGCAAAAATATGGCAATATCGCGAAATGATCAAGTATTACACATAGAATGGACCTGCTATCCCCGTTTAAATAAGAAAATCTCATTTCAGTAGGCTTTTAAGTTTCCTCAGCTGCCGCAGCAAGTACATCATATGCTGGGCCTTCTTGATGAGGGAGATGATGGTTGGCTCCCACTTGAGGCCCTGGGTGATGGTGGTGCCCAAGAAATGGAAGGAATCCCCATTTAAGACGGGGGTTTGAGAGTCAGTCCGGGTGAGGGGCGGTGGTGGGGCTGTGACTTTCCTGAAGTCCATGATCATCTTCACTGTTTTCGAGGCGTTCAGCTCCAGGTTGTTGAGGCTGCACCAGGACGCCAGCTCGTCCACCTTTAGACCACCATCTCTCAAAGATGGTTTTCAGCGTTTTCCTGCTCAAATGAGCGGACTGTTGAAAATAGGAATGGGGGGGATTACTTTTCACAAGTAAGATTTAACATTAACGTACTATTGGTTGTATTTTGTGAAAATAATATTACCACAGAGTTGAGAAATAGCAAAGACCTTCAATTGTACTGAAAAAATAGCCGCTAGCAAACAAGAGTATGACCATAATAGAATTGCTTGTGAATGAAATTAATTAAATTAAAACATGTCATACTTGAATTACATAAAGTTGAAATAAATGATGGAGATTAAGATTGTAATAGCCAGATTGGTGGTTTTAGATGATATAAAGACTTTCAGATGTTTATATATTTTTAAGTATTAGCCAGACTCTTTTATCCAAAGCGACATACATAAAAAATACAAAAACAATCACTGTTAACATTATCATTTAAGGGAAGAATGTAATAGAAAATATCAATATAAAGGGCCAAGACAGAATAAACTCTGTGCTGCTGCAGCAACAGAGATACAGTCTATAACCGTGGTTCTCAAATGGGGGTACGCATACCCCTGGGGGTACTTGAAGGTATGCCAAGGGGTACGTGAGATTTTTTTTTAAATATTCTAAAAATAGCAACAATTCAAAAATCCTTTATAAATATATTTATTGAATAATGCTTCAACAAAATATGAATGTTAGTTTTATGCTGTGAAAAGAAATGCAACAATGCAATATTCAGTGTTGACAGCTATATTTTTTGTGGACATGTTCCATAAATATTGATGTTAAATATTTCTTTTTTGTAAAGAAATGTTTAGAGTTAGGTTTATGAATCCAAATGGATCTCTATTACAATCCCCAAAGAGAGAACTTTAAGTTGATGATTACTTCTGTGTAGAAATCTTTATTTATAATTGAATCACTTGTTTATTTTTCAACAAGTTTTTAGTTATTTTCACATCTTTTTTTCCAAATAGTTCAAGAAAGACCACTACAAATGAGCAATATTTTGCGCTGTTATACAATTTAATAAATCAGAAACTGATGACATAGTGCTGTATTTTACTTCTTTATTTCTTTTTTTCAACCAAAAATGCTTTGCTCTGACTAGGGGGTACTTGAATTCAAAAAATGTTCACAGGGGGTACATCACTGAAAAAAGGTTGAGAACTACTGGTCTATAAGATATATAGATATCTAATGTATTCATACATTGTTTGTGTAGGATATATGCATGCATATATAACCTAATCATATTGTTTCTTCAACTTAAAAATAGCTGACCGATTTTTTTCCCCCGTCTCTGAGATTATATTCCCAGTTTTGATCTCGGACGTCTGGTCACTTATAGCATATAAGAATATTATATTGCTGTTAAGCAAACTATGAATAATAAAACATGTGTCCTTTGTCATAGCTACACGTATGACAAAAAAGCGGGTGAAAATCAGTGGTATTCTGTGAGGTAAGATGAGTGAAATGCGCAGACAGTTCATTGCTTCTGCCAATTGAATTGCACTGAGTGGAGCGTATCACCACTCCAAGATGGCGGCCCTGCGTCTCGTCAGCGCCAGTAGGCAGTAGTGCTCCATGCTGCCTACCCTTAACAGATGTCTATTGTCACACACACACACACTAGGTATGGGGAAATTACCCTCTGCATTTGACCCATCCCTTTGTTCCACCCCCTTGGGAGGTGAGGGGAGCAGTGAGCAGCAGCGGTGGTCGCGCCCGGGAATGATTTTTGGTGATTTAACCCCCAATTCCAACCTTTGATGCTGAGTGCCAAGCAGGGAGGTTGTGGCTCCCATTTTTATATTCTTTGGTATGACTCTCTAACCACAAAGCCACTGAGCAGGTTTGCTGTAGACTTCCTTCATGTAGGAAATAATTACAGATTTTTTTTGTTAATTTTCATGTATTTATTTGTTAGGGTTAGTGCCATCTCCAAGTTGGGGAGGAGATCTTGCCCCAAGTGGAGGAGTTCAAGTACCTAGGAGTCTTGTTCAGGTGTGGGGGAAGAGTGGATTGTGAGATCGACAGGCTGATCGGTGCGGCGTCTTCAGTAATGCGGACGCTGTATCGATCCGTTGTGGTGAAGAAGGAGCTGAGCCTGAAGGTAAAGCTCTCAATTTACCAGTCGATCTATATTCCCATCCTCACCTTTGGTCATGACCGAAAGGACAAGATCACGGGGAAAAAAGTGTCCCAAATGAGTTTCCTCCGTCGGGTGGCGGGGCTCTCCCTTAGAAATAGGGTGAGAATCTCTGTCATCTAGGAGGAACTCAAAACAAAGCCGCTGGTCCTCCACATCAAGAGGAGCCAGATGAGGTGGATCAGGTATCTGCTCAGGATGCCACCCGGACGCCTCAGGCATGTCCGACCTGCAGGATGCCAAGGGGAAGACCCAGGACACGTTGGGAAGACTATGTCTCCCGGCTGGCCTGGGAACGTCTCAGGATCCTCCGGGAGGAGCTTGACCAAGTGGCTGGGGAGAGAGAAGTCTGAGCTTCTCTGCTTAGGCTGCTGCCCCCGCGACCCGTCCTCGGATAAGCGGAGGAAAATGGATGGATGGCATTTATTTCAGGCAATGACATAAAAAAACGTACAAGGTGGACAACATGTAATAATATAGGGAGTGGGAAGAAGATAATTTATTTAATCCCACCCCGAGTTCTCCACTCAGTGATTATAATATTGAGTTTCACTGTTACTGTAATTAAAGATTATAATACAAATGTTGTATCATGGTGGCATGACAATAATTATTATACTGTAAGAATCATTTGTATCAACAATGTAGGAAGAATGAACATACCAACAATGGTAATAGACAACGTAGCAATAATGGTAAAGAAACATTGAGCATGTTAACACTTTGAGACAGATTTCAACAGCAGGTCAAATTAAACACCCCCAGTCCCTCTATTTGAACCAGACCCGATGTTTGTATAATAGTATAAATCCATTAATAGTGTGGCATTGCTTGTGTTGTAAGTCCACTTTCTTCCATAGTTTTACACCGCATACAGACGCACAAAAACCTTTACGTGTGGTTTGAGCGCTTGGCAACGAGAAATATCCTGGCTACGCACTTGTTTGTTGTTTTCACATTGCTACTGACACACACCTTTTTTTTTTTACACCTGTATGACTGTTAAGTAAGTTAAACTCGTGAATATTTTCATCAAGTATGGTTGTAATATTGTTTAATATATAGTATACTGGCAATTATTAATGGTGTAACGATTAATCATATAGATTTATATTCTTTATATCAGTGTTTCTCAAGTAAATGGTAAATGGGTTTTACTTGTATAACGCTTTTCTACCTTCAAAGTACTCAAAGGGCTTTGACACTATTTCCACATTCACCCATTCACACACACTGATGGCAGGAGCTGCCATGCAAGGCGCTAGCCATGACCCATCAGGAGCAAGGGTAAAGTGTCTTGCTCAAGGACACTACGGACGTAGAAGGTGGGGGATCAAACCAGGAACCCTCAGGTTGCTGGCACGGCCAGTCTCCCGACAGTACCACGCCATCCCCACCTCAGAAAACACTAAGCTCCCTAAGTACCACCATATTGACTGATATTATAATACATTAGCATAGTAGGCCCAAGTATGTACTAAAAACAAAGCCAGGGTATTATTTAACAAGTACATTTAATATTTTAGGAATATTTTGGATCGTATTTTATATTTTTACATTTTTTAAATTGTATTGATATTGTAACGAAACTACGGTATGTTATGTTTCATGTGTAGTTTATGTAATTTATTTTGTGGTTTTCCATGGCTTTGAAGGCATCATTGCTTTCTCTGCCGGTGTTGGTCTTTGTTTACTAGAGTTCTGCGAGTTGATGGGCTGAGTGAGGCTGGACATAAGTGGAGAATGTGGGGAACATTTGGTCCCCACGCCTGTTGTGTGATAGTAATGCTGGCGTAAGACGCTTCAGTTTGTGTCCTAAATGTTTATTTTGGGGTGTAATTGTAACAACTTCCATTGAAGGCTTTTAAACCTTTGGTAACGGCTCGAGTAACGTCATTACAGTATTTAAAAATGGATTCTTTGGCATTCAGAGGTCGGTAACCCAAAATGTTGAAAGAGCCATATTGGAACAAAAAAAAATCCTGCCTGGAGCCTCCAATAAATAAAAGCCTTGTATACGTGTTATAATGAAGAAAGACAACACATGACACAAGTGTCTATATTAGCCTACTATCAAAATGACTATGTGTGTCACAGGCTGAAGCAAATCTTTTCTGACAGCAATGTTGACCGTAATCTACACATTTTTACAACATTGGAAAACATTAGTATAAACAGAGACTTCTCAGAGGGTGAGAGTACTCCTGGCTTAGAATGGCCGAAGGTATAAATGTGTGTGTCCAACTTAAAGGAAACTGCAGGCTGTCTTTTTCTTACGGATTTATACAATCTTTGCAAGTTGGGTAACATTTGCTGTGGTCTGGAACAACATGGCACACACACAACTATCAGATATGCAGCAAATATTACCTACAGATATTGTGTCATGAGTCATGCAAATATAAATTACATAGACAGAGGACATGAGTAAAGGAAAATAAATGAGCTCAAATATACCTACAGACATGGCATAATGATGCAATATGTACATACAGCTAGTCTAGATAGCACGTTAGCATCGATTAGCTTGCAATCATGCAGTGACCAAGTATGCGTGATTAGCACTCCATACAAGTCAATAACATCAACAAAGCCCATCTTTGTGCGTTCATGCACAGCATAAAAAGTTTGGTGGACAAAATGAGTCAAAGAAGAGGTGGCATAAAACATGTCTATATGTGGCATTGTCGTAGATAGTTGTACTTGTAAACATGTAAATTATGGTGAGTTCAAGGACCGCCAAAATATGTAGGACAAAACGGTCCTCGTCAGATACTCTCGTCAGTAAAGCATGTTTAATACAAACAGTGGAATTTCTAACAGTTAGGAAGGTTTTTGGCATGTTTTTCCCTCTAAAGAAACCCTACTAAAGCCAAAATTTGTATGCATTTAAAAAAAAAACAACAACTCAATGGAGCCACTAGGTCGGAGCTGAAGAGCCGCACGCTGGTTGCTGACCCCCGTATTAGATAGAGCCCCCGTACCACTATTTCTAGAATGACTGCTTTACATTCAATTACATCGCTCTGTGCTCGGCAAATTTTCTTTTTCGGGAGATATGTATTGACCCAACATGGTTTTAAAGGGCAATCGGTTCATTTCATCGATACTAGTAAAAGAAAAACACTGGATGTAAGAACAGCAGACTTTATATGAAGGTTAACACTTTTAATGATTAAGACATTAAAATGTTTTTCAAGTCTGTCCGCCCATCCGTGGCGTCATCGCCATCAGTTCGCAAATCAAGAATTGTGGCCACCCGAGGTGGCTGAGAATGGTCACAAAAAATGCAAGATAAATATCATAAATCACAACACAACAACTTTCCGCTACGGCACGATTGCAAAAGCCACAACAAATACATACGGCGCAACACAACTTTAAGCCACAAAGGATGCAACAGAGATGACGGAAGTGACAGCGGAGCAAGTTACGGCAACGGACCGACTGTCTGGATATGAGTTACTGAAAAAGGGTCACACTTTACTTACTTTTCCGACTTTGTTCATGACATCATTTTCAACTTTCCGTCTCAGGACGTCTGTGAGTCGCCAAAACGTACCTGCTTGATTTGGTGTGTGTATTGTCGTGCCTTGGCATATAGTTGTCGTGTTATGGCTTTTTGTTATTGTGTGGTGGCGTTTGCATTTGTTGTACCTCTGCTATTGTAACTGTTTATTAAAGTAAGAGTAGTTACAAACCACTGTTCATTTACCTGAACAGATTTGGTTGTACTTAATCTTTTCATCATTTATTTGGTTTTCGTATTAGTTTTATGTAAAAAAAAAAAACGTAAAAGTAAAAGGTAAAACTGTCATTAATTCAACCTGAAAAGATGTTTTTGAAAAACAAAAGCAAAAGTAGCAAGAAAGTCCACTGTTAAAATGTTGGTTATTATTAGGGGTGCACCGATTAATCGGTAACCGAATATATTCGGCCGAATATGGCAAAAAAAGCCACATTCGGCCTTCGGTGGAATGAGTTAATAACAATAGTGGCGTGCGACGCAATTTTTTGACGCGGTGACGCAATCAACCAACGTGCAATGACGTTGGGATATGTTGTGTACCTGTATAAGTGTATGAGGTTACAAGCACACACTTATTGAGATTTACTTGAGCCTTCTGTTTACATTATTAACATATCTACTGTGGCTAAGCAGACTTTTGCCAAAAGGACAATAATTCTTTTGTTGTGGGTTTATCCACTTTAATGCACTTTTTTTTTTTTGGAATGCATGTTTTGTTTGAAGGCCTAATATAAATGAAAAACTTTGTGCTTTTTTTGAAAAGCAAAGGCTACTGGAATATTAAAAAAATGTCAATATTCAATAAAAAATTACTTTATTTGAAAAACATGTCTAAATATTTATTCTAGGCTATTTATGCAATATAAAAAAAATTGTTAAAAACTGCATTCATTGCCGGCAGTGAGAGGCGACGGGCTGGGGTGGCAATTCTTGTTTCTCCCCGGCTCAAAGCCTGTACGTTGGAGTTCAACCCGGCGGACGAAAGGGTAGCCTCCCTCCGCCTTCGGGTGGGGGGACGGGTCCTGACTGTTGTTTGTGCTTATGCACCAAACAGCAGTTCAGAGTACCCACCCTTTTTGGGTACACTCGAGGGAGTACTGGAAAGTGCTCCCCCAGGTGATTCCCTTGTCCTACTGGGGGACTTCAACGCTCATGTTGGCAACGACAGTGAAACCTGGAGAGGCGTGATTGGGAAGAATGGCCGCCCGGATCTGAACCCAAGTGATGTTTTGTTATTGGACTTTTGTGCTCGTCACAGTTTGTCCATAACAAACACCATGTTCAAACATAAGGGTGTCCATATGTGCACTTGGCACCAGGACACCCTAGGCCGCAGTTCCATGATCGACTTTGTAGTTGTGTCATCGGATTTGCGGCCTCATGTTTTGGACACTCGGGTGAAGAGAGGGGCGGAGCTTTCTACCGATCACCACCTGGTGGTGAGTTGGCTGCGATGGTGGGGGAGGATGCCGGACAGACCTGGGAGGCCCAAACGCATTGTGAGGGTCTGCTGGGAACGTATGGCAGAGTCTCCTGTCAGACAAAGTTTCAATTCCCACCTCCGGAAGAACTTTGAACATGTCACGAGGGAGGTGCTGGACATTGAGTACGAGTGGACCATGTTCCGCACCTCTATTGTCAAGGCGGCTGATTGGAGCTGTGGCCGCAAGGTAGTTGGTGCCTGTCGAGGCGGCAATCCTAAAACCCCTTGGTGGACACCAGCGGTGAGGGATGCCGTCAAGCTGAAGAAGGAGTCCTATCGGGTCCTTTTGGCTCATAGGACTCCGGAGGCAGTGGACAGGTACCGACAGGCCAAGCGGTGTGCAGCTTCAGCGGTCGCGGAGGGAAAAACTCGGACATGGGAGGAGTTCGAGGAAGCCATGGAAAACGACTTCCGGACGGCTTCGAAGCGATTCTGGACCACCGTCCGCCGCCTCAGGAAGGGGAAGCAGTGCACTATCAACACCGTGTATGGTGCGGATGGTGTTCTGCTGACCTCAACTGCGGATGTTGTGGATAGGTGGAAGGAATACTTCGAAGACCTCCTCAATCCCACCAACACGTCTGCCTATGAGGAAGCAGTGCCTGGGGAATCTGTGGTGGACTCTCCTATTTCTGGGGCTGAGGTCGCTGAGGTAGTTAAAAAGCTCCTCGGTGGCAAGGCCCCAGGGGTGGACGAGAACCGCCCGGAGTTCCTTAAGGCTCTGGATGCAGTGGGGCTGTCTTGGTTGACAAGACTCTGCAGCATCGCGTGGACATCGGGGGCGGTACCTCTGGATTGGCAGACCGGGTTGGTGGTCCGTCTCTTTAAGAAGGGGGACCGGAGGGTGTGTTCCAACTATCGTGGGATCACACTCCTCAGCCTTCCCGGTAAGGTTTATTGAGGTGTACTGGAGAGGAGGCTACGTCCGATAGTCGAACCTCGGATTCAGGAGGAACAGTGTGGTTTTCGTCCTGGTCGTGGAACTGTGGACCAGCTCTATACTCTCGGCAGGGTTCTTGAGGGTGCATGGGAGTTTGCCCAACCAGTCTACATGTGCTTTGTGGACTTGGAGAAGGCATTCGACCGTGTCCCTCTGGAAGTCCTGTAGAGTATGGGGTATCGGACTGTCTTATTGTGGCGGTCCGTTCCCTGTACGATCAGTGCCAGAGCTTGGTCCGCATTGCCGGCAGTAAGTCGAACACATTTCCAGTGAAGGTTGGACTCCGCCAAGGCTGTCCTTTGTCACCGATTCTGTTCATAACTTTTATGGACAGAATTTCTAGGCGCAGTCAAGGCGTTGAGGGGTTCCGGTTTGGTAACCGCAGGATTAGGTCTCTGCTTTTTGCAGATGATGGGGTCCTGATGGCTTCATCTGACCGGGATCTTCAGCTCTCGCTGGATCGGTTCGCAGCCGAGTGTGAAGCGACCGGAATGAGAATCAGCACCTCCAAGTCCGAGTCCATGGTTCTCGCCCGGAAAAGGGCGGAATGCCATCTCCGGGTTGGGGAGGAGACCCTGCCCCAAGTGGAGGAGTTCAAGTACCTAGGAGTCTTGTTCACGAGTGAGGGAAGAGTGGATCGTGAGATCGACAGGCGGATCGGTGCGGCGTCTTCAGTAATGCGGACGTTGTACCGATCCGTTGTGGTGAAGAAGGAGCTGAGCCGGAAGGCAAAGCTCTCAATTTACCGGTCGATCTACGTTCCCATCCTCACCTATGGTCATGAGCTTTGGGTCATGACCGAAAGGATAAGATCACGGGTACAAGCGGCCCAAAGGAGTTTCCTCCGCCGTGTGGCGGGGCTCTCCCTTAGAGATAGGGTGAGAAGCTCTGCCATCCGGGAGGGACTCAAAGTAAAGCCGCTGCTCCTTCACATCGAGAGGAGCCAGATGAGGTGGTTCGGGCATCTGGTCAGGATGGCACCCGAACGCCTCCCTAGGGATGTGTTTAGGGCACGTCCAACCGGTAGGAGGCCACGGGGAAGACCCAGGACACGTTGGGAAGACTATGTCTCCCGGCTGGCCTGGGAACGCCTCGGGATCCCCCGGGAAGAGCTAGACGAAGTGGCTGGGGAGAGGGAAGTCTGGGTTTCCCTGCTTAGGCTGCTGCCCCCGCAACCCGACCTCGGATAAGCGGAAGATGATGGATGGATGGATGGATGCATTCATTATTCGGTATTCGGCCTTCGGCCAAGCGTTTAAGTTTTATTCGGCTTCGGCCACAAATTTTCATTTCGGTGCATCCCTAGTTATTATACTTTAATAGAACATTTCTTGAATGTTGAAAATGCGAGCAGAAAAAGTTTCCTCCTCTTAATTCAACGTAAAGCAGAGGTGTGCAAACATTTACCAGCAAGGGCCACATAGAGAAAAATTGAAGGATGCGAGGGCCACTTCTATACATTTTGTATATGAAAAATACTCAAACCAAAACAATGTAGGTGAACATATGCTAACGTTTGAAAAAAAGACATTTACATCTTAGCTTTGTGTTATAGATAACAAAGTTATACAATAATTGATGATTTTAATAATGATTTTCATCCAATCCATCCAATCCACTTTATTTGTATAGCACATTTAAACAACAAAAATGTTTCCATAGTGCTACACAACAATATTAGAAACAATATTAAAATATTATGCTTTGCTCCACCGATGACTGATTAAAAAAATAAATATAAAACCAATATAAAAACATTATTAAAATAAATATGATTGAAACTATTTTAAAAGGTTTTTATTTGTATATATGTTAAGTGTGTTCTAAAGTAAACTTCCATCCATCCCATCCATTTTCTACTGCTTATTCCCTTCGCGCTGGTGCCTATCTGAGCTACAATCGGGCGGAAGGCGGTTTACACTCTGGACAAGTCGCTAGCTCATCGCAGGGCCAACACAGATCACACTCACATTCACACACTAGGGCCAATTTAGTGTTGCCAATCAACCTTCCCCCGGGTGCATGTCTTTGGAGGTGGGAGGAGCCTATCCCCAGGTGCATGTCTTTGGAGGTGGAAGGAAGCCGGAGTACCCGGAGGGGTTAGTGCGTCTGCCTCACAATACGGAGGTCCTGAGTAGTCCTGAGTTCAATCCCGGGCTCGGGATCTTTCTGTTTGGAGTTTGCATGTCCTAAAGTAAACTTGTATTTTCTAATATTGCTATGATACCATCAACTGAAACGCCTTTGAGGCCTTTAGAACACTCAAAAACATCATATCTCACAAGAAATCTGTAAGGACACACAGATGTCATCAAAGACCTTATAAAGTAAGACGCTCCGGTTGTTTGACATTTGGGTTTTCAGCTCCCATTTTTGGGGGATTTGGTCCCGTTCAATTGTTTATAGTTTTTTGTTCAAATTTGGGACCTGCTTAGTTTGTCTATAGCAGGGGTCACCAACCTTTTTAAAACCAAGAGCTACTTCTTGGGTACTGATTAATGCGAAAGGCTACCAGTTTGATACACACTTAAATAAATTGCCAGAAATAGCCAATTTGCTCAATTTACCTTTAACTCTATGTTGTTATTATTAATAATTAATGATATTTATCTTTGTGGAAACACTGATCATCTTAATGATTTCTCACAATAAATATATATAGAAACAGATAAGTATCAATATGCAACACTTTATTTTTATATTTTCTCTAAGTGCACATTTTTCAAATTGAACATTTTCAAATGATCACTTCTAAGACAGTCTTGGGAAATCACAATATCCCATTTTAACTAGCTATCCACTAACATTTTTTTTAACAAATCATGAATTACTTTGCACCATGTTTGTACAAATAACTCATGTAAAATACAAAAGTCAACTCTCAAATTTTTAAATACATCATGTCACACTTTGAACTGGACACCAAATCTGTTATCTGTTTCTTTGTCAGTTAGTGGGAAGCCACTAACTGACAAACTTGCTGTTAAAAGTGTGTTGTACTCTGGCGTGTAACTTGACACTGCAACTCTGACTGAGTCCTGCAGATGTGCATCAGTGAGGCGTGTTCTGTGTTTGTTCTTGATGAAGTTCATGTCAGAAAAGGCTGATTCACAAAGATAAGTTCAACCAAACAGGCTTGCAACCTTCATAGCTGCTGCGCATACACCACTGTACAACAAGGCACCAAAAGTTTGGTGCAGCCTGGTGGGCTTTGAATTTTAAATTGTCAGGAAAGAAGAGGAAGGAATTTAAAAAGTAAAAAGGTATCTGTGTTTAAAAATCCTAAAATCATTTTTAAGGTTGTATATTTTTTCACTAAAATTGTCTTTCTGAAAGTTATAAGAAGCAGAGTAAAAAGATAAATGAATGTATTTAAAAAAGTGAAGACCAAGTCTTTAAAATATTTTCTTGGATGTTCAAATTCTATTTGAGTTTTGTCTCTCTTAGAATTAAAAATGTCGGGCAAGGCGAGAACAGCTTGCTAGTAAAAAAAAAAAAAAATTAGAGGCAGCTCACTGGTAAGTGCTGCTGTTTGAGCTATTTTTAGAACAGGCCAGCGGGCGACTCATCGGGTCCTTACGGGCGACCTGGTGCCCGCGGGCACCGCGTTGGTGACCCCTGGTCTATAGAACGTGTCGGGGGCCAATAAAAATCGAGCTGCGGGCCGCAGATTTCCCCCGGGCCGCACTTTGGACACCCCTGACCTAAAGTGTTGCTTGCAGTTTATTCAAATAAGATGAGATTGTATTGGCCAATAATTGTCGTTTACTTGCTTGTTTGTATGCATAATCAATTTATACATAATTCCTTTACAAGATTAACTGGAATGTCGGAAACTTCACCTGCAGTGTTTACTATTTATTTCACAGTCACACTGCTTGATTTAGTTTTTGCTAAAAAGTTACTGAATCAATTTCAACTCACTGTATCGTTGCCCTGTGATGAGGTGGCGACTTGTCCAGGGTGTACCCCGCCTTCCGCCCGATTGTAGCTGAGATAGGCGCCAGCGCCCCCCGCGACCCCGAAAGGGAATAAGCGGTAGAAAATGGATGGATGGATGTATCGTTTCGTATCGTATCTTTCTAATAAAATGACATCATCCCTGAATTGTATCTGTGACCACAAATTCTTAATCAAATTGAATCGTTGTTTAAACGAATCATTACACCCCTAATAATAATTGATATTTTTTATCAATTATTATTGATAATAATTATTATTATTATTATAAGGACCGGAAGAAAACATTTTTATTTAAGCCTATCTCATTTATTTAAATGAGATAGGCTCTAGCACCCCCTACAACCCCGAACGGGACAATCGGTAAAAAATGGATGAATGGATGGATGTCACCTTCCTCTGATTATAATCCCATCAGCTATCAAGGCAGAAAGGAAAGTTAACAATAACCTCTTGAATTTAATGTGTTAGAAATGCTTAATAAAGTGTAACAAAATAGTGCAAAGTGTGAAAAAGTAAGCATAGAGAAACTGGAGAAGAACTGTTTTCTGCAGGTTTAGTGCTGGCTGCGTGCAAGGGTGAGCGTGGTTAAGTTGGTGTGCTATTACTAATTACAAGCGCCTTAGTCTGACTAAGGTCCGATTAAAAATAAAAATAAAAAAGTCGGAGAAACTGCCATACTGTAGCGACTTTTCCTGTTTCATCGACAATGTATTCAACCTCTGCAGCACTCATTTTTAGTTTTTCTCCTCATTTCATGCAGAGAATTGACGGCGGGACAACAAGACAGCGCAACCAATAAGATAGTTGATACTGTTACCTGATTGGCTGATCAGTGATCACTTGATTAGCGAGTGCCTTTGTTCATGCAACTAACCTTGCTTTGCCATTTCCTGTTTCTTCCGACAAAGAAAAAGATTTATATTGAACACATTTTTATTGATATTAGTTACGTGTCTGTTGCGATGTACAGTATTTCCTTGAATTGCCGCCGGGGCGCTAATTAATTCAAAACCTCTGCTCACTCCGGCGCTTACCAAAGGCATGCGGTAAAGGCAGGCATGCGCTAATTATTTTAAAAACTCTTCTCACTCCGGCGCTTACCAAAGGCATGCGGTAAAGGCAAGCATGCGCTAATTATTTTAAAAACTCTTCTCACTCCGACGCTTACCAAAGGCATGCGGTAAAGGCAAGCATGCGCTAATTATTTTAAAACTTCTTCTTACTCCGGCACTTAGCAAAAGCATGCGGTAAATTTAGGCCTGCGCGTGAAAAATTTGAGTGTGATGTAAGGATACCATCATCAAAGGCACATTTAATAAAAAAAAACTTTATTATGGTTTTACCTTTACTTATAAATGAAGTCCATGCGCAGCTCCTTCTGATCAAAAGCATCGATAACTTGTTATAGAAGTCTTCCTTATCTTTCTTCAGTTTTAAAAGTCTCTCTGACTTGCTGGAGATCTTCCTTTTTTACCTCCTGCTTCGATTATAAGTCCAGTTTAGAAAACTTTTTTATTTTAGATATGTAATCCTCCATGTTAAAAGTGCAAGCGAGAGGAAAAAATAAACACATTCTGCTCACTGTTGATGCTTGTTGTCACTTCTTCTGCAGCCGAGTAGTCGCAAGAAGGATCACTAGCGCCCTCTACCACAAGTAGGCGGGAGTCATTTAATGACCCATATTTGACACACGCAGCTATGGTAAATTAATAAAACATAGTTGCTTATTTTTCTTTTTAGCATATTCAATAGCTTGGACCTTAAATCTTACTGAATAGCTCTTAATTTTCTTCCCTTTATGCGATTTCAAATGATTGAAATCAGCCTCCTCCATTTTGAAAATGATGACAGGTGAAGTGTCATTCGTGACGTGACGAGTTTGACCCGGCGGAAATCCTAGGCATATGCTAATTATTTTGCGAAACGAGTTTGACCCGGCGGAAATTCTAGACATGCGCTAATAAAAATAATATTTTGCGAAATGTGTTTGACATTAATCCTGAGCCGCCGGTAATGCTAAGCATGCGCTAATTATTTTGTGAAACGAATTTGACCCGGCAGTAACTCTAGGCAGGCGCATACTATATACCCGGCGGCAATTCAAGGAAATACCGTATATGGATATGGTTTTAATGCCTCGCCCCACAGTATATCTATTTTCTATACCACTTGTCTTCATTGGGGTCACCCCTTAATTTTGGTAAAATGTAAAAGTATCTGGTTAGTCCGAGTACAATTACTAAAAGTCTTATCCATTTACTTATGATGGCAACAGTTTGACCCAGGAACAGACTATTTTAGTTTCCATTGTTTCCTATGAGTATATTTTGTCCAAGATCCGTAACAAATTGGAGGTCAAGCATGGTTCCAGTATGGGTATGCAGTGACGTTGTGTTTATATACACTCACTGGGAACTCTGATGGTTATGGAGATTGTGCGCCTTCATCCCCATGCTGCTGTAAGGTTCAAACTGCTTGTCCTATGCTACGTTGCTTTTAAATGTCTATCTCAGCGTGAGAATATCAAGAAGTTGACCAGACGGAAAACAGTGAAGTCGGCGTTTGACATTTGTAGCAGTAATTGCCAATAAGTGCAAAGACGCTTCATATTGTGTGTCACATGTCGACAGATTAGCAGCCGGGATTGAGCCTGCGTCACTTCTGTGCCTGTTTGGCTTCTGTTTCTTTCTACTTAGGTCCGTGTCTCTTTAGGACTAAATAAGAGCTTTCCAACTAAACCTGGTGCCTTTGCTTGTATTTATATGAACATTAGTAACCTACTTGTACTGCCAGGTTCTTTACACATGCAGTCACACTTCTTGCACCGTAGTTGCAGACAAAAGTAATATGAAGAAGCCCAACTTTCACCATAATAAAACCTTTAATTGTACAGGCAAATGTTTGACTTACATTTTTTTTACCCTCAGGTTTGAAAAGGTCAGTAAAAGTCATACCACGGTCAAATACATTTTAGGGCTGTCAAAATCAATGCGTTAACGCAAATCATTCATTCAAAAAATACCAATAATCTATAGGGGTGTAACGGTACGCGTATTTGTATTGAACCGTTTCGGTACAGGGGTTTCGGTTCGGTTCGGCGGCGTACCAAACGAGTTCCACACGGGAATATTAAGTAGCGCACCGCACATTGTGTGAACAATGCACACCTAGGCACCATGAATTGATTTACATGGACCCCTACTTAAACAAGTTGAAAAACTTATTGGGGTGTTACCATTTAGTGGTCAATTGTACAGAATATGTACTGTACTTTGTAATCTACTAATAAAAGTTTAAATCAATCAAAAAACAACAACACACGGCATGCTCGCAGCAACCAAGCTACGATAGACTGACCATACCTCCTCTTTTCACCGAATATGTCCTCTTTTGCGGGGCTGTCCGGGTGGAGTTTCCTAAATGCCTCAAATGTCATTTTAAGTTAGTGTTGCGTGTATTTTTAATGTACGTTCAGGGTTAAGAAGGGGTTAAAACCAAAACAAATTGTGCGCAGCAACATCCGTGAGGGAGGGGCAGAGACAGAGAGAGCGAGAGAGTTATGATAAATGCGCATGCGTCGCCAGGCTCTGCTTATTACCCATAGATTTATCAGATTTAATTTTTTATTATCTATGGCAGGGGTGTCAAAAGTGTCCCCCGCAGGCCATTTGCGGCCCACAGCTAATGTTGTAAAGGCCCACGGCACATTCTAAAAATACTATAAGAATAAACAAAAACATAAACAAAAGTGAAATAAAAAAGCTTAAAGGCTAAATGTAATTTAGAAAAAGTTGCAACGTTGACTAATAAAACAAAGATGTTTTTTTCTTAAATTTCAAACTGTCATTACTCAAAACATAATATTGAATCAAAATCAATGTTATTATGAATTATTGACCTATCCAAGTTTTAGATTACTTCACATCAAATATTCCACTAAGAAAAATATTTTTGGTGGAAGATTTAGCAAATTTGTTAAATAAATAACCCAAAAATTTATATTTTGTTGTTTTCTTCCTGGCTTCACGGTAGCAGAGGGGTTAGTGCGTCTGCCTCACAATACAAAGTTCCTGCAGTCCTGGGTTCAAATCCAGGCTCGGGATCTTTCTGTTCGGAGTTTGCATGTTCTCCCCGTGAATGCGTGGGTTCCCTACGGGTACTCCGGCTTCCTCCCACTTCCAAAGACATGCACCTGGGGATAGGTTGATTGGCAACACTAAATTGGCCCTAGTGTGTGAATGTGAGTGTGAATGTTGTCTGTCTATCTGTGTTGGCCCTGTGATGAGGTGGCGACTTGTCCAGGGTGTACCCCGCCTTCCACCCGATTGTAGCTGAGATAGGCGCCAGCACCCCCCGCGACCCCGAAAGGAAATAAGCGGTAGAAAATGGATGGATGGATGGATGTTTTCTTCCTGCACCGAAAATGAACCGAACCGTGACCTCTGAACCGAGGTACCTACCGAACCAAAATTTTTGTGTACCGTTACACCCCTAATAATCATGGACTTAAAAGAATCCTTATGTAAGACAAGAACTCATGTATTTTTGTTTTTCATGCATTCTAACTTGTAAATAAGCCAATGTGATTCGTTGTAATCCGCCTATAAAACGCTAAAAAAATATCCAAAAACTTGTATTTATGTGTGTACGTATGTATATGTATGTATCTATGTATGTATATATTAGGGTTGTCTCGATACCAATATTTTGGTACCAGTACCAAAATGTATAGTTTTTGATACTTTTCAAAATAAAGGGGACCACAAAAAAATAATTAATGGCTTTATTTAACTGAAAATGTTAGGATACATTAAACATACCTTTTTTTATTGCAATCAAAGATGAATTTTGGCCTTAAAAAAGATAGTGAACATACTAGACAACGTGTCTTTCAGTACTAAGTAAACAAACAAAGACTCCAAATTTGGCTGCTTATGTACGGAGTAACATATGGGGTCATTTGCCACTTTATTATTTTGACCAAAATTATGAAGTAAAAACATTATTATTTGTCTACTTGTTCATTTACTGTTAATATCTGCTTACTTTCTGATTCAACATGTCCTATCTACACTTCTTAGAATGCAATAAGCACTTATTCTTCTGTTTTGGGGATACTACAAATTTTGGTACCGATACCAAGTAGTTACAGGATCATACATTGGTCATAATTAAAGTCCCCCTGTGTCAAGGGACATATTTCCTTAGTTAGTAAACAATAAGAAAAGTAAAAAAAAATGTATATAATAAAAAATATCGACGTAATATCACATCACATATCCCCGGATTATAAATAACCAAATGTAAATAATCAAATGTATTTCTAATGTATATACTTGTTCTTATGCTATGTGAACTCACTATGTTCTCTGCTGGCTGTACATATCCTACTAAATAAGACCTACACTGTTTCAATGTCCATTTCTCTGATGATGCAATTGTTGATGACTGAAGCGCTGATATCAACCAAACCCTCCTCATCCCACCCCCCGGATTGTAAATAATGTAAATAATTCAATGTATACACTTTGATGATTAACTTGTGTGATAACTTTATTATGCTGATAGTTTATATTTGTACCATGAATTGATTAACGTGGACCCCGACTTAAACAAGTTGAAAAACTTATTGGGGTGTTACCATTTAGTGGTCAATTGTACGGAATATGTACTGTACTTTGCAATCTACTAATAAAAGTATCAATCACAACAGCTCAAAGGGGTTTGGATCTGGTGACTGCTCTGGCCACTCCATTACCAATATAATACCAGGTGCCTGCTTCTTCTCTAAATAGTTCTTGCACAATTTGGAGGTGTGTTTTGGGTCATTGTCCTGTTGTAGGATGATATTGGCTCCAATCAAGCGCTGTCCACTGGGTATGGCATGGCGTTGCAAAATGGAGTGATAGCCTTCCTTATTCAGAATCCCTTTTACCCTGTACAAATCTCCCACCTTACCAGCACCAAAGCAACCCCAGACCCTCACATTACCTCCACCATGCTTAACAGATGGCATCAGGCATTCTTCCAGCATCTTTTCAGTTGTTCTGCGTCTCACAAACGTTCTTCTTTGTGATCCAAACACCTCAAACTTGGATTCATCCGTCCACAACACTTTTTTCCAGTCTTCCTCTGTCCAATGTCTGTGTTCTTTTGCCCATCGTAATATTTTTCTTTAATTGGCCAGTCTCAGATATGGCTTTTTCTTCGCCACTCTGCCCTGAAACCCAGAATCCTGCAGCCGCCTCTTCACTGTAGATGTTGACACTGGTGTTTTGCGGGTAGTATTTAATGAAGATACCAGTTGGGGACTTGTGAGGCATCTGTTTCTCAAACTAAAGACTCTAATGTACTTATCTCCATGCTCAGTTGTGCAACGCGGCCTCCCACTTCTTTTTCTACTCCGGTTAGAGCCTGTTTGTGCTGTCCTCTGAAGGGAGTAGTACACACCGTTGTAGGAAATCTTCAATTTCTTAGCAATTTCTCGCATGGAATAACCTTCATATCTAAGAACAAGAATAGACTGTTAAATTTCAGATGAAAGTTCTCTTTTTCTGGCCATTTTGAGCGTTTAATTGACCCCACAGATGTGATGCTCCAGAAACTCAATCTGCTCAAAGGAAGGTCAGTTTTGTAGCTTCTGTAACGAGTTGAACTGTTTTCAGAGGTGTGAACATGATTGCACAAGGGTTTTCTAATCATCAATTAGCCTTCTGAGCCAATGAGCAAACACATTGTACCTTTAGAACATTGGAGTGATAGTTGTTGGAAATGGGCCTCTATACACCTATGTAGATATTGCACCAAAAACCAGACATTTGGAGCTAGAATAGTCATTTACCACATTAGCAATGTATAGAGTGTATTTCTTTAAAGTTAAGACTAGTTTAAAGTTATCGTCATTGAAAAGTACAGTGCTTTTCCTTCAAAAATAAGGACATTTCAATGTGACCCCAAACTTTTGAACGGTAGTGTGTATGTATATATATATATATATATATATATATGTACATATGTATATATATGGGGCGGCATAGCTCGGTTGGTAGAGTGGCCGTGCCGGCAACTTGAGGGTTGCAGGTTCGATTCCTGCTTCCGCCATCCTAGTCACTGCCGTTGTGTCCTTGGGCAAGACACTTTACCCACCTGCTCCCAGTGCCACCCACACTGGTTTAAATGTAACTTCGATATTGGGTTTCACTATGTAAAGCGCTTTGAGTCACTAGAGAAAAGCGCTATATAAGTACAATTCACTTCACTACATGTATAAAATAAATAAATAATCCAGCACATTCCTGGATCCGTCGGCATTGTAGTTAGAATCCCTCATCACCTTTGTATTGGTTTAGGATTAAACACTTTTTTTGTGGGAGTGTGCAGATAAGACAGCAGGGCTTTTAAAACTTGGCAATTCATTTGAAAAGCAGCATCCCTGAAATAATGCAATGTTGTAATCTCCACTTTTTATATAAAGACAAGCATGAGCATGAGGAGGAGGGGGGACGGGCATAAATACATTCTCAGAGCAAGCCTTTCTAAAAAGAAATAAATGCATCCCAGCTTCCAGCGTGGTGTGTGGGCAGCGTGAGATCAAGACGGGAGGAAATTAAAGGGCTTCTCTGTCAGGATGTCTTATTAAGCTCCATTTTTTTGTCATCCCGTGGCGGCTCTGACAAAATTAACACACGTGCCTGCCATAAAATATTCCTTCGCCGGCGTAACCAACGAGCAAACATGCTGTGCTCTTGTTCATGTATAAAATAAAGAGATGATGTGGTGATGAACCTGTTTATTGCGGTGTGCTCATCAACACACAAACACATCTCCCGAAAAGTCACTAAGTTACTCAAAAGGCGGCATAGCGCCACCTGTGGCCATGGAAGCAGTGAGGCTGAATGCACACAGCAGCTCTTTGGTTGGGAGAATAATTAGATGTAAATCCTAATATATTTTTGTTACAAGATAGCTTCAAACAATTCTTGGAGGTGCCACAATAGTTTATTAGAAGTGTGTTGTCCAAAATCTAGCCTGAATGCTTGAAATTAGACAGTTTAAAATATATTTTAGTAAGCCCCACTGGTAAGAGCTCACTTTGTGTCTGTAGCTTTAATGCTACAGTAATGAGCTGTTTGTCCACTCAGTGTGTCTCCAAGAAGCGCTTGCTCCACTTTTTTTGGGGGCGGTATGGCTCGGTTGGTTGAGCAGCCGTGCCAGCAACTTGAGGGTTCCAGGTTCGATCCCCGCTTCCGCCATCCTAGTCACTGCAGTTGTGTTCTTGAGCAAGACACTTTACCCACCTGCTCCCAGTGCCACCCACACTTAGATATTGGGTTTCACTATGTAAAAGCGCTCTGAGTCACTAGAGATAAGCGCTATGTAAATATGATTCACTTCACTTTTTTTTTTTACAAAATAGATGTCATATATCACATATAACAAGATGACATTAAGCAGTGGGATAGGAGGATACAAACATTAGTGACACTGGCATAGCTATGAGAGCTAACATGCTAACGTTCCACCCACAGCAATATCATACTTGAAATATTTTCTGAGGAAAAAAGCAACATGATCAAGTTTAGCACTCCTCTTGCTCCGTTTACACTTGGGATGGAGCTATTATGAGATGCAGATATTTGGCAATTTGACGTTATCAGGTATCAGCTTTTCAACTACAACCAAACTACATCAACAGATACAACACATCAAAATAAAATACCAGTATTTCGTATAAAAAAATCAGTGACGTAGATGGTAATATCCACTGATCCTGTCTGTTACAAGGCCACGCCCCAACCCCCAGCCCCTTTCTCTCCTTGGAGTGCTGGCCGCCGACAACATGTCTCCTCTGCTTACATCAGGGGTCTCAAACTCAATTTACCTGGGGGCCACTGGATGCAGAAACTGGGTGAGGCTGAGCTGGAAGAAAATGTTTCTTAAAAAAGTCTAACATGGACTTTTTAACAAATTCACCTTTGAATGGCTTTCCCGCCCTAGCAACATACTTGCCAACTCTCGCGATCTTTCCGGGAAACACCCGAATATCAGTCCCCCTCACGACAATCTTCCGGGGCATTCATTCTCCCGATTTTCACTGGTCAACAACATTAAGGGCATGCCGTCTAGTCCACTTTTCAACCATACATATAATGTGGCGGCCCAGTTACATGGTCTGTGACTTGCAATGTGACTGCAAGACATACTTGGTCAACAACCATGCAGGTCACACTGAGGGTGGCCGTACAAACAACTTTGTCACTGTTACAAATATGCGCCACACTGTGAAACCACACCAAACAAGAAAGACAAACACATTTTGGGAGAACATCCGCACCGTAACACAACATAAACACAACAGAACAAATACCCAGAATCCAATGAAGCCCTAACTCTTCCGGGCTACAATAGGGGGCGGGGTCGGGGGCGTATATTGTAGCCCGGAAGAATTAGGGCTGAATGGGATTCTGGGTATTTGTTGTGTTGTGTTTATGTTGCGTTACGGTGTGGATGGGTGGCAGCGGCGGCGGCGATGACCAAGAAAAACGCGGAGTTGGAATATAATTACAACACTTTATGTACATATTTATATAATATTTATATATAATTATATTTATATTATATAATATTTATATATAATATTTATATAAAAATGGGCTTCACGGTGGCAGAGGGGTTAGTGCGTCTGCCTCACAATACGAAGTTCCTGCAGTTCTGGGTTCAAATCCAGGCTCGGGATCTTTCTGTGTGGAGTTTGCATGTTCTCCCCGTGAATGCGTGGGTTCCCTCCGGGTACTCCGGCTTCCTCCCACTTCCAAAAACATGCACCTGGGGATAGGTTGATTGGCAACACTAAATGGTCCCTAGTGTGTGAATGTTGTCTGTCTATCTGTGTTGGCCCTGCGATGAGGTGGCGACTTGTCCAGGGTGTACCCTGCCTTCCGCCCGATTGTAGCTGAGATAGGCGCCAGCGCCCCCCGCGACCCCGAAAGGGAATAAGCGGTAGAAAATGGATGGATATTTATATAATATGCAACTACAACCTCCATTCACAGACAGAGTCCCATTGCTTTTATGAGCAGTCGAGCGAGTCAAAAGCCGGGGGAAAAAAAAACATTTATTTTTTTATTTTTTAAAATGTTTTATTTGTGGCGGCCGTAATTTTTTCGTGGCGGGCCGCCACAAATAAATGAATATGTGGGAAACCAAGGGCTATCAACGAGTCCTACGCTGTAGGTTTCTTTTGTCCATGCTTCTTGCAAGATGTTTTACTAAGTAATTACGCCACATTTTTCTCATGTCCATTAGCCAAATGTATTTGTAAAGGTACGCAGCAATATTTTCACCGGGAGTCGGGACAGATTTTTGGCATTACCCTGCTAAAAGGTTTAGTGTGACCGCACGGACCAACACCCAAATAATGATATATGATAATGTCATATATGGCATAGGCCTATTTTGATGGCAAGCCAAGGCCAACAATAAAATTACGTCACATTTCGTTCAGCATAAACCCATTTTGCATCCAACCTGACGCACCGCATTCTCTTCCATGTACGCACATCACCTTCTTTAAGTGCAGAGTGCCATTGTATGAGCCAACCCAGGTTAGGCATAAATCATGTAGCCTACTACCATGTCAATACACACATTATTACATGGCATGCATTATATTGTGCCAAGCAAACACCACCCCATATGGGCCTGATGCACATACAGTACCGGAAACTGCAAGTAGCCGTGCTAATGTCGGAACACATTTCTTCAGTGTATCCGTCTATTGAGAAGGAAATAGGCACTGACATTATCCATACTCAGATACCTTTTATTTGTACAAAATATATTTCGCACTGGGGCTTCACGGTGGCAGAGGGGTTAGTGCGTCTGCCTCACAATACGAAGGTCCTGCAGTCCTGGGTTCAAATCCAGGCTCGGGATCTTTCTGTGTGGAGTTTGCATGTTCTCACCCTGAAAGCGTGGGTTCCCTCCGGGTACTCCGGCTTCCTCCCACTTCCAAAGACATGCACCTGGGGATAGGTTGATTGGCAACACTAAATTGGCCCTAGTGTGTGAATGTTGTCTGTCTATCTGTGTTGGCCCTGTGATGAGGTAGCGACTTGTCCAGGGTGTACCCCGCCTTCTGCCCGATTGTAGCTGAGATAGGTGCCAGCGCCCCCCGCGACCCCGAAAGGGAATAAGCGGTAGTAAATGGATGGATGGATGGATATTTTGCACTGTCAGTTGGATGACACATGCACATATAGGCTAACGGGCATTTATTTCCCCCATTAACCTGTATGTTGATGTGTCATGAATGCTGCATGCTAAACATTACACCAGGAGCTGAGCACCATCACACTAAGCATTGGTTGCAGGGACATACTAACTTTGTGATACAAGATCATAGACTGTATTGGACAATACAGTTTACATACCAAATGTTAATTTTCATTTATTACAAGTAATAAGAAAACGTAAATCTTACCTATCAAGGAGGAAATTGTCAAGTTTGGCGTCAGATGAAATAACCTTCTCCGCCTTCAATGGTCTCCATCTTTATAAGGCATCCCCGATACAAATCCTGATTTTGTTCCTGGCTTTGTCTTGAATAAAGTGAGAATGGTAACGAGGCCTTTTAGATTTATTAAGATATGACATGATTAGTAACTTTACCGGTGGCGAATGAGGACGGTGCGTAACTGGCAACCTGGATGTGACACACTCACAGACTTTTTAATTGGTCAAACGGTGGAGGGCGGGGCATCGTAATTAAAACAATAACAATATTTCGGGGCTGTAAGTCTAATTTTGAAATGAGCATATCCCGGCTGAACTACTGTTATCAGTTATAGAGGTATTGGAAAAGAAGATGATTTATTAATGCCTTTTGACATATCATTTAATGAGGACTTGACATTATTACATATGGCACCTTTAAAGCTGGCCATATTTAGAAATCATGTATTTCAGTCAATCATACCATATTGAGAAAGTGTTGTATATTGTGTTACAAATTGGGAACTGGCAGTGAACGTATGTGTTAGTAATTGCTATGAAATGGAAAAAGGGTAGGATTACATAAGGTTGGCTTCTTCCTACTTCTTTTCGGACATGTTGTGAAAAGAAATAAACATATTTAAATATGTAATGTATTATATTGAAACTGTACACGTTTCGAAATACACTTCAACAAACCGATATTTCATGGTTCCTCAAAAAGAAACTTTGCATCGTATTAAATCCATAAACTGCCATAAAATTGAGTAAGTGGGGAGTTATTGTGATGTAGGAAAATCCCATATTTTTACAAATGTTTCCATATTTCCCATATTTTGAAATGCAAATGTTGATTTTCCTCTTAGACACACGTAATAAAGGTGTTTGTGAAATCCCCCCCTAAATTAACCACAACATAGCATTACTGGTCCAAAGCTTCGTAAAAAATGCTAAAAAAAACCCCAACTTAAAACCTTGTCTTACCTGTTCATATTTAAATACATTTTACTGCAAATGAACATTGGCTCCAAATATTGGTTATCAGCCTCATTGACTGCTAAGTATTAGTATCGGTCCTGAAAAAAACATATCCATTGATCTGTAGTTTACACTGGACACCAAATCTGATTGTTTTGCCCTCAAGTGATGCAGATGGGATATATTTCTGCCAATTGCGCATTCAACTGACTCAAGGCCACATTTGGGTCTAAGCCTTTATACTTGATTCTGATAAAGATCCCATTTTACTTGTAAACTAAACAGTCAGCTGGAAATAAACAGATTTGGTCTACTTTGGCCTGCAGTCTAAACATAAAATGGGTACGTTCACACTGCAGGGTAGGATGTCCAATTCAGATTTTTTTGGTCAAATCCAATCTTTTATCTATAATCGTGCACATTCCCAAAAAAAAAAACAAGATTTCCGACCCGCATGCAGACATGACGTAATGACGCAATCAAAGTCAACATTTTTTTAACCAAGTTATTGCGTGGAGAAGATTCAGAAGGAAGGTGGCAATTATTTTGGCTCTAGCAGTTTGCAGGATATTGAGATTTGATGTGGTCCAGCTGTTGTAGTCATGGGAATGTTGGAACATAGATGTGAGTTCATAACACATTATTTTCACCTGTTTTCTGCTAGTTAATTTGTAACCGTCTAATTTGGTGAATATTTGTGACGCTTAGCGCTTTTTGACAACGTTCTGGTTGCATCACATACATATCTGATTCATATCCACATGTGAGAGAGGCAAGCCTGGGTCGATAACAAATTTTGCTCAATGATATATTGACCTACAAATTATTGTTCATAAACGATATTATTGCCTATAGTATGCGCCTGTCTAGAATTACAATTAACTCGTTTTGTTAAATAATTAGCGCATGCTTAGCATTACCGCCGGCTCAGGATTAACGCCGGGTCAAACTCGTTTTGCAAAATATTATTTATACTAGCGCATGTCTAGAATTTCCGCCGGGTCAAACTCGTTTCGCCAATTATTAGCATATGCCTAGAATTTCCGCCGGGTCAAACTCGTCACGTCACGAGTGACACTTCACCTGTCATCATTTTCAAAATGGAGGAGGCTGATTTCAATCATTTGAAATCGCATAAAGGGAAAAAGATTAAGAGCTATTCAGTAGGATTTAAGGTCCAAGCTATTGAATATGCTAAAAAGAACAATAAGCAGCTATGTTTTATTAATATACCGTAGCTGCGTGTGTCAAATACGAGTCATTAAATGATTCCCGCCTCCTGGTGGTAGAGGGCGCTAGTGATCCTTCTTGCGACTACTCGGCTGCAGAAGAAGTGACAACAAGCAGCAAGAGTGATCAGCGGGTGTTTATTTTTTCCTCTCGCTTGCACTTTTAACATGGAGGATTACATATCTAAAATAAAACAGTTTTCTAAACTGGACTTTCAATCCAAGCAGGAGGTAATAAAGGAAGATCTCCATCGAGACAGAGAGACCTTTAAAACTGAAGAAAGATAAGGAAGACTTCTATAAACAAGTTATCGATGCTTTTGATCAGAAGGAGCTGCGCATGGACTTCATTTATAAGTAAAGGTAAGACCACAATAACATTTTTTTTTAATTAAATGTGCTTTTCATGATGGTATCCTAATATCACACTCAAATTTATAAGCGCAGGCCTAAATTTACCGCATGCCTTTGGTAAGCGACGGAGTGAGAAGAGGTTTTAAAATAATTAGCGCATGCTAGCCTTTACCGCATGCCTTTGGTAAACACCGGAGTGAGAAGAGGCTTTAAATTAATCAGCGCCCCGGCAGCAATTCAAGGAAATATGGTATATTTTTTGAGACCAAATCAACCAATCATTTCAAATGCAATAAACTTGTACTTCTCATATAGTTTAAAAATGTAATTGAAATGTAAACTCGTAAATCTTAAAGTTTAAATAATAATGTAAAATTTACTTTGTTAGCGAAGTTTTGGACATATCAATCAATCAATCAATGATTACTTATATAGCCCTAAATCACTAGTGTCTCAAAGGGCTGCACAAACCACTACGACATCCTCGGGAGGCCCACATAAGGGCAGTGGGACGTCGGTGACAATGACAATGATGACTATGAGAACCTTGGAGAGGAGGAAAGGAATGGATGTCGAGCGGGTCTAACATGATACTGTGAAAGTTCAATCCATAATGGATCCAACACAGTCGCAAGAGTCCAGTCCAAAGCGGATCCAACACAGCAGCGAGAGTCCCGTTCACAGCGGAGCCAGCAGGAAACCATCCCAAGCGGAGGCGGATCAGCAGCGCAGAGATGTCCCCAGCCGATACACAGGCGAGCAGTACATGGCCACCGGATCGGACTGGACCCCCTCCACAAGGGAGAGTGGGACATAGGAGAAAAAGAAAAGAAACGGCAGATCAACTGGTCTCAAAAGGGAGTCTATTTAAAGGCTAGAGTATACAAATGAGTTTTAAGGTGAGACTTAAATGCTTCTACTAATAATACATAAAATATGTTAAGGGAGCCCCTCAAATATACACAAGCCAAACATTCAATAAAATAAAATGGCTACATGAAGTAAAATAAAATGGCTACATGAAGTATTGACAAAGTTGTACTTCAATATTGAACATGTAGGCACAGTTGGAGTTGTACCTAACCGACAATCAAGTCAGGACCTTTTGAAACAAAATGTGCAGAGTAACAAAATAAACACTACAGCATAAGCAGATGTATTAACAGGTCATATGGAAAAAAACTGAAGTCCGGCAGATTCCGAGTCAGGAAATACCAACATGACATGACAACATGACAATTGTCTGTCAAACTGTTGCAGCGCTTGTAGAAATGCTAGTTTTTCCACAGTAATACCTGACAGCATGTCTTTGGCGAGATATGTAACCCTACTGTCTGTGAGCGTGCACTGTTTTGTACACCAAACGCAAAGTGAGTGTGGACCGTCAGGTGTTTGTGCTGCAGATGAGCGTGCAGGTTAGTAGTATTGGCGCACATTGGGCAAACTGACTCTTCAGGTCTCGAGCTGGCTGACAGACAGATGGCAGAACTCTGGTTTAAGAAGTGTAACAAAGCCTGTTTTATTTCAATGTTTTTTTTAAATTGTTGGTCCTGTTCAGCTTCTCGGCTGTTCACATTTACTTTACAAAAGAGAAGTGTAGGATACTTCTCTTGTTGCCTTATTTGTATTTGACTTTATGAAATGTATTTATATTAACCCTTGGAGCAGGAGGTAATAGAAGGAGAAAAAAAGGAAGACGGAGAATTGTGGGGACAAGAGGGGGAATAGACAGAGAGACAAAAACAACAACAGCAAACACAACAATAACAACAACATCAGGAAATAGGATATGTACAAATATGACTGTAAAAGTGATAGCAAAGAAGCAGTTAGCGAAATGAATAATAATACAGAAATGACAATGAGCATTATTACACTACAACAATACAAATACCAATCGAAATAGCGCTATTGATACTGAACAATACCACTAGTTTACCTCTATCATCAACATTACAGTTGTTCAAATACTAGAGATGCAAAAGAATGCAGAAAAATGGAGGGGAAGAAAGAGAAGCAACCTGTATCAATCTTGTAGATTGTTATAGTAACAATAGGTTAAGCTTTGTCAGCGTGCCATGTGTTATCCAGTTTACCCTAGGGTGGGGGTCGGCAACCCGCGGCTCTGGAGCCGCATGCGGCTCTTTAGCGCCGCCATAGTGGCTCTCTGGAGCTTTTTCAAAAATATATGAAAAATGGAAAAAGATGAGGGAAAAATGTTTTGTTTTTGTTTTAGTATTGATTGATTGATTGATTGATACTTTTATTAGTAGATTGCACAGTTCAGTACATATTCCGTACAATTGACCACTAAATGGTAACACCCCAATAAGTTTTTCAACTTGTTTAAGTCGGGGTCCGCGTTAATCAATTCATGGTACAAATATATACTATCAACATAATACAGTCATCACACAAGTAAATCATCATAGTATGTACATTTAATTATTTACATTATTTACAATCCGGGGGGTGGGATGAGGAGCTTTGGTTGATATCAGAACTTCAGTCATCAACAATTGCATCAACAGAGAAATGTGGACATTGAAACAGTGTAGGTCTTATTTAGTAGGATATGTACAGCCAGCAGAGAACATAGTGAGTTCACATAGCATAAGAACAAGTATATACATTAGAAGTACATTTGAGTTGTTTATAATCCGGGGAGATGGGATGTGAATGGAGGAGGGTATTAGTAAAGTGTTGAAGTTGCCTGGAGATGTTGTTTTAGAGCGGTTTTGAAGGAATATAGAGATGCACTTACTTTTATACCTGTTGGGAGTGCATTCCACATTGATGTGGCATAGAAAGAGAATATAAACCATGGTTTCTGTCGGAGGACAAACTTGACACAAACCTCCCTAATTGTTGTAAAGCACACTGTTTATATTAAACATGCTTCACTGATTCGAGAATTTGGCGAGCGCCGTTATGTCCTACTAATTTTGGCGGTCCTTTAATTCTCCGTAGTTTGTTTACATGTATACACTTTCTCTGACTTTCTAAGACGTGTTTTATGCCACTTCTTTTTCTGTCTCATTTTGTCCACCAAACTTTTAACGTTTTGCATGTATGCCCAAAGGTGAGTTTTGTTGATGTTATTGACTTATGTGGAGTGCTAATCAGACATATTTGGTCACTGCATGACTGCAAGCTAAACGATGCTAACATGCGATTTAGGCTAGCTGTATGTACATATTGCATCATTATGCCTCATTTGTAGCTATATTTGAGCTCATTTAGTTTTCTTTAAGTCATCATAATTCAATTTATATCTCATGACACACTATCTGTATGTAATATGGCTTTTAATTTTTTGCGGCTCGAGACAGATTTGTTTTTGTATTTTTAGTCCAATACGGCTCTTTCAACATGTTAAGTTGCTGACCCCTGCCTTAGGGTAACAATTATTTCAATTTTTTTTTTAACAGAGCTGTTCTCTGTGTTTGCACAGGGCAGGTTCATGTAGGTCGGGGCCGGCCAGAGGTTTTATCATGTCCACGAGGAAGAAAGATTTTTATTTGTCACAAAAAGACACAACTGAGTATTGGATGACAGTCTTTTTTCAGGTTTTATTGTTCTGACATCATCAAATGTGACCTGTGTAATAGGTTACCTTTTAAATCCGTGTATTAAATCCGTGTAAATCCTCAGAATATCCAATCAGTTTCAGGTTATTGTCATGTCTGAACCTCCATAGGCTCTACAAGCGCTTCAACCAGAATGAGCTAAAGCTATACAGCGCAGTACTTGACGTTCTAGGCTAGAGGTTTCATTGCTTCGAAATATGCAGATCAGTCTCCTGACCCACATTCCTTGGCACTCTTCGGATGAATTATTTACTCTTTATCAAACCTAAAGCAGTTACGTTGGACGCACACAATTGTCGAGCTAAAGCGGGAGCTGTGTTAAATACTATCAGGAAGACCTGACTGTTTTTGGACTCTCGTGCCGTGATGAACAATCGGTTCCATTGTTCCTAAGGTCTAAGGCACTTTTGGAATGTGTTACGCCGCTGCTTTCGGATATTTTTCCTCAGACCTGACCTGGATGGCTTCTCGCTGGGGAGGCAGACAGCTGGGAGATCAGTTAAAGTGCCTGTAAGTCTATTAGAGGGGATAATCCTTTGGGCAGCGAGTTGCAGAGACCGAAGGGAGTAAAGAACAAAAAAAAAACAGACTGCTGATTTACTTTTTTTCGCTTTTTGTTATCCAATTATCCCCCGCTCAGTCCCCCAGGGGGCCATGAAGAAGCAGTTACTGTAAAAAGATCTGTTCACAAGTCCATCTACAGTGTTGTGGCACCTCTCTTATTCATATCCTTGCATTATTCATTAATTAAGCCTTTTATTCTGTGCTTCTCCTCTCACTTGCGTGTCCTTGCCAGACAAGCAAAAGCAAATTTCAAGGTCAGGAAATTGCCACGCCGCCTTTGGCAGCCGTTTGGGTTACACGGGTTACCATGGCAGCAAGCAGCAGCAGCAGCAACTCCGGTCCGCCGTGCTTCCTATCCCTCAGGGTTTAAACGCCCGCTACTTGTAGATAGCTCCTCTAATAAGACCAGGAGCTTCGTGGGTTAACACTTGTGTGGTTTTTCTACTACAAAATGGTGTGCACTCAAATCTAGAAAACAAAGTACACACAAAAAAATTCAGTTGTGCACAGGCAATAATCCCAGAAAATTGTTTTTGTTCGTGGAATTGAGCGCCACGTTTGTGCGGCTGAGCCACTACGTCCACACCCTAGGGCAGGGATCGGGAACCTTTTTGGCTGAGAGAGCCAAGAAGCCAAATATTTTAAAATGTATTTCCGTAAGAGCCATATAATATTTTTTTTTAACACTAAACACAACAAAACGCGTGCATTTTTAAGAAAGACAAACATTTCTAGAGATGGTCTCTTATTCTTTGTAATAACATTGTTATTCTGAAGCTAACTGTGGAGGGGGGCGTGGCCTGCGGGCCTGCAGCGAAGTGGGGTGTTGCCAGTACCGGCCTCGAAATCAGCGACAGGTGTGTGGACGGCCCACCTGGGCCTTTTTATTTGATCACCTGTCGCTATGTTATAAGCAACAGCCAGGAGGAGAGACGGGCTTGGGGCTAGAAACCAGAGCGCGAGGGAGAACGAAAGAGAAAAAGACAATTGCTGGAAAGCAACTGAGAGACTTATTGAAAAATAAAACAATATTGTAACCCTGAAACAGGCTCTCATGTCAGTGCTTGGTGGTCTGAAGAATCCCCTGGAGGGCAAGTCCCACCCTAACCAATAATAAATAAATGACTTCTTACCAACTTCTTGAACATAAAAATGCATGACAATGTTTTATATTTTGAACGTTATTTTTAACACTGTGATTACAAGTGGAATTATTCATTCTTTATCGTGTTAAGCAATGTCAGCTCAGATTTATCCAAGAGCCAGATGCAGTCATCAAAAGAGCCAAATCTGGCTCACGAGCCATAGGTTCCCTACCCCTGCCCTAGGGTAACTGCACTTTAAAAAAAAAAACAACATTTTGCTTATCATTTACAATCCCTATGTATGTTTCTTTTAATTATGTATTCTTAATCATTAGGGCAAATACAACGTGGCTAACAATGTATCTAATCATTCCTCTTATAAGCCCTCTGAAAAAACATCAAAAAACTGCCAACAATACTCTTGACACGTGAGTACTAACCAAGTATTAGCAGTATTGTTATAAGCGCTAACTCAGATAAACTATTTTTTAGTGGCGAATTAATCACAGAGCGCTAATTAGCTAATGCTGGCAGAGTATTGACATACTGCTGTATCGCCTCTGAGCTGGTGAAAGTTAATTCTAGATCATAAATCATGCCTCTCACCTGGATAGTAGAAGGATGTGGACATAAACCGAGAAGTTGGTCAACTTAAACATTCAACTTAGAACCAAAGATGGCGAGAAAGACACAAAAAGACGCTTTTTTTTACCCTTTGTGAGGATTATGATTATTTCTTCAGTTAACAAGAAGATATAAACATCCTATCAGTCGGCATCCCAGTGAGCGCAGACTTTGTACACTAAGTGATTGTTGTATTATCTTTATAGTTTGTATATCTTGTTCAGCACTTGACAATACTGCCACAGGTTGCTTCGTGTTTCACTACAGCTGGATCTGTTCAGCACAAAGCTTCTAAAGCCCTTTATCCATCCTCAAAAATCTAATGTTCTGGATCATCGTTTGTCCCAAAGTACTCTTTTTTTTAATTATCATTATTATTTTTTGTCTCATGTTAAGTCTGCCATGATTAGTAGTGTTGTTGTTGTCGAAGGAAATAGGGAACCTTGTGATTAATACAGATCCATATGCTTAAAACGAACAAAATATGTAAATATTCCATGTTGATATTAATTTGCCTGTTACTACATATATACATACCATATTTCCTTGAATTGCCGCCGGGGCGCTTATTAATTTAAAATCTCTTCTCACTCCGACACTTACCAAAGGCATGCGGTAAATTTAGGCCTGCGCTTAAACATTTGAGTGTGATGTAAGGATTCCATCATGAAAAGCACATTTATTAAAAAAAAAAGTTATTATGGTCTTACTTTTACCTATAAATGAAGTCCATGCGCAGCTCCTTCTGATCAAAAGCATCGATAACTTGTTTATAGAAGTCTTCCTTATCTTTCTTCAGTTTTAAAATTCTCTCTGTCTCGATGCAGATCTTCCTTTATTACCTCCTGCTTCGATTGAAAGTCCAGTTTAGAAAACTGTTTTATTTTAGATATGTAATCCTCCATGTTAAAAGTGCAAGCGAGAGGAAAAAATAAACTCTTGCTGCTTGTTGTCACTTCTTCTGCAGCCGAGTAGTAGCAAGAAGGATCACTAGCGCCCTCTACCACGTGGAGGCGGGAGTCATTTAATGACTCATATTTGACACACGCAGCTACGGTATATTTATAAAATAATAGCTGCTTACTGTTCTTTTTAGCATATTCAATAGCTTGGACCTTAAATCCTACTGAATAGCTCTTATTCTTCTCTTTATGTGATTTCAAATGATTGAAATCAGCCTCCTCCATTTTAAAAATGATGACAGGTGAAGTGTCACTCCTGACGTGACGAGTTTGACCCGGCGGGAATTCTAGGCATATGCTAATTATTTGGCGAAACGAGTTTGACCCGGCGTAAATTCTAGACATGCGCTAATAAAAATAATATTTAGCGAAACGAGTTTGACCCGGCGTTAATCCGGAGCCGGCGGTAATGCTAAGCATGCGCTAATTATTTTGCGAAACGAGTTTATAAGACAATGATGGAGGCTTATGGATGTTTTTTTACAGCGCTTTATTGACGGAATAGAGTGACTCCCTTTAGCTCCGTTGTCAGCTGACTTTTGGTAGCGTTTATTTCTGTGTTAAAATCCCTAAAAAAAGAAAAACGTGTTCTTTTCTTACACAAAGATTGTGAATGATAGACAAAAGTCCCAAAAAGTGCCGTTCCCCTGTAAATATACAGGTCATATTTAAATTAGCCATGTGCCTGAGATCCCACACTCAGCGCTGTCGGAAAGCACAAAAGTAATGAGCAAGACGGCATCAGAGTTTCTTGCTGGAGTGTATAAATGTTCTCCATTCCACTATTGTTGCTCGTCAGTGCACCAGTGCATGCGCCGGGGAAAAGGTGCCGTTTAGTATTTCACACGCGTCTTTTTAACATAAGTATACTTTGCACACAGAGACAATCGTGTGCTTGTTTGAAAGAACTTAAAATGTAGTTTAACCAGGAAAAAACTGCAAGTTTAACCACTGACTAGTAATGATACTGTAAAGATTGGATAACAAAATACGGAGGGTGAATATGCTCAATGTGCTTCACAGGGATTATTAATATTTGGATGATTCCGTAAATAAATGTACCCCACATGGCGCATAATGTCAGTTTGTAGCCTGTATTGTTCACCCAGGCCACATTGCTACAATGTTACTGCACATATGATCTGCTCATTGATCGAATACAGTTTTTTTCTGTTGACATATTGGTTATATGATGGCTAGCAATGTGTGTGCAGTCGATTACGTTAGATAAACCTGCTGTTGCTTCAAATTGTGTTTTAATTTTGGCCTGTTCAGGAATTTAACTGCTCAAAAAAATTAAAGGAACACTTTGAAAACACATCAGATTTCAATGGTGAAAAAAAAATGTCGGATATCTATACTGATATGGTCAGTTTAATGTCTCAGGAACAAAAGGATGCCACATCTTTTGATGGAAATAAAAGTTTTCATCCTACAGAGGAGAGGGCTCAGTATATAGACACCCCAAAAATCAAAGTGAAAAAATGATGTGGCAGGCTTGCTAACTTTGTTAGCATAAATGAAGGGGATTTAACATGGAGAAAATTAGCATCATGGCTAACGATGAAATATAGTAACAAGCAATTACACCTCTATTAAACTGAAATATATTTATATCAAATATATTTACCCCAGTTATATCAACACTTACCTGACTGGATGAAGTCCTTGGGCTCAAATACTAGTGTGGCCTCAATAGTCCTACTGTAGTATGTAGCATGCTGGAAATGATCTGTTCATGTGATAGAGCAGGGGTCGGGAACTTTTTTGGCTGAGAGAGCCAAGAGGCCAAATATTTCAAAATGTATTTCCGTAAGAGCCATATAATATTTTTTTAACACTGAACACAACTAAACGCGTGCATTTTTAAGTAAGACCAACATTTCTAGAGTATAATAGGTCTCTTGTTCTTTGTAATAACAGTGTTCTTCGGGAGCTAACTGTGGAGGGGGCGTGGCCTGCAGGCCTGCAGCGAAGTGGGGTGTTGCCACGATCAGCCTCGAAATCAGCGTTACGTGCGTAGATGGCCCACCTGGGCCTTGTTATCTAATCACCTGTCGCTCTGTTATAAGCAGCAGCCAAGTGGAGCGATAGGATTGGAGCTGGAGCCAAAGCACGACCAAGGACGACAAAGAAAAAGACAATTGCTGGAAAGCAACTGAGAGACTTATTTAAAAATAAAACAATATTGTAACCCTGAAACAGGCTCTCATGTCGGTGCTTGGTGGTCTGAAAAAACCCCCAGCAAGGCAAGCACCACACTAACCAATAATAAATAAATAACTTCTTACCATTAGCACAACTTCTTTAACAGGTGCGGTGGAAAAGGATTGATGGATTAAAAATGCATGAGAATTTTTTGTATTTTGAACATTATTTTCAACACTGGGATTACAAGTGGAATTATTCATTACTTATCGTGTTAAGCAATGTCTGCTCAGATTTATCCCAGAGCCAGATGCTGTCATCAAAAGAGCCACATCTGGCTCTAGAGCCATAGGTTCCCTACCCCTGTGATAGAGGAATGCACCGTGCAGGGTTGAAATTCTACTGAATATGCATTAAATCAAGTTGTTTTAGCTAATAATCTTGCTTCATGCATGTTGCATTCAATGTTTATTCCCATTAATTTCCCATTAACTCCCATATATTCCCGTAAATTCCCAGAATATTGCAACCCTACTCTTGACACATCTCCACTTTGAAAAAGTGCACACACCAGGTTTATGCGTTTACGGACTACCGTTGTACAGAATACCATGTGAGAGCGAGTGAGCGCTGACAGTTGATCAGCCAGCCACTGGTCGCTCCCGAAAATATTATGAAAATTAAATGCATTATATCATGGGTGTCAAACTCTGGCCCGTGGGCCAAATTTGGCCCGCCGTGTAATTTCATTTGGCCCTTGCGGTAATATCAAATTAAGATTAGAGCTGGCCCGCCGGTAATATTCAGCGGCGATGCCTCTGTAACACCGCATTCACCCCTGATACTCGTACTTGCTAACCCTCACGATTTTCCTGGGAGACTCCCGAAGTTCAGTGCTCGCTCCCAATCAAAAGGGACTGGGTTCAAATCCCAGTCAGATCAGTCGGTAACAAGGAAAGCTTTTATATCATAGTTTACTGAGACAGGTTCTCAATTAAAAATTTCATTGGGGCCTGAAATTTCCCTTTAATAAGACCAAGGATGGCTGAGTGGTCAAAACAGGTATTTCCCAATCAAAGATGACTGGGTTTAAATCCTTGTCAGGTTGATCGGTAACTCGGAAAGATCCAGTGGGAGGAGTTAAAGTTCACCCGGACAACAATATTGGGGGTGTGTCTTGAAGGCACTGCCTTTAGCGTCCTCTACAGCCTACCGTCACGTACAAACAACGTGCCAGCACAATTACATAAGATGCGGCTTTAACACACACAATTGAATGCAAGGCATACTTGGTCAACAGCCATACAGGTCACACTGAGGGTGGCCGTATAAACAACTTTAACACCGTTACAAATATGCGCCACACTGTGAACCCACACCAAACAAGAATGACAAACACATTTTGGGAGAACATCCGCACCGTAACAGAACATAAACACAACAGAAGAAATACCCAGAACCCCTTGCAGCACTAACTCTTCCAGGACGCTGCAATATACACCCCCGCTACCACCAAACTCCAACTCCCCCCCCCTTTTTTATTTACATTTTATTTGATATGCCATTGATATTTTTTAATCATTATTATTATAATTTAAAACTCTATTTTGCTTGTCACTATAAAGTTAAGCCTTGCTTGTTCAATATTCAATGCAAAACTTGTTTGGCTCCCTATTAAAATGTTCATTTGTTCAACCTTGGCCCGCGGCTTTGTTCAGTTTGAAATTTTGGCCCACTCTGTATTTGAGTTTGACACCCCTGCATTATATAATATTGCTGTCCTTCTCTCCTGTAGAGTGACCCACATTTTCAAGGCATCCTCCCGCTCGTTCCCACAAACCCGGAAATGCTCCTGCGTGTATAATAAACCAACAAGTGGCAGATCAAAGCTGTGTTAGTGTGCACATTTAAACAACTGAGTTGCCGTGACAGGTTAAAAGCATCAAAAAACACCTCCCTTCTTTCCTCAACACCATCGTTTGCCCACGACGTGAAGCGTCCGGCGCACCGTAACATCTACGGTGCGCCGAGGGACCTCGTATCCATTCACCTCTCTAAGACACGCATAAATAATGTATGTAATAAGGTTTTATTTGGCAAAGACATGCACACTGTGAGCAGTACACCGTGTTCCTTGTGTGCACTTTGTGATCGCACTCTGCAATGGGATATTTATTTCTAGTTAGCTCTTTCCATCCCTCCATCCGTCCATTTACTACCACTTGTCCCTGTTTGGGTCGCTGGGGTGGCGGAGCCTATCCCAGCTGCACTCGGGCGGATGGCGGTGTACACCTTGGACAAGTCGCCACCTCACCGCAGATAGACAGCTTTTGAAGTTTCATTTTGAAATGAAAGCCAAGTTCATACACTGTTTTTTTAAAATAGAAAGGGCAATACAAATGTGTTTTACATAGCAAAGAACATAATAATGATTTCAATTAAGGCTGGGTGATATGTTCTTTTATTAACCTCTCAATATTTTTAGGCCATATCGCGATACACCGTATATATCTGGATATTTTGCCTTAGCCTTGATTGAACACTTGATGCATATAATCACAGCAGTATGATGAATCTACAGTTGTGATCAAAATGATTCCACCCCCACACAATTTTGGTGTTTTAGCAAGTTGGACATATATTCCGTATTTTGTTTATAGTCATATCAAATAAAGATGTGTCAAATAGACAAATGCAACGTGAATTACAACATTATATTTTGTATCATACCAAACAGTGTCATTTCTCTTAATATCTCATTGACAAAATTATTCAACCCCTTGAAGATCATAACTCTTAAGAACAGAATTTGAATAAGGTCTTTTCAATCAGGTGTTGAAAACACCTGTAGATGTGATTAGAACTATAACGAGCAACCATTAAACTGATTGAAAAAGACTGTGACGCTCATCTTCTTGTAGATGGTCAATGGTGTATTTGCAACATGGTGAAGTCCAGGGAGTGGTCAAAGAAGTCAAGAGAGGAGGTCATTTCTCTTCATAAGAAAGGATATGGACATAAGAAAATAGCAAAGACATTACACATTCAAAGAGACACAGTTGGGAGCATAATTCGCAAGTTTAAAGCTAAAGGCACAGTGGAAACACTACCTGGGCGTGGTAGAAAGAGGATGCTGTGTGCAACTGCTGTCCGGTATTTGAAGCGTACAGTGGTGAAAAACCCCCGGGTAACAGCTGAGGAACTACAACAGGACATTGCAGAGGGGGGAACGCAGGTTTCGTCCCAGACAATAAGGCGCGCACTACGAGATGAAGGCCTCCTTGCCAGAACTCACAGGCGCACCCCACTTCTGACTACCAGGCACAAGAAAATTAGACTCCAGTATGCCAAAAATCATCTGGGAAAACCCCCAAAGGTTTTGGGAAACTGTTCTATGGAGTGATGAGACAAAACTGGATCTCTTTGGGCCTATGAATCAACGTTGTGTCTGGAGGAGAAAAAATGAAGCTTACAAAGAGAAGAACACCTTGCCTACTGTTAAGCATGGTGGGGGGTCCACCAAAATTGTGTGGGGGTTGAATAATTTTGATCACAACTGTATGTGTCTACATTCAAACATTCTTCTTCATACTGCATTAATATATGCTACTTTTAAACTTTCATGCAGAGAGGGAAATCACAACTAAAAGTGTATTTATTGAACATTTATTAAGCAGTGGCACAAACATTCATGTCATTTCAAAACAGAAAGTGCAAGATTGTCTGAGACATTATAAAACAAGCTATAAGTGCACTTTTGTGCATGATGTCACTAAGATGACATATCAAAACAACACTAAATTAAAGTGCACTTTTTGTACAGAACGCCACTACAATAGTTTAAAACAAGTAAAATGCACTTTTGTGCATGATGTCACACAAGATATTTCAATAAGTGTCAAATAAAAATGAGCTGCATAGCAGGAAATCATATAGTGTATGTCCTTCGCTATGTGGTCGGTTCCTGTGGACGTTATCTCCTGTTGTTGACTATTTTTTTCATACGGTCTTGATCTGGAAATGGTTGACATGCAGAGTTTAAAGCACTCTTCATCCTGTAGCACAGGGGTAGGGAACCTATGGCTCTAGAGCCAGATGTGGCTCTTTTGATGACTACATCTGGCTCTCAGATAAATCTTAGCGGACATTGCTTAACACGATAAGTAATTAATAATTACGATGGTAATCACAGTGTTAAAAATAACGTTCAAATGATGAAACATTCTCATGCATTTTAATCCAACCATCCGTTTTCCATCGCACCTGTCCAAGATGTCGCATAATTGTAAGAAGTATAACATTTATTATTGGATAAATTTAAAATAACAATGTTATTAAAAAGAATAAGAGACTGATTATACTCTAAAAATGTTGGTCTTGTCAAGACCTGGACTATGGTGTGGTTTGTTTTCCCGTGGTGCAAAGCGATTGGAACGGACATGGCGTGAAGGTAATGACATCTTTAATCTTAACTCAAAAATATTACAAAAACAAAGGCATAAACAAAAGGCGCTCTCAGTGGAGGTTAAAAACTTGGCTATGAAAACTAAAATTCGCACAATGGGAGAACTATGAACATAAAATAAAACTTACAAACTATGGCATGAAAAACTTACTTGGACCGAGAAAGAGCATGGATCATCGGCATGGATAACATAGGTGTGTAGGAGGTGATAGAGGGTGAGTAGAAGGTGATGTCGCCAGGCTGACTGCCTGGCAACTGCAGGCTTAAATGGTGATGTGGTGTTTGACAACAGGTACATGAGTTCAAGTGAATCAGGTGTGTTGAGTCGTGAAAACAGGTGAACTGATTGGTAGTCATGGAAACAAAAACAAACCAGGGTGCGCAAAAACAGGAACTAATGGAGTCAAAAACAAAACAGAACATAAATAAACAGAACATGATCACAAAGAAATGACAGGTCTTACTTAAAAAATGCACGCATTTAGTTGTATTCAGTGTTTAAAAAATATTATTCGGCTCTCACGGAAATACATTTTGAAATATTTGGCTTTCATGGCTCTCTCAGCCAAAAAGGTTCCCGACCCCTGCTCTAGCAGGTACCTTTTCAAATGATGATACAAATTAGCAGTGCTGCTACTTTTTTTTAGCAACACTTTTGCCGCATACTTGACATATTACGGTTGTCTGTTCGACATCTTCCCGCTTGAAGCCAAACCACTGCCAGACGATAGACCCCTGCTGTTTATCTTGGGAATTAATTATTCTTCCTTCATTTGTTACCAGATTTGCACCTTCTATCTCTCGTATTACTACTCGCACCACTCTGTTAGCACCATAGCTAACGTTACCCCTTTCGCTATGTCTCTGCTCAGCGAGGGCGTATGACGTTGCACGCGTGACAGTATGTGACGTATGTAAGAAGGTGTGCTTGTTTTACGTCTCTGAGAAGGAGAGACAAGAAAGAGTGAGAAGAGCCTGTAGTGCACCTTGAGGATTCTAGCGGGAACTCTCATTCAACCCTTCTTCGATTACGCTTGCACCTCCTGGTACCCCAGCACCTCCAAAACCCTCAAATCTAGACTCCAAACATCCCAGAATAAGCTAATCCGGTTACTTCTAGACCTCCACCCCAGATCACACCTCAATCCAACACACTTCTCCAAAGTGGGCTGGCTCAGGGTGGAGGACAGAGTAAAACAACTTGCACTGAGCCTAGTCTATAAAATCCGCTACACCTCCCTGATACCGAAGTACATGTCCAACTACTTCCTTAACGTAAATGACCGCCATAACCACAACACCAGGGGGAGCTCCACAAACCACGTTAAACCCAGATTTCGATCTAACAAAGGTCTTAACTCATTCTCTTTCTATGCCACATCAATGTGGAATGCACTCCCAACAGGTGTAAAAGTAAGTGCATCTCTATATTCCTTCAAAAGTGCTCGAAAACAACACCTCCAGGCAACTTCAACACTTTACTAATACCCTCCTCCATTCACATCCCATCTCCCCGGATTATAAACAACTCTAATGTATTTCTAATGTATATACTTGTTCTTATGCTATGTGAACTCACTATGTTCTCTGCTGGCTGTACATATCCTACTAAATAAGACCTACGCTGTTTCAATGTCCACATTTCTCTGTTGATGCAATTGTTGATGACTGAAGTTCTGATATCAACCAAAGCTCCTCATCCCACCCCCCGGATTGTAAATAATGTAAATAATTCAATGTACATACTATGATGATTTACTTGTGTGATGACTGTATTATGTTGATAGTTTATATTTGTACCATGGATTGATTAACGTGGACCCCGACTTAAACAAGTTGAAAAACTTATTGGGGTGTTACCATTTAGTGGTCAATTGTACGGAATATGTACTGAACAATCTACTAATAAAAGTATCAATCAATCAATCAATCAATAATGCCAGCAGCCAAAAGCAACTGCGTGAGAACGTATACTCCAATATCACCATATAGTCATTTTCTATATCGCACAGAGACAAACTCGCGATATATCGAGCATATTCCATATATCGCCCAGTCCTAATTTCAATACCGTTAAAAATAATCGTCATTATAATTTTGTACGTAATCGTGCAGCCCTATTGAAAAGTACCAAAAAGTATTTGGATACGTTTTGGTACCAGTACCAAAATATTGGTATTGGGATTTGTGACAACCCTAGTACGCACTCTTAATAGATGAGGCCCCAGGTCTGTCGGATTTGTGGTTTAGCTAGCTTGAGGTTCTGCCTCCTCAAGTGCTGATCTGCTCAATATAAATGATAAATGGGTTGTACTTGTATAGCGCTTTTCTACCTTCAAGGTACTCAAAGCGCTTTGACACTACTTTCGCATTTACCCATTCACACACACATTCAGACACTGATGGAGGGAGCTGCCATGCAAGGCGCTAACCAGCACCCATCAGGAGCAAGGGTGAAGTGTTTTGCTCAGGACACAACGGACGTGACGAGGTTGGTACTAGGTGGGGATTGAACCAGGGACCCTCGGGTTGCGCATGGCCACTCTCCCAAGTACATCACTGTGCTTCACTTTTTCCAGATTTTGTTATGTTACAGCCTTGTTCCAAAATGGAATCATTTCATTTTTGTCCCAAAAATTCTACAAACAAATCCCCATAATGACAATTGAAAAGTTTGTTTTTAACGAAATCAAAAATAAATTTAAAAAAATTACGTGTACAAGTATTCACTCTTCTAGCCGTCCATAGCGTTTCTACTCTATTCATAAGGCAAATACTGAGGAACTGCCATGCTTTCTCTACCAGTCAGCGGTAATGTCCATTTTCTGACACCTCAACATTTCCAAAACCACACCCTTTCTTCCTAACAAATGAAATGCCTCACATTTGTCATCTCCACCTTGCTTAACCCTGCTTCCAAACACATCTCACAGTTATCAAGTGTCGCACAGCTGGATTGCCTGGATGCACATCTGTTCTTTTCCCAGAACTGCATGTCCAAATCCACTTTTTCTGTTTATATCTACTTAGAAATATCATTCTCTCTCTCTCTCTCTCTCTCTCTCCAAAAGCCAACTTTGTTGCTGCTGGGGGAGTGCGGTGGGCTTAATATTGTTGTCGGGCAGCTGCTTGATTTCACACTTTGAAACACTCCCATCTCATATTGACCTCTGGTTCAGAAAGGATCGGGAAATAACCACTTTTTTGGGTGGGTTGAAAATGGTTGCATGTCTTGTCCAGATGAATGTGTCTCAACCAGACTTTTAAGAAATAGTTTGTTTTTTTGCTTTTCGACCGACCTCTTGGAGGCGATTAACATTCTTCCACATCGTCATCTACAACGCTAGCACTAACATGTTCTGCATTAACGAGGCATTTGTTGTTCACATTAAATAACCGTAAATTCTGGACAATAAAAGTTGCTACTTTTTTTTTTTTTTACACTTTGAACCCTGCGGCTTGTAAGACGGAGCGATAGAAAACATAATTTTATTAGAGAAAACACAGAAAAAGAAAAAAATGTGTTTTATTATTTGTGCTACGGCGCCTTCTTTTGGACAAATTCGCTCCCTGCTTGCACTGCAGTATCCTTCCATTCAGTGGTTTCAACAACCGGAAGTCAAAGTGGCGTTCATTCTTCTAGCCGTCCATAGCGTTTCTACTCTATTCATAACTCCAAGCGACGTTTGTAAGTTTTACAATATAACTAAAACTGTAAATACTTACTAAACTGACCCTCGTATGACGTCTGTAGGAGTGTTTTCATGCATATTTGTACGTGCTATTGTAATGTAATGACGCGAGCAGTAGCTAATATGCTAACATGTTTACGAGTGTCTGTGTTAGTATTATTAACTTACAACAGCACTCTCTTTGCATTGTTTGGGTTTCACAAATTTCTCAGTAAATTTACCAAAACGTCACCGTGGAGTTATTGAGTCCGTTTAGCTCAGGGGTGTCAAACTCAAATACAGAGTGGGCCAAAATTTTAAACGGAACAAAGCCGCGGGCCAAGGTTGAACAAATTAACCTTTTAATAGGGACCCAAACAAGTTTTGCATTAAATATTGAACAAGCAAGGCTTATATAACTTTAGTGACATGCAAAATCCAGTTTCAAATAATAATAATAATAATTAAAAGAATATCAAGGGCATATCAAATAAAATTTAAATAAAAATGTTATGTCTTTTTTTCTATTTGCAATCTTCTGAGGTAAATATAATTTTTTTTTCCACAGTCTAATAATAAATTTGAAAATAAAATAACAATAATGAATGAACCAAACATTCAAGCCTTGAAGTAGCAAGAGAAAATGCATGAATAAAACATTAATTATGTGTCAGTTTGCTGGAAGTTTCCCGGAAGAATTAGTGCTGCAAGGGTTTCTGGGTATTTGTTCTGTTGTGTTACGGTGCGTGCGGATGTTCACCCGAAATGTGTTTGTCATTCTTGTTTGGTGTGGGTTCACAGTGTGGAGCATATTTGTAACAATGCTAAAGTTGTTTATACAGCCACCCTCAGTGTGACCTGTATGGCTGTTGACCAAGTATGCCTTGCATTCACTTGTGTGTGTGTAAAAGCCACAAATATTATGTGACTTGCTGTTAGTATGGAGGAAAAGCGGACGTGACGACAGGTTGTAGAGAACGCTCAAGGCAGTGCCTTAAATGCACGCCCCCAATATAGTTGTCCAGGTGGAAATCGGTAGAAATTTTGGAGAATAGTTGCCCCGGGAGATTTTCGGGAGGGGCACTGAGCTTCGGGAGTCTACCGGGAAAATTAGGAGGGTTGGCAAGTATGAGTATTAGCGGTGAATGCGGTGTTACAGCGGCACCGACGCTGTATAACACCGGCGGGCCAGTTCTAATGCTTAATTGATATTGCCTCAAGGGCCAAATTAAATTACACAGCGGGCCGGATTTGACCCGCGGGCCAGAGTTTGACACCCATGGTTTAGCTGATTGGAGCGCAAGCTTCCGCAGCTACTGGGTCCATGATGGTGACTTTTGTTTTGTTTGATCAGCCATTTTACTGCCATGTTGCAGACACCGTTTTGAAACAATTCAGGTATGTAAATAAATATTTACAGGATCTTACAGTGTAAATAACTAATTTTGCAAGGTTTTTATCTACGGCTAATATATGGAAAACTATTTTTTTCCCCTGAAATTTTGTGGGTGCAGCTTGTATTCCGGTGCGCTCTATACTCCCAAAAATATGGTATCTCGTATAGTCTTAGTGAGTGTGTTGTAGAAAGGCATTTAACCATTGACGTGAACAGTGGCTGTAGGCAACCTCCCGATGTAGTTCTAAATTACATTTTTTATTTAAATTATTGGATTCCAGAATAAGTATCACAGATTCCCCCAGATTGCCAAACAAACAAAACGGAACCATGACGACACAAGGAAAGAAGGACAAAAACTGGATTTCCTTGTAAAAAAATTGAAGTTTTGCCAGGCAAGCAGAGGAGATGTACTGTACCAGCGACAAGCACAGCTTAGCAGGGTGAAGAACAAGTCTCACAAGAACTCAAATATCAAAACTATTATTAACAATTCCAAAAAAATGTTCAAATACATTTGTATTTTTTTAATAAATAAAAAAGGGAAATGTTCACATGCAGAGCAAACAAGCTTGTGAACAGTAGTAATAACTTATATTATAATTAATTATGTTTTTTAATACTAAGTACTAGTATCATGTGTGTATATATTGTATCTGCTGATTTTCTTCTGTTGCAGTTAAAAAAGGGCCATTCAAAAAAAAAAAAAAAAGTCAAATACCGATATACGTCAAAATGCCAATATCGGTGTCGATAATCGGTCCGGCCGAAAAGCGGTCCATCGGTAGAGCTAAATAAAGACGCAAAATAGCGCTCACAGTTGAGTTTTGGGCTTGATAAATCACACTGCTTGTGCTAAATGATTGTATTTGCAATGTTTCTTCCCGGTATTGTGACGACCAGCATATATTCTGAATATTGTGCCCCCTTTTTTACTCACTTGAGAGATGCAATCAGCTTTGCGTGTGCTATCAAGTTTGCTCTTCTGTTAGTAAACGGAAACCTTTTGTAGATCAGGCCCAAACTACTTTTTGACAGAGTAGGGACAAACAGTTTGGGGGAAAAAAAGTGTGTTTTTACTCAAAAGACCGGCAACAATGCCAAAAAATATCCCTTGATTTAAACTGAAATGAGTTTATGAAGGCAGCACGGTGGTAGAGGGGTTAGTGCGTCTGCCTCACAATACGAAGGTCCTGAGTAGTCCTGGGTTCAATCCCGGGCTCGGGATCTTTGTGTCGAGCTTGCATGTTCTACCCGTGACTGCAGGGGTTCTTTCTGGGTACTTCGGCTTCCTCCCACCTTCAAAGACATGCACTTAGGGATAGGCCCCTCCTACCTTTAAAGACATGCACCTGGGGATAGGCCCCTCCCACCTACAAAGACATGCACCCGGGGATAGGCCCCTCCCACCTTCAAAGACATGCACCTAGGGATAGGCCCCTCCCACCTCCAAAGACATGCACCTGGGGATAGGTTGATTGGCATCACTAAATGTGAATGTGAGTGTGATTGTTGTCTGTATCTGTGTTGGCCCTGTGATGAGACGGCGACTTGTCCAGGGTGTACCCCGCCTTTCGCCCGATTGTAGCTGAAATAGGCACAAGCGCCCCCCGCGACCCCAAAGGGAATAAGCGGTAGAAAATGGAGTTTATGAATGCCTGTCTGTGCGAGTGAACAGAAGCCAATGGACTTCAAGTAAAGTTGAAGAGACTGCCTGTGCTTTTAGTTCGGTAGTAGCACACTGGCCTTTTTGCACCGGCGACGTGGGTGTGCGCCCTGCTTTTAGCAGTAGGTAAAAACAACGCAACTGAGAGGGCGAGAGAGCGAAACAGAGAGACTCTGCTGGGGTGGGCACACTTTTTCTGCAGGCGAGCTACTTTTCAATGTACCAAGTGGAGGGGATCTACCTCATTCATATACATCATTTATATTGATCTACGTATGAAAGAGAGGTTAAAGGGGAACATTATCAGCAGACCTATGTAAGCGTCAATATATACCTTGATGGTGCAGAAAAAAGACAATCTATTTTTTTAACCGATCTCCGAACTCTAAATGGGTGAATTTTGGCGAATTAAATGCCTTTCTGTTAATCGCGCTGGAGGCGATGACGTCAGAATGTGACGTCGCCGAGGTAACACAGCCACCATTTTCATTTTCACATTACAAACACCGGGTCTCAGCTCTGTTGTTTTACGTTTTTTGGACTATTTTTTGGAACCTTGGAGACATCATGCCTCGTCGGTGTGTTGTCGGAGGGTGTTACAACACTAACAGGGAGGGATTCAAGTTGCACCACTGGCCCCAAGATGCCAAAGTGTCTGCCGCCAGACCCCCATTGAATATGTGGGAGTGTCTCCACATTTGACCGGCGATGCTAAGGCAGACATGGCACAGAGATGTATGGATAACCTGCAGATGCATTTGCAACGATAGTCAACGAAATCACAAAGTTGAGTTTTGTTGATGTTGACTGCCAGCTAATCGATGCTAACATGCTACGCTAATCGATGCTAACATGCTATTTACCGGTGGTGCTAAAGCAGACATGGCACAGAGATGTATGGATAACCTGTAGATGCATTTGCAACTATATTACGTTTCCTTCCACCCACATTTAATGCGAAAAAAACACTTACCAATCGACGGATTTAGGTTGCTCCAGTGTCAAAAGATGCAAAAGTCCTGATCGTTTGGTCCGCACATTTTACCGGCGATGCAAACGCAGCTATTCGGCCATGCTATGGCTATGAATAGCGTCAATAGCTATTCGCTCAATAGCTTTAGTTTCTTCTTCAATACTTTCATACTCCAACCATCTGTTTCAATACATGCGTAATCTGTTGAATCGCTTAAGTCGCTGAAATCCGAGTTTGAATCCGAGCTAATGTCGCTATATCTTGCTGTGGTATTCCCATTGTTTGTTTACATTGGCAGCACTGTGTGACGTCACAGGGAAATGGCCAGTGTCTTTGCAGAGAGCCGAAAATAAGGTACTTTAAAGCTTTATTTAGGGATATTCCGAGACCGGTAAAATTTTGAAAAAAACTTCAAAAAATACAACAAGCCACTGGGAACTGATTTTTATTGTTTTTAACCCTTTTGAAATTGTGATAATGTTCCCCTTTAAGAAGTGAAAGGTGTTTGAGGATAATACAAGCATGTTTAACTAAATTCCTTTCTTTCATGAAGACAAGAAAATAAGTTGGTGTTATTGTGATAACTTGCATTGATTGGAATCAGACAGTAGTGATGATAACCCCCTCAATTTCAAATGGAGGAGACAAAAAGTCCTCCTTTCTGTCCAATACCACATGAAAGTTTGTCCAGCTTCCATACTCTGTTTTATACACTTTACAAGAAGTACATTGGCGGCAAACTCCATAGCTTGCTAGCTTGTGCACGTCAGCTTCCTGAAACTCTTAATTGTTATTTCAGGCAGGATGTAGCAGTACTTTTATTGTGAAGAGAGAAACTCTGCAGTCGGTCTTTAGAGTTTCGACGGCAGGTACGGTTGAAATAAAAAGTGTTTCTGGCCTTCCTGTCGGTCGTTTTTTCCTAATAATGATCTGGCAGCAGCCAGCCTCATCTCACAAGACCCTCGGGTGCTGTGAATGTCAATCAAGTGACCAAAGTCACGTCTCGGTGAAGATTGATGATCGCTCATTTTTAGGTCAGTTTTTTTTAATGTGTGGCTGGCGGTCGACTGACACACCCACTGCCATCCACCGCTAGCTCGCCATCCCTATACAATATCCTGCCCTAATACCCTACTGTGCAATGCTACCCTTCGAGTGCAATACGTCCGACACTGATTGTTATTTATTACTTCGATACTCTTGTCTTGTTCTGTATATTGTACAGTATTTTGTATTTCTATAGTGTTTAGTATATTGTACAGGATTGCTTACTATTTTTATTGGATAGTAGTCTGTTTATTTCAATTGTTAGTTTTTTTCCTTTCTTACCTCTTGTGTTATTTATTTTACCCCATGTGTGTTCCCACTACCGCACTTTAAGTTGGAGTCTTTAATCTCGTTATATGCAAATATAATGACAATAAAGTCCATTCTATTCTATCCACGTAATGGCCACCCCTGGTCTAGACGAAGCTGAGCTGTCTATGAACACAAATCGTTAAATTCCGCCATCAAAATCGGGGTCTCCTGATTGGTTGGGGCCCCTGTGCAGTGGGACATCCTTGAGTAAGGATAGTGGTCTAGGTTGCCAGATGTTTCCCACAGCTCATATCAGAGCAGACGCGACAGAGGACGTAGCGACATAACAATATGACCTCGGACTACGTTAAGGTAACGTGTGGAGTTCCCCAGGGTTCGGTCCTTGGCCTTGCACTCTTCAGCATCTACATGCTGCCGCTAGGTGATATCATACGCAAATACGGTGTTAGCTTTCACTGTTATGCTGATGACACCCAACTCTACATGCCCCTAAAGCTGACCAACACGCTGGATTGTAGTCAGCTGGAGGCGTGTCTTAATGAAATTAAACAATGGATGTCCGCAAACTTTTTGCAACTCAACGCCAAAAAAACGGAAATGCTGATTATCGGTCCCGCTAGACACCGACCTCTACTTAATAATACAACTCTAACATTTGACAACCAAACAATTAAACAAGGCGACTCGGTAAAGAATCTGGGTATTATCTTCGACCCAACTCTCTCCTTTGAGGCACACATTAAAAGCGTTACTAAAACGGCCTTCTTTCATCTCCGTAATATCGCTAAAATTCGCTCCATTCTGTCCACTAAAGACGCTGAGATCATTATCCATGCGTTTGTTACGTCTCGCCTCGATTACTGTAACGTATTATTTTGGGGTCTCCCCATGTCTAGCATTAAAAGATTACAGTTGGTACAAAATGCGGCTGCTAGACTTTTGACAAGAACAAGAAAGTTTGATCACATTACGCCTGTACTGGCTCACCTGCACTGGCTTCCTGTGCACTTAAGATGTGACTTTAAGGTTTTACTACTTACGTATAAAATACTACACGGTCTAGCTCCATCCTATCTTGCTGATTGTATTGTACCATATGTCCCAGTAAGAAATCTGCATTCAAAGGACTCCGGCTTTTTAGTGATTCCCAAAGCCCAAAAAAAGTCTGCGGGCTATAGAGCGTTTTCATTTCGGGCTCCAGTACTCTGGAATGCCCTCCCGGTAAAAGTTCGAGATGCCACCTCAGTAGAAGCATTTAAGTCTCACCTTAAAACTCATTTGTATACTCTAGCCTTTAAATAGACTCCCTTTTTAGACCAGTTGATCTGCCGTTTCTTTTCTTTTTCTCCTATGTCCCACTCTCCCTTGTGGAGGGGGTCCGGTCCGATCCGTCGGCCATGTACTGCTTGCCTGTGTATCGGCTGGGGACATCCCTGCGCTGCTGACCCGCCTCCGCTTGGGATGGTTTCCTGATGGCTCCGCTGTGAACGGGACTCTCGCTGCTGTGTTGGATTCGCTTTGGACTGGACTCTTGCGACTGTGTTGGATCCAATATGGATTGAACTTTCACAGTATTCTGTTAGACCTGCTCGACATCCATTGCTTTCCTCCTCTCCAAGGTTCTCATAGTCATCATTGTCACCGACGTCCCACTGGGTGTGAGTTTTCCTTGCCCTTATGTGGGCCTACCGAGGATGTCGTAGTGGTTCGTGTTGTGGTTTGTGCAGCCCTTTGAGACACTAGTGATTTAGGGCTATATATTAAACATTGATTGATTGATTGACAGTGGGGTTGACTCACCCCTAGAGGTGTTGCACGTCGTGTGAATCGCTCCCACGTATCTCCTCTGGGAGGATTTCCAGCAAACTCTTCTGTATGAATAGCAAAGGCCTACTCATCCCCACCTCTGAGGCCCTGCTTTCTCTTTCTCTTGTCTTGCAGAACGGCATCACAGCGTTCTGACCCGCCGATGACCTCTTGGACAAGCGCACTGAAAGGGCTCTGTGCACGGGACCAGGAGTGGATACCGAGCGTGGCATCGGCAGCGAAGACGAGCGCTTGTGGCTTGAGCAAACACAGGCAGAGAGACCTGTAAGTAAACACTGCACCTTTTGGCAATGTTTACCACAGATGTTTACACACACACACACACACACCCAGGGCACAAGTGGAGTCCGTGGTTGTTGACAGTGGACTAAGGCATCTCATTTCCCTCTTTGTGCAGCATGGCACAGGAGGTTGCTTCATTAAATCATCCTCTGTGACCTGCCTGCTGTCGGCACGCTATCATGACTGTAAACATGGAGGTGAAGCCATTCCTCCCCTCTGTAATGAAAAGATCATGACAGACAGATGGGACTTTTTCCATCATTTCACAAGAGGAATGAGATAATATGATTAAGTAAAAGTTCAAATAGGCGTTTGTAACAAAATGCATTGTGTTTGAGGGCTTCCACGAAGCATCAATTTGTTGTTATGCTTTAGCTGTGGAAAAAGCCCTGCCAATATTTCACTGTAGAAGACTTGAATTAAACCACTTTTGTTCCAGCAAGATGGTTTAATGCTTAATGTTGTCCACAGAACGGAAACAAAGCTGAGTTGTTTAACCTCTGAAGGCCCAAGCTGCATGTTTACATGCTTTTTTTTATTTCTCTTTGCTATTTGGGCTTATTGGACCCTAATTAGAATACCAACTAACAATCATCTTTTTGATATGATGTAGGGATGCACCGAAATGAAAATTTGTGGCCGAAGCCGAATAAAATTTAAACGCTTGGCCGAAGGCCGAATACCGAATTCCGAATAATGAATGTAGTTTTTCACAATTTTTTTTATATTGCACAAATAGCCTAGAATAAATATTTAGACATGTTGTTCGAATAAAGTAATTTTTTATTGAATATTGACACTTTTTTAATAATCCAGTAGCCTTTGCTTTTCAAAAGCACAAAGTTTTTCATTTATATTAGGCCTTCAAACAAAACATACATTCCAAAAAAAAATAAAGTGCATTAAAGTGGATAAACCCACAACAAATGAATTATTGTCCTTTTGGCAAAAGTCTGCTTAGCCACAGTAGATATGCTAATAATGTAAACAGAGGCCCCACTAAATCTCAATTAAGTGTGTGATTGTAACCTCATACACTTATACAGGTAGCCTACACAACAGGCTAATAAGGTAAACAGAGGCCCCACTAAATCTCAATAAGTGTGTGATTGTAACCTCATACACTTATACAGGTACACAACATATCCCAACGTCACCGCGTCACTGCATGTTCGTTGATTGCGTCACCGCGTCAAAAAATTGCGTCACACGCCACTATTCGGCCTTCTTTTTAACTCATTCCACCAAAGGCCGAATGTGGCTTTTTTTCCCATATTCGGCCGAATATATTCGGTTACCGATTAATCGGTGCATCCCTAATATGATGTACTTAGTCCATAAGTAACAAACGTGTACTTTAGTTTAGTGACATGCTAATTCTTATTTTTACACTCCCCCCAAATTCCATTGTATGTTATACTCTTCCGACACCACCAGATGGCGGTATAAGTGTCCACATATGCGGCCATAAGACCCCAATTCAGTAGTGTACACCAGTGGTCCCCAACCACTTATATTGAGTTAGCAAAATTGGACAAAACTTGTCAAAAAACACAGAAAAAGCACACATGCTGAAGCGCTGAGAAGTGACTAGTAGTGTACTGCGCAGCAAGCTCCGCCTCCACAAAAATGCTGCGCCCTGCTTTTTGCCTGCAGGCGGCACACACAATGAATGAATGGATGAAGTTGTCGTATGCAGAGACACGGTTCACACACAAGATACATTTGGCTCCAGTCAAAAGTTCTTAAATGGAAAAGTTTGCAAATAGAGGGGTTCCTTAATTTAGACAGGTAGTAATAAGACCCACTAGAAAAGTAAGAAACAATATGTTGGCCACCAGTCTTGGTTAGCGTAGTGATTTTTCTTTTTCTTCCAGGGTATAAGTTGCATTCTGTCTTGAGACTTTTGAACGGAAGTAAATGAACTATGCAATGGAATCTTTCCCGTTGCTTTATAAAAAAAATCGTGTTCTCAAGGATTATTCGTCCGTCGCATTCCCAAACATGTTGAACTCCGGTGCTCCGGAAGTCATTGTACACAACAAAACAGATGTACATTTGGAAAACATGGAGTTCTTCAACTTCTTTGTTTGTGGTTCGGTCAAGGAATTTTTAGCAAGACTTGTTTTTAATCCAACTTTTTTTCATTGACTTTTTCACATATACAGAAAAAAGGTGCAAGTCGAAACAGTACAATTTTAAAGTCAGGGAATTCTTCATACTTTTACCCCTAAAACCACCCTCCCACCCCACTCAGGTCGAACCAACCAGGGACACATGACACAAACAACAAGTAAGACGACAAAGACACACACATTCACACATCCATCCATCCATTTTCTACCGCTTATTCCCTTTCGGGGGCGCTGGCGCCTATCTCAGCTACAATCGGGCGGAAGGCAGGGTACACCCATACAAGACCAAAAACAGAAAGAGACTAAAAGGAGAGAGAAAGGGAGAAAAAAATAAAATAATTAATAATAATACTAAATAAAAGGGAGATTATTCCTCATCTGCGTCTGGACATAAGTCAAGAGAGTTGACATACAGTAAAAAAGGACTCCATGAACTTTCAAACACTTGAGCTGAGCCAGCACCTCCAAAACCCTCAAATCTAGACTCCAAACATCCCAGAATAAGCTAATCCGGTTACTTTTAGACCTCCACCCCAGATCACACCTCAATCCAACCCACTTCTCCAAAGTGGGCTGGCTCAGGGTGGAGGACAGAGTAAAACAACTTGCACTGAGCCTAGTTTATAAAATCCGCTACACCTCCTTGATACCGAAGTACATGTCAAACTACTTCCTTAACGTAAATGACCACCATAACCACAACACCAGGGGGAGCTCCACAAACCACGTTAAACCCAGATTTCGATCTAACAAAGGTCTTAACTCATTCTCTTTCTATGCCACATCAATGTGGAATGCACTCCCAACAGGTGTAAAAGTAAGTGCATCTCTATATTCCTTCTAAACCGCACTAAAACAACACCTCCAGGCAACTTCAACACTTTACTAATACCCTCCTCCATTCACATCCCATCTCCCCGGATTATAAACAACTCAAATGTATTTCTAATGTTTATACTTGTTCTTATGCTATGTGAACTCACTATGTTCTCTGCTGGCTGTACATATCCTACTAAATAAGACCTACACTGTTTCAATGTCCATTTCTCTGTTGATGCAAATGTTGATGACTGAAGTTCTGATATCAACCAAAGCTCCTCATCCCACCCCCCGGATTGTAAATAATGTAAATAATTCAATGTACATACTATGATGATTAACTTGTGTGATGACTGTATTATGTTGATAGTATATATTTGTACCATGAATTGATTAACGTGGACCCCGACTTAAACAAGTTGAAAAACTTATTGGGGTGTTACCATTTAGTGGTCAATTGTACGGAATATGTACTGTACTGTGCAATCTACTAATAAAAGTATCAATCAATCAATCAATCAATTTAGTGAAAACCTAAGTTTTTCCAATTTCAAATTGTAAAGAACCTCTTTAATCCAACGGCCGTGTGATGGGGGGTGAGCCAGCTTCCAATTGAACAAGATCAGTCGCCTGGCCAGCAAGGTCGTAAAAGCCACAGCGCGTTTTAGTGGTACAGGGCATGTGTTATCAGGGCATATGCCGAAAATGGCTGACAATGGGTTGGAGGGAAAGTCTTGACCGTATGCCTTTCCGATAGTGTCAAAAATGTCCTCCCAAACGTAACATAATTTAGAGCAGGACCAGAACATATGGACATGATCAGCCGGAGATTGTTTGCATCTATTACAGGTATTGCTAACAGTGGGGTAGATTTTGGATAGTTTTGCATTAGTGTAGTGAATTTTATGGATTACTTTGCATTGGATGAGACCATGACGGGCACAAATTGAGGAGGAGTGGACCAGTTTCAGGGCAAAGTTCCAGAGTTTATCAGATATGGTGGTGTTAAGATAGCAAGACTTGTTTTTGCTCGAATAAGGTTGCATTTCATAATATAACTTCACGTCTGCAGCCATGTTTGCTGCCTTTTTGTTGCACGCGCCGTTTACTAGTATCTGGGTTTTTACCCGTCTTTATCAAAATATCACATTAGATCTCAAAGCTTCATTTATTTTTTTACTGCCTTTGGTGAAAACTTAACTCTTTTCAGTTTGCTCACATTTGCTTTATTTTATTTAGACACGCCGAGTTGGTGATTTACGAAACTCTCTTAGCAAAAATGCGCTTTTAACTCCGAAACACGATAAAATACAAATAATATCAAGATAATAATGGGAAATACTAAAACGTAAAAAGTATATTAAACAAACTTTTAATGAAGTGACCATAATAAGGAAGGAAAAAAAAACATATAAGTCGCACTGGGGTATAAGTCGCATTTATGGGGGAAATTTATTTAATGAAACCCAACACCAAGAATAGAAATTTGAAAGGCAATTTAAAATAAATAAAGAATAGTGAACAACAGGCTGAATAAGTGTAGGTTATATGAGGCATAAATAACCAACTGCTATGTTAACCTAACATATTATGGTAAAAGTCATTCAATTAACTATAACATATAGAACATGCGGGCTTCACGGTGGCAGAGGGGTTAGTGCGTCTGCCTCACAATACGAAGTTCCTGCAGTCCTGGGTTCAAATCCAGGCTCGGGATCTTTCTGTGTGGAGTTTGCATGTTCTCCCCGTGAATGCGTGGGTTCCCTTCGGGTACTCCGGCTTCCTCCCACTTCCAAAGACATGCACCTGGGGATAGGTTGATTGGCAACACTAAATTGGCCCTAGTGTGTGAATGTGAGTGTGAATGTTGTCTGTCTATCTGTGTTGGCCCTGCGATGAGGTGGCGACTTGTCCAGGGTGTACCCTGCATTCCGCCCGATTGTAGCTGAGATAGGCGCCAGCGCCCCCCGCGACCCCGAAAGGGAATAAGCGGTAGAAAATGGATGGATGGATATAGAACATGCTATACCTTTACCAAACTATCTCTCACTCCTAATCCATAAATCCCATGAAATCTTATACGTCTAGTCTCTTACGTGAATGAGATAAATAATATTATTTGATATTTTACGGTAATGTGTTAATAATTTCACACATAAGTCGCTCCTGATTATAAGTCGCAACCCCGGCCAAACTATGAAAAAAACTGCGACTTATAGTCCGAAAAATATGGTACCTCTCCAGGAACTCTGAAGAATCTTGTATCCTTATCGCATTTCGAACGGTTCCAACTGCCTGAAACAAAGCAAGCACAGGGCATTTTTCCTGGAGAAAATCAAAATGCCGCCCGGAGCGCTATGACAACCGACGCTGGCTTACCCACCGATTGGAGTCTCACATAGTTCATGACATCAGGTGAAAACAACCTATACCAAGAACCGATAAAAACAATCCACCCTGATGAACAACACAGTGCATTGTGTTCACCTCCAGACATGCAGTTTGAGTAAAAGGCATACTCCGCGAGATGCAACACTTGTGTAGTAGGGATGTAACAATAAACAGCAATCATAATAATTGCGGTACAACTCCTGACGGTTACAGTTTTAGATTAAAATGATCAAAAAAACCATGATTGATAACTGCACTTTGATAAACTCACGGAATGACTGACGCGCGCTTAAATGCTAACATGAAAAACAACATTAGTAAACGACATACCCCAATCTAAACGTATATAAACACATTACTGTCTGAAGAACTAAGATATTCAATTGTGTACATTGAACATACAAGCTGTGCTCTCTTAAAACAGAGGGATCGATCCGTTCTACACTCAGAGGTTTACAAGTGTTTTTTTATAGTGCGTTCAAGGACCACCCAACAGTATAGGACACCACAACGTCCACCGGAAATGATAAATGCTAATAGATAGTCGCACACTTTTCATGTAAATACATTGTAAATTGATAAAGTATAAACCGATATTTAAAACAATAAAAATTGAGCCATAAAAACAGATAAATACTATCATTTAGATCCGTGTTTTTCAACCACTGTGCCGCGGCAGAGTAGTGTGCCGTGAGATACAGTCCGGTGTGCCGTGGGAGATGATGTATTTTCACCTATTTGGGTTAAAAATATTTTTTGCAAACCAGTAATTATAGTCTGCAAATGATGTGTTGTTGTTAAGTGGTCGGTGCTGTCTAAAGCTCGGCAGAGTAACCGTGTAATACTCTTTAATATCAGTAGGTGGCGGTCGGTAGCTAATTGCTTTGTGGATGTCGGACATAGCGGGAGGCAGTGTGCAGGTAAAAAGGTGACTAATGCCTAAACCAAAAATTAAAAAAAGGTGAGTGCCCCTAATAAAATGCATTGAAAGTTAGGCAAGGCTATGCAGATCAAAACTTAAACCGAACTGGCTACAAAGTAAACAAAAGCAGAGCTGGACGACAGCAAAGACTTACTGTGGAGCAGAGACGGCATCCACAAATTACATCCGAACATGATGTGGCAATCAACAATGTCCCTACAAAGAAGAATAAAAACAACTGAAATAGTCTTGATTGCTAAAACCTGAAGTAGATGTGGGAAATATCGCTCAAAGGAAGACATGAAACTGCTACAGGAAAACACCAAAAAAAGAGAAAAAGACAGCAAAATAGGAGTGCAAGACTAGAAGTAAAACACTACACACAGGAAAACAGCAAAAAAGTCCAAATAAGTCAGGGTGTGATGTGACAGGTGGTGACAGTACACCTACTTTGAGACAAGAGCTACATTGATGCATGCTTGCTTATGCTTTAAAGCAGGGGTGTCAAACTCAAATACAGAGTGGGCCAAAATTTTAAACGGAACAAAGCCGCGGGCCAAGGTTGTACAAATTAACCTTTTAATAGGGACCCAAACAAGTTTTGCATTAAATATTGAACAAGCAAGCCTTATATAACTTTAGTGACATGCAAAATCCAGTTTCAAATAATAATAATTAAAAGAATATCAATGGCATATCAAATACAATTTAAATAAAAAAGTTATGTCCTTTTTTCTATTTGCAATCTTCTGAGGTAAATATCACATTTTTTCCACAGGCTAATAATACATTTGAAAATAAAATAACAATAATGAATGAACCAAACATTTAAGCCTTGAAGTAGCAAGAGAAAATGCATGAATAAAACGTTAATTATTGGTCAGTTTGCTGGAAGTTTCCCGGAAGAGTTAGTGTTGCAAGGGTTTCTGGGTATTTGTTCTGTTGTGTTACGTTGCGGATGTTCACCCGAAATGTGTTTGTCATTCTTGTTTAGTGTGGTTTCACAGTGTGGCGCATATTTGTAACAGTGTTAAATGTGTTTATACGGCCACCCTCAGTGTGACCTGTATGGCTGTTGACCAAGTATGCCTTGCATTCACTTGTGCGTGTGTGTAAAAGCCACAAATATTATGTGACACGCTGTTAGTTTGGAGGAAAAGCGGACGTGACGACAGGTTGTAGAGAACGCTAAAGGCAGTGCCTTAAATGCACGCCCCCAATATAATTGTCCAGGTGGAAATCAGTAGAAATTCGGGAGAATGGTTGCCCCTGGAGATTTTCAGGAGGGGCACTGAACTTCGGGAGTCTATCGGTAAAATTAGGAGGGTTGGCAAGTATGAGTATTAGCGGTGAATGTGGTGTTACAGCGGCACCGACGCTGTATAACACCGGCGGGCCAGATCTAATGCTATATTGATATTGCCTCAAGGGCCAAATTAAATTACACGGCGGGCCAGAGTTTGACACCCATGCTTTAAAGTCATATCCAACAATTGCGACAACAACTTTTTATTGTCAACTGAGATTTAGGTTTTTAATGATTTCTGCTGGTGATGTGCCTCCACATTTTTTTGCCGCAAAAAATATGCCTTGGCTCAAAAAGGTTGAAAAACACTGATTTTGATTAAGAAACATAACATGCAAAATAGTGGGTTTTCTAACTGTGTGTATATTTACAGTATTTCAGTTAAAAAAATACTTGGTTAAAACATTTCAGTGTGTAAAAAAAAGTACTTATTGAGCACATCCCACAATACCACTACAACAATGATAATGGTGAGGATGTTGGTTACGATAACCGTGATATAAAATGTTCATATGGTTACATCCCTGAACGGTACAAAGGCGGGTTCTCCCTGAAAGCCAAGACCGTGGCATCCGTTGTTGAATTATTCATCCCGTCACGCACCGCTGATTTCAAAAGTAAAAGGATAGCATCTCGGCTGCACCTTGTTTCGCTCGCTGCAGCGTTTTTCAAGTATGTACAGCTCATTGTCTGGCCCTAAAAGCAAACACCAGAGGATGCATGCTTATGTCTCACTTTGATGACGACAATGAAGTAGAATCCTGACTCACAGCAGGCGGGGGATGAAATGTTGACATGAGAAAGACATGCGTGCTGCTGCTTGTCGTGCAGACATCGCTAGCCAGCCGGGCCTGAGCAGGTGAAGCAAGCTGTTGTTCTTCTGAGGTATTTCTGCACCATGACACGCATGGCCGACGGGTGTGGTTGACACGTTGTCATTCATGCTTTGGAGACCCTGCTGCAAACAGGAAACCCCAGCAAACACTTTTGTGTGTGTTTGTCGGGGCCAGGAAGCTGTCACTCTAAATGTGCTGTTTTTTTGACATGCCTCATTGAGAAGAGAGGAGAGAAAGGTCAACTCTGCATTTGTTAGGATGATAACGCTCACTAGTCTGAACAGTCTGCTGAGACTGATCAAATATACTTCCTCTCAGAGACAGTAATATGTTTATTATTGTGCGTGTACTCTTCTTTACTAGGCACAAGTATCGTATTTTCCGGACCAAAGGGCGCACCGGATTATAAGGTGCACTGCCGATGGGCGGGTCTAGTCAGGTCTTTTTTCATACAAAAGGGGCACTGGATTATAAGGCGCATTAAAAGGGGTCATATTATTATTTTTTTCTAAATGTAAAAAACTTCCTTGTGGTCTACATCAGTGTTTTTCAACCACTGTGCCGTGAGCTACAGTCTGGGGTGCCGTGAAAAATATTTTTTGCAAACCAGTATATATAGTCTGCAAATGATGTGTTGTTGTTGAGTCTAGAGCTTGGCAGAGTAACCGTGTAATACTCTTCCATATCAGTAGGAGGCAGCGGGAAGCTAATTGCTTTGTAGATGTCGGAAAGAGCGGGAGGCAGTGTGCAGGTAAAAAGATGTCTAATGCTTAAACCAAAAATAAACAAAAGGTGAATACTCTTAAGAAAAGGTATCGAAGCTTAGGGAAGGCTATGCAGAACAAAACTAAAACTGAACTGGCTACAAAGTAAACCAAAACAGAATGCTGGACGACAGCAAAGACTTACTGTGGAGCAGAGACGGCGTCCACAACGTACATCCAAATATAAGATGACTATCAACAATATCCTGACAAAGAAGAATAAAAACAACTGAAATATTCTCCATCTCCTCCATCTTCTTCCGCTTATCCGAGGTCGGGTCGCGGGGGCAACAGCCTAAGCAGGGAAACCCAGACTTCCCTCTCCCCAGCCACATCGTCTAGCTCTTCCCGGGGGATCCCGAGGCGTTCCCAGGCCAGCCGGGAGACATAGTCTTCCCAACGTGTCCTGGGTCTTCCCCGTGGCCTCCTACCGGTTGGACGTGCCCTAAACACCTCCCTAGGGAGGCGTTCGGGTGGCATCCTGACCAGATGCCCGAACCACCTCATCTGGCTCCTCTCGATGTGAAGGAGCAGCGGCTTTACTTTGAGTTCCTCCCGGATGGCAGAGCTTCTCACCCTATCTCTAAGGGAGAGCCCCGCCACACGGCGGAGGAAACTCATTTCGGCCGCTTGTACCCGTGATCTTATCCTTTCGGTCATGACCCAAAGCTCATGACCATAGGTGAGGATGGGAACGTAGATCGACCGGTAAATTGAGAGCTTTGCCTTCCGGCTCAGCTCCTTCTTCACCACAACGGATCGGTACAACGTCCGCATTACTGAAGACGCCGCACCGATCCGCCTGTCGATCTCACCATCCACTCTTCCCCCACTCGTGAACAAGACTCCTAGGTACTTGAACTCCTCCACTTGGGGCAGAGTCTCCTCCCCAACCCGGAGATGGCACTCCACCCTTTTCCGGGCGAGAACCATGGACTCGGACTTGGAGGTGCTGATTCTCATTCCGGTCGCTTCACACTCGGTTGCGAACCGATCCAGCGAAAGCTGAAGATCCCGGTCAGATGAAGCCATCAGGACCACATCCTCTGCAAAAATATTCTTGATTGCTAAAAAACAAAGTCGATGCTGGAAATATCGAAAATGCCAAAAAAAAAGAGCTAAAGCCAACAAAATAGGAGCGCAAGACAAGAAGTAAAAGACTACACACAGGAAACCAGCAAAAAAATACAGATAAGTCATGGTGTGATGTGACAGTACACCTACTTTGAGACAAGAGTTATAGTGATGCATGCTTGCTTATGCTTTAAAGTCACATCCAACAATTGTGACAACTTTTTACCGTCAACTGATTTCTGCTGGTGGTGTGCCTCCGGATTTTTTCAACGCAAAAAATGTGCCTCGGCTCAAAAAAGGTTGACAAACACTGCTCCACATAACATGTAATGGTGGTTCTTTGGTCAAAATGTTGCATAGATGGGGTTTTACACATCGTCTTACACATCAGTCGCTTTCTGAGCTTTGCTTCAGGATATGCCGTTTTGTGGGCGGTCTTATTTACGTGCCTCCACTTCGACAGCGTCTTCTCCCCGTCATCTTTAATGTAGCGGTATAGCGTGCAAGGACAGGAGTGGAAGACGTGTCAAATGATGGAGCTAACTGTTTTAATGACATTCAGACTTCAATCAATAACGGAGCAGCGTCTCCTCATCTGTGGCCCACTAGTGCAACAACAACGCCGGTAATGTGTCCCGTGAAAAAACGTCCGACTTGAACTCTCTAATAACTATTATTAATAATGTAAACCCATTAGCGCTTTCATAGTGAGTCTACTGACAGATATGTTAGAACTTTACGCTATACTTTATATTAGAAATGGTGACAGCAGAGCATGAACGTCCCATAACAAGACAATAGAGAAAAAGAAGAAGATGATCTAATACGGTGTTGGCATGGACCATAATAGCGATACAGTTCCCGAATGCAGATCAACAGGTACCAGAAGGTAAAAAAAGCGTTTTTTTGAATAATATTGCAAGACAAAACAGCAGATCTTATGTCTGCTAATGGGTGCCATTTTGTGGTCCTTATACACACACCATAATAATACTTGTATGTTGAAGCACAATTCATCCGTCCATGGTAGATGTAATGCTCCCACCATCCATCAAGCGGTGCGGCGTCATAGCTTACCAAAGTCGTACTAAAAACATTTTGACAGTTTTGAGCGCCGTGTATAATGTTCTATATTCTCAATGGAAAATTTAAAGTTTTGGTGTTGTTTACTGGCCTCATCTTGCAGTCTACACATATCTCTTGTGTGACTCCCATCTACTGGTCACACTTATCATTACACCATGTACAAAATAGAATAGCTTTGAGTTCGGTGGGTACAACCAGATTTATTCCGTACATTAGGCGCACCGCTTTAAAAGGCGCGCTGTTGATTTTTTGAGAAAATGAAAGGATCTTAAGTGTGCTATATAGTCTGAAAATACGGTACTCTTCCTCACTAGGCACAAGTAAGTTTTTAATGGACTGGACATTCACGCTATTATGATAGATCCACTATGGACTGGACTCTCAAAATATTATGTTAGATCCACTATGGACTGGACTCTCACAATATAATGCTAGATCCACTATGGACTGAACTCTCACTCTATTATGTTAGATCCACTATGGACTGGACTCTCAAAATATTATGTTAGATCCACTATGGACTGGACTCTCACAATATAATGCTAGATCCACTATGGACTGAACTCTCACTCTATTATGTTAGATCCACTATGGACTGGACTCTCACAATATCATGCTGGATCCACTATGGACTGGACTCTCACACTGTTATGTTAGATCCACTATGGACTGGACTCTCACTCTATTATGTTAGATCCACTATGGACTGGACTCTCACACTATAATGTTAGATCTGCTATGGACTGGACTCTCACTCTATTATGTCAGATCCACTATGGACTGGACTCTCACAATATCATGCTAGATCCACTATGGACTGGACTCTCACTCTATTATGTTAGATCGACTATGGACTGGACTCTCACAATATCATGCTAGATCCACTATGGACTGGACTCTCACTCTATTATGTTAGATCGACTATGGACTGGACTCTCACAATATCATGCTAGATCCACTATGGACTGGACTCTCACACTATTATGTTAGCTCCACTATGGACTGAACTCTCACACTATTATGTTAGATCCACTATGGACTGGACTCTCACTATTATGTTAGAACCACTATGGACTGGACTCTCACACTATTTTGTTGGATCCACTATGGACTGGACTCTCACTATTATGTTAGAACCACTATGGACTGGACTATCACAATATCATGCTAGATCCGCTATGGACTGAACTCTCACACTATTATGTTAGATCCACTATGGACTGGACTCTCACTATTATGTTAGAACCGCTATGGACTGGACTCTCACACTATTTTGTTGGATCCACTATGGACTGGACTCTCACTATTATGTTAGAACCACTATGGACTGGACTATCACAATATCATGCTAGATCCACTATGGACTGGACTCTCACTCTATTATGTTAGATCCACTATGGACTGGACTCTCACACTATTATGTTAGATCCACTATAGACTGAACTCTCACACTATTATGTTGGATCCACTATGGACTGGACTCTCACTATTATGTTAGATCCACTATGGACTGGACTCTCACAATATTATGTTAGATCCACTATGGACTGGACTCTCACAATGTTATGTTAGATCCGCTATGGACTGGACTCTCACAATATTATGTTAGATCCACTATGGACTGGACTCTCACTATTATGTTAGATCCACTATGGACTGGACTCTCACACTATTATGTTAGATCCACTATGGACTGGACTCTCACAATATTATGTTAGATCCACTATAGACTGGACTCTCACACTATTATGTTAGATCCACTATAGACTGGACTGTCACACTATTATGTTGGATCCACTATGGACTGGACTCTCACACTATTATGTTAGATCCACTATGGACTGGACTCTCACACTATTATGTTGGATCCACTATGGACTGGACTGTCACACTATTATGTTAGATCCATTATGGACTGGACTCTCACTACTATGTTTGATCCACTATGGATTGGACTCACACTATCATGTTAGATCCACTATGGATTGGACTCACACTATCATGTTAGATCCACTATGGACTGGACTCTCACTATTATGTCAGATCCACTATGGACAGATGTGTCTTCACATCTGCGATCCCCTCCAAGGTTTCTCATTGTCCCATTGGGTTGAGTTTTTCCTTGCCCTGATGTGTGGGATCTGAGCCGAGGATGTCATTGTGGCTTGTACAGCCCTTTGAGACACTGGTGATTTAGGGCTATATAAGTAAAAATTGATTGATTGATTGATAGATATCTCCCTCTCGTGTTTGCTCCACTTTTGAGTGTGAAATGGTTGCCTTTAAAGCTCCGTCTCCGTCCGCATATCTGAGGTTGGGTCACAAGGAGCAGCAGCCTAAGCAGAGAAGCTCAGACTTTCTTCTTCTTGGCTACTTTGTCCAGCTCCTCCCAGGGGATGCCAAAGCGTTCCCAGGCCGGCTGAGAATTAAAGTCTCTTAAACGTTTCCGGGGTCTTGCCAGAGGCTTGCTACCGGTCAGACGTGCCCTGAACACCACCCTGGGGGGGGGGGTATCCTAACCAGATACTTCATCTGAGCAACGTCTTTACTCCAAATGACAGCGTCTGACCATCTCGCTTAGGCCGGGGATCGGTAACCCGCGGCTCCTTGGAGCTTTTTTAAAAATGTATAAAAAAGGAATAACGTGTATTTTTCCTTTTAACTTGGTTTCTGTAGGAGGACAAACATGACGGCAACTTTCCTTATTGTTCGAAATCCCACTGTACATATTAAACACGCTTTACTACTGCGAGTATTTGGCGAGCACCGTTTTGTCCTACAAATTTTGGCGGTCCTTGAACTCACCGTAGTTAACATGTCTACATATGTTTATATGTACAACTTTTTCCCACGCTGCCAGAGAAAGATGTATATTATTCCACTCCTTTTGTCTCATTTTTTCCACCAACCGTTTTATGCTGTGTATGAATGCACAAAGGTGTACTTTATTGACTTGTTGGAGTGCTAATCAGGCATATTTGGTCACTGCATGAGTGCAAGCTTATCAATGCTAACATGCTATTTAGGCTAGCTGTATGTAAATATTGCATCATTATACCTCGTTTGTAGGTATGTTTGAGCTCATTTATTATCCTTTACTTATGTCCTCTTTGTATTCAATGTATTTGTGGATGTCTCATGACACATTATCTGTATGTAATATCGGTTGCATTTCTGTTGTGTGCCATATTGTTCCAGACCACTGCAAATGTCACCCCGCTTGCAAAGATTGTAATTATTATAAGAAGACAGCCTGCTGTTTCCTTTAACTTGGACACACACATCTATACCTACAGTCATTTCCTTCCTCCTTACCTCCTTTTACTAATGTTTTCTATTGTTGAAAAAATGTGTAGAGTAAATATTACATTTCACCATTTCTGTCAGTGAAGATTTGCATCAGCCTGCACCACACAGTCATTTTGATAGTAGGCTAATATAGCCACTTGCATCATGTGTTGTCTTCATTATAACACTTATACAACACATTTAAAGTCATTTTGATAGTAGGCTGATATAGACACTTACAACATGTATTGTCTTCATTATAACACTCATATAAGACTTTTAAATTAATTTTTATAATAAGCTAATATAGACACACCACGTGTTGTCTTCATTATAACACTTATACAAGACTTTTAAAGTCATTTTGATAGTAGGCTAATATAGTTAATATAGAAACTTGCATCATGTGTTGTCTTCATTATAACACTTAAACAAGACTTAGTTATTTTGATAGTACGCTAATATAGTACGCTAATATAGTTAATATAGACACTTACATCATGTGTTGTCTTCATTATAACACTTGAACAAGGTTAGTCAATTTGATAGTAGGCTGATATAGACACATTGTGTTGTCTTCATTATAACACTTATATAAGACTTTTAAAGTCATTTTGATAGTAGGCTTATGTAGACACTTACATCATGTGTTGTCTTCATTATAACACTTATATTAGACTTTTAAAGTCATTTTGATAGTTGGCTAATACAGCTAATACAAACATAGCTCCTTAGTAATAAAGGTACACACACACACACACACACACACACACACACACACACACACACACACACACACACACACACACACAAAACGGTGTGTTCCCAGTAAATTTGGCTGAAAGTATTTTTAAACCGTCTAAATTCCAGCAGCAGGGCACAATTTGCAAAATATTGTGTGTGGCACCTCTGATTAATTTTTTCAAAGAGTAGAACTATGTGTCTGGAAAATGTGCGACCTCAGCTAATTCAGTTGCTGTAAATATTAGAAAAGGCATTAACATTGCGTGTACCCAATGTAACTCCAGGAAGAACTTCAAATTTGACTTTTTAGCAGAGACTTTCTCAGACAAAGTCGTCACGCAGCAGGAGACATTTTTAATAGTGCTGAGACAACGTCTTCTCTACAGGTGGCTAATTAATGGGCGTCATGCTGGACTCACCTATGTTTGGCCAACATAGAGGAAGTAGTCTGCAAGGTCCAGTAGTTTTACCATTCTTAGGCACACTCTAATGTGATGCACACACACATGCATACTTTCTAATGTGATGCACACACACATGCATACTTTCTAATGTGATGCACACACACACACACATGCATACTTTCTAATTTGATGCACACACACATGCATACTTTCTAATGTGATGCCTGTGTAGGTACGGTAAGTATAAGCATTGTTAAGGGGGAACATTATCACAATTTCAAAAGTGTTAAAAACAATAAAAATCAGTTCCCAGTGGCTTGTTGTATTTTTTGAAGTTTTTTTCAAAATTTTACCGGTCTCGGAATATCCCTAAATAAAGCTTTAAAGTGCCTTATTTTCGGCTCTCTGTGAAGACACTGGCCATTTCCCTGTGACGTCACACAGTGCTGCCAATGTAAACAAACAATGGGAATACCACAGCAAGATATAGCTACATTAGCTCGGATTCAAACTCGGATTTCAGCGACTTAAGCGATTCAACAGATTACGCATGTATTGAAACAGATGGTTGGAGTATGAAAATATTGAAGAAGAAACTGAAGCTATTGAGCGAATAGCTATTGACGCTATTCATAGCCATAGCATGGCCGAATAGCTGCGTTAGCATCGCCGGTAAAATGTGCGGACCAAACGATCAGGACTTTCGCATCTCGTGACACTGGAGCAACTTAAATCCGTCGATTGGTGTTTTTTTCGCATTAAATGTAGGTGGAAGGAAACGTAATATAGTTGCAAATGCATCTACAGGTTATCCATACATCTCTGTGCCATGTCTGCTTTAGCACCGCCGGTAAATAGCATGTTAGCATCGATTAGCGTAGCATGTTAGCATCGATTAGCTGGCAGTCAACATCAACAAACTCACCTTTGTGATTTCGTTGACTATCGTTGCAAATGCATCTGCAGGTTATCCATACATCTCTGTGCCATGTCTGCCTTAGCATCGCCGGTCAAATGTGGAGACACTCTGGTACATTCAATGGGGGTCTGGCGGCAGACACTTTGGCATCTTGGGGCCAGTGGTGCAACTTGAATCCCTCCCTGTTAGTGTTGTTACACCCTCCGACAACACACCGACGAGGCATGATGTCTCCAAGGTTCCAAAAAATAGTCAAAAAAACGTAAAACAACAGAGCTGAGACCCGGTGTTTGTAATGTGTTGAAAATGGTGGCTGTGTTACCTCGGCGACGTCACTTTCTGACGTCATCGCCTCCAGCGCGATTAACAGAAAGGCGTTTAATTCGCCACAATTCACCCATTTAGAGTTCGGGAATCGGTTAAAAAAATAGATGGTCTTTTTTCTGCACCATCAAGGTATATATTGACGCTTACATAGGTCTGCTGATAATGTTCCCCTTTAAATGTGTAATTTCATGCTAAGTTAGTAGCTTTGTGCTCAATTCTTATCGGTTTATTATAGCTCCTCTTTTCAGTTTGAATGCAAGCTTTATTAATGTGCATGCACGGTTCTCTAAATCAACCGCTTTATCTAATCTTTACCAAAACAGGAGCCCCCCAAAGTGCATACCGCCTCTGTTAAGGAAGTCTATTTATAAGAGCGGGTCTGCCAGGTTGTTATTGTATTTATATGGTGATTTGTTTTTCCTTACAATAAAGCAGCATGGCGTATTCTATGCCTCATATAGGCAGTTTTCCCGGGAATCTGATGGTCCCGTCCTCTGTGGTGCAGAGACGCTGTGCTTTATGGATCAATACCGAGCACTGAGCTGACACTGTGAAAAGCAATATTCATAAATAATGAACAGTGCACCCTTTCACCCTATTTTTTGCTGTCTTTGGGAAGAAAAGACCATACAGCTAATTGTGATGGTATGGCATGCAGTCATTTCACCCTAATGGACCTCTCTGAATCAACAGACTACTTGTTCTATTTACTTCCTTATCTGTTGTTTTCATCGTCTTTATTCATTCCCTGATGTGCTGCTGTTCAGTTCCAGGAGATGAAGCTCTGGCTCGGAGTTTCAGGAGCAAAAAAAAAAACGATGTTGAAATAAATCCCGGCTTGGCTTCGCCTTTACTAGAACTGCTATCATCAAAGCAAATGTGAGGCGATGTGTGTGAGCAGCTTTAAGTGTGTGTTTGTGCACACACCCAGGCGTGACGCCGACCTCATGGTAGATAGATCGAGCAATAACTGTTGTCATTGGTGCGCAACTCTCTACTCTACACAGAATGGATTTTTTTGTGTGTGTGTGTGCAACATCATGAAATAAAAGGCCATTAAGTAAATTAATAAGTCATCAGATAATTGTTCAATAATTACATTCCATTTCACAGAAAAATCTATTATTACCAATTTCGTGAAATTATATACAATACAGGCCAAAAGTTTGGACACACTTTCTCATTCAATGCGTTTTCTTTATTTTCATGACTATTAACATTGTAGATTGTTACATCAAAACTATGAATGGACACATGTGAAGTTATGTTACGTTAAATTAAGTTAAAGTACCAATGATTGTCACACACACACTAGGTGTGGAGAAATTTGTCCTCTGCATTCCCCTTGATCACCCCCTGGGAAGTGAGGGGAGCAGTGGGCAGCAGCGGTGCCGCGCCCAGGAATCATTTATGGTGATTTAACCCCCAATTCCAACCCTTTGATGTACTTCACAAAACAGGTGAAAACATGTTTTATATTCTAGTTTCTTCAACATAGCCACCCTTTGTTTCCACACTCTTAGCATTCTCTCCATGAGCTTCAAGAGGTAGTCACCTGCAATGGTTTTCACTTCACAGGTGTGCTTGAAGCACATCCAGAGAATGCCAAGAGTGTGCAAAGCAGTAATAGAGCAAAGGGTGGCTATTTTAGGGACGGCGTGGCGCAGTGTGGAGAGTTGCTGTGCGCGACCCGAGGGTCCCTGGTTCAATCCCCACCTAGTACCAACCTCGTCACGTCCGTTGTGTCTTGAGCAAGACACTTCACCCTTGCTCCTGATGGGTGCTGGTTAGCGCCTTGCATGGCAGCTCCCTCCATCAGTGTGTGAATGTGTGTGTGAATGGGTAAATGTGGAAGTAGTGTCAAAGCGCTTTGAGTACCTTGAAGGTAGAAAAGCGCTATACAAGTACAACCCATTTATCATTTATTTATTTTGAAGAAACTAGAATATAAAACATGTTTTCAGTTGTTTCTCCTTTTTTTGTTAAGTACATAATAACTCCACGTTTACAATCTACAATGTAAATAGTCGTGGAAATAAAGAAAACCAGGTCCAAACTTTGGACCTGGTGTGCGTGCGTGTGCGTCCTGGCAATGCTTACTTAACGGGGACATGGCTCTGTTTACAGAGTCACCTTTAGAGGACCTCCGACGGTATGGGGACAAAAACAGGTGCCCTAAAGGGAAACCTCTTTAAATGATAGTCAGATCCATTCTTAAGATCCCTAAGTGCATTTTAAGCTTTGGCCCGTAAAACATGTTTACTGGTTAGTTTAAATAAATAAATAAATAAATGGGTTGTACTTGTATCGCGCTTTTTTTACCTTCAAGGTACTCAAAGCGCTTTGACACTACTTCCACATTTACCCATTCACACACACATTCACACACTGATGGAGGGAGCTGCCATGCAAGGCGTTAACCAGCACCCATCAGGAGCAAGGGTGAAGTGTCTTGCTCAGGACGCAACTGACGTGACGAGGTTGGTACTAGGTGGGGATTGAACCAGGGACCCTCGGGTTGCGCAGGGCCACTCTCCCACTGCCAAATGGTCCTCAGTAGTCACGTACAAATTTGTGTGAATTATGCAAAATTATTGAAATTTGGTCCCCGTGAACCATATTAACTCTTTTTTTCCCCAGGGTCACTAGTAAGAATGATCAGCACATTACTTCATCAATCCAGAGATTTAAAGAGGTGTATGAACTAACTGGGCAGTGGCGATTTTACCCTAACCTATTTTTATTGATTGAAACTTTTATTAGTAGATTGCACAGTACAGTACATATTCCGTACAATTGACCACTAAATGGTAACACCCCAAATAAGTTTTTCAACTTGTTTAAGTTGGGGTCCACGTAAATCAATTCATGGTGCCTCGGTGTGCATTGTTTACACAACGTGCGGTGCGCTACTTAATATGTCCGCGTGTAACTCGTTTGGTACACCTCCAAACCGAACCGAAACCCCTGTACCGAAACGGTTCAGTACCGTTACACCCTTAAAGGGGAACATTATCAGCAGACCTATGTAAGCGTCAATATATACCTTGATGGTGCAAGAAAAAGACCATCTATTTTTTTAACCGATTTCCGAACTCTAAATGGGTGAATTTTGGCGAATTAAACGCCTTTCTGTTTATCGCGCTGGAGGCGATGACGTCAGAATGTGACGTCGCCGAGGTAACACACCCACCATTTTCATTTTCAACACATTACAAACACCGGGTCTCAGCTCTGTTATTTTACGTTTTTTGGACTATTTTTTGGAACCTTGGAGACATCATGCCTCGACGGTGTGTTGTCGGAGGGTGTAACAACACTAACAGGGAGGGATTCAAGTTGCACCACTGGCCCCAAGATGCCAAAGTGTCTGCCGCCAGACCCCCATTGAATGTGCCAGAGTGTCTCCACATTTTGCCGGCGATGCTAAGGCAGAAATGACACAGAGATGTATGGATAACCTGCAGATGCATTTGCAACGATAGTCAACGAAATCACAAAGGTGAGTTTTGTTTATGTTGACTGCCAGCTAATCGATGCTAACATGCTGCGCTAATCGATGCTAACATGCTATTTACCGGTGGTGCTAAAGCAGACATGGCACAGAGATGTATGGATAACCTGCGTGTGCAGTGGGAGAGTGGCCGTGCGCAACCCGAGGGTCACTGGTTCAAATCCCACCTAGTACCAACCTTGTCACGTCCGTTGTGTCCTGAGCAAGACACTTCACCCTTGCTCCTGATGGGTGCTGGTTGGCGCCTTGCATGGCAGCTCCCTCCATCAGTGTGTGAATGTGTGTGTGAATGGGTAAATGTGGAAGTAGTGTCAAAGCGCTTTGAGTACCTTGAAGGTAGAAAAGCGCTATACAAGTACAACCCATTTATCATTTATTTATTTACCTGTAGATGCATTTGCAACTATATTCCGTTTCCTTCCACCCACATTTAATGCGAAAAAAACACTTAAGGATTTAAGTTGCTCCAGTGTCAAAAAATGCGAAAGTCCTGATCGTTTGGTCCGCATATTTTACCGGCGATGCTAACGCAGCTATTCGGCCATGCTATGGCTATGAATAGCGTCAATAGCTATTCGCTCAGTAGCTTCAGTTTCTTCAATATTTTCATACTCCAACCATCTGTTTCAATACATGCGTAATCTGTTGAATCGCTTAAGTCGCTGAAATCCGAGTTTGAATCCGAGCTAATGTCGCTATATCTTGCTGTGGTATTCCCATTGTTTGTTTACATTGGCAGCACTGTGTGACGTCACAGGGAAATGGCCAGTGTCTTCGCAGAGAGCCGAAAATAAGGCACTTTAAAGCTTTATTTTGGGATATTCCGAGACCGGTAAAATTTTGAAAAAAACTTCAAAAAATACAACAAGCCACTGGGAACTGATTTTTATTGTTTTTAACAATTTTGAAATTGTGATAATGTTCCCCTTTAATAACTAAGCGTATAGTCGGAGCAAAGAACTGCTGTTCTGCAGCATACTAAAGCAGAATATGTCGATAACGCCAAACAAGGATGTTAAAATAATGTCTAAAAAGTGATCATATATTCATGAAAATATGGAGAAGGCTGCTGATGGTGTCTTTGACAGAGAAGCAGCTCAAATAAGATAAGGTAAATGCTGAACTATTACTTCATAAATGTACTGTAGTTGTGTGTAGTGCATCATATTGTAATGTTTTTATAAAATATTTAACAAACTTCTTAAAAAGCATGTTCCATGTTAAAAATGTGATGTTTTTAAATGATTTTCAAAGTGCAAGCTCTGTCACCGAACACATTCAATTTGGAGCTCTAGGTAGCATTAAAAATGTATTTGGTTTAGCTTTGAGCTGATTGGCCACTTCCTTCCAAATGCTTTCAAATTGGAAGTGGATTAGTCAAAAGTTGATATGGATAGATCCAAATTCATGCTCTGAGTTGCTATAGGAAAGCATTTCTTGTCCCAAGAGAGAGGATGTGTGTGTTTGTCAGTCCTTGGTGAGCCAGCTTGCACGAGTCCACACACACACACACACACACACACACACACACACACACACACACACACACACACACACACACACACACACACACACAGCATACATTGTAGAATGTTGCTGCACATCCACACAAAGATGCCGGCCAAAAAATGTGTTATATTCAAAGTTATTGTCCGCTTTTATTAAGGCCAAGTTGAGCAGGGGGAAAAAAAACAAAGTTTGCATCTCGGCCTTCACTTTGTAAATCACATTACTGCCACCTGGAGTGGAACAGTACCTGTTTGAATTATGTGGACATGTTTCTCAAAGTCATGGCTTCTTCCTCCTTTTTGCATCTCACAAAACAACATTCATCTCACCAGTGCCTTATGGGGCTTCATTGTTTTGGAACCAGGACCTTCGGTATTTAGGTCAACAGATTTTGAAGGCTGCATTTTTGTGTCCCTTTTTTTGGCCAGATGTACCGTATTTCCTTGAATTGCCGCCGGGGCGCTAATTAATTTAAAACCTCTTCTCACTCCGGCGCTTACCAAAAGCATGCGGTAAATTTAGGCCTGCGCTTATAAATTTGAGTGTGATGTAAGGATACCATCATAAAAATCACATTTAATAAAAAAACATTATTATGGTCTTACCTTTACTTATAAATGAAGTCCATGCGCAGCTCCTTCTGATCAAAAGCATCGATAACTTGTTTATAGAAGTCTTCCTTATCTTTCTTCAGTTTTAAAAGTCTCTCCGTCTCGATGGAGATCTTCCTTTATTACCTCCTGCTTGGATTGAAAGTCCAGTTTAGAAAACTGTTTTATTTTAGATATGTAATCCTCCATGTTAAAAGTGCAAGCGAGCGAAAAAAATAAACGATCGCTGCTCACTCTTGCTGCTTGTTGTCACTTCTTCTGCAGCCGAGTAGTCACAAGAAGGATCACTAGCGCCCTCTACCACCAGGAGGCGGGAGTCATTTAATGACTCATATTTGACACACACAGCTACGGTATATTAATAAAACATAGCTGCTTACTGTTCTTTTTAGCATATTCAATAGCCTGGACCTTAAATCCTACTGAATAGCTCTTAATCTTCTTCCTTTTATGCGATTTCAAATGATTGAAATCAGCCTCCTCCATTTTGAAAATGATGACAGGTGAAGTGTCACTCGTGACGTGACGAGTTCGACCCGGCGGAAATTCTAGGCATGCACTAATAAAAATAATATTTTGCAAAACGAGTTTGACCCGGCATTAATCCTGAGCCGACGGTAATGCTATAAGCATGCGCTAATTATTTTGCAAACCAAGTTGGACCCGGCAGTAATTCTAGGCAGGCGCATATTATATACCTGGCGGCAATTCAAAGAAATACGGTACATTTATTCCAGTATGCATGCTGTTTTAGTTTGGTTGTTGTCACCCGGCACATTGAAGATGTCTGGGGAGTTCTATTAGTCGTATAAGAGAACCAGACCGACATCCCCTGTGTCTAACTTAAAGCCATACATCTTGTCCGTGAAGCCACTGCTGTGGCATGTATTCATTACTTTTTCCTGCTGACATAATGGTGACAGTAGGGAAGACGGTGAATCAATCAACGTAATGCCAGGGCTATTAATATCACACTGCTGTTGCTCTTTGTAGAAGAGGGAGTCATCCTATCTCCTCCTATAAACCTTCAACAGCTCTGGTTACTATCAGATTCTTGTCATCTGCGGATATCAAAATGTCTCATCGGGTTAATTACCTGCAGGCTTTGTGGCCATGTATTTTTAGCAAGCATTTGTATGACAGTTTATCTTCGTAACAAACAATATAAAATAGAAAACTTGGATATATAGAGCAGGGGTCTTTAACCTTTTTAGTGCCAACTTTTTCACTACTCACTCAAATATTAACACTGAAATAGTAATCTTACTCTTACTTTTAATCACATTCAATGATTATATCTAACCAATTTACATTTTAACAGGATGAATCTTGTCAAGTGATCTGAAAGCAGGCGTTGATCACAAATATGATAATTTATTTACTCCATAAACTTCAAGCTTGGGTCAGGCTGATTAGAAAAATAACAAACGTCTTCTTATACGGCATAAGAAGACAATTTGCAATTATGCTGTGCTATAGTAGACTCAATTAATAATGAATATGTTTCTAAAACCGTCAATGAAAATAAAGTACACATTAAAGTACAAAACCCAAAACCATTGACGTTGTCACGTTGTGTAAATAGTAAATAAAAACAGAATATAATGATTTGCAAATCCTTTTCAACTTTTATTCAATTGAATAGACTGCAAAGACAAGATACTTAACGTTCGAACTGGTAAACTCTCGTTGTTTTTTGCAAATATTAGCTCATTTGTAATTTGATGCCTGCGACATGTTTCGAAAAAGCTGGCACAAGTGGCAAAAAAGACTGAGAAAGTTGAGGAATTCTCATCAGACTTATTTGGAGCATCCTACAGGTGAACAGGCTAATTGGGAACAGGTGGGTGCCATGATTGGGTATAAAAGCAGCTTCCAGGAAATGCTCAGTCATTCACAAAGAAGGACGGGGCGAGGGTCACCACTTTGTCAACAAATGCCTGTTTAAAAGCAACATTTCTCAACCAGCTATTGCAAGGAATTAAGTGATTTCACCATCTACGCTCTGTAATATTATCAAACGTTTCAGAGAACCTGGAGAAATCACTGCACGTAAGCCGAAAACCAACACTGAATGCCCGTGACCTTTGATCCCCCAGGCGGTACTGCATCAAAAAGTGACATCAGTGTGTAAAGGATATCACCACATGGGCTCGGGAACACTTGAGAAAACTACTGTCAGTAACTACAGTTGGTCGCTACATCTGTAAGTGCAAGTTGAAACTCTGTTATGCAAATCAAAAGCCATTTGTCAACAACACCCAGAAACGCTTCGCTTGGCCCGAGCTCATCCAAGATGTCCAGACCTGTCTCCTATTGAGAATGTGTGAAGGCTCAAATATGAGAAGGGAGACTGTTGAACAACTTAAGCTGTAAATCAAGCAAGAATGGGAAATAATTCCACGTCAAAAATGTGTCTCCTCAGTTCCCAAATCTTTACTGAGTGTTGTTAAAAGGAAAGGCCATGTAACACACTGGTAAAAATGCCTGTTTTGCAATGTGTTGCTGCCATTCAATTCTAAGTTCATGATTATTTGCAAAAAAAACAACAAGTTTCTCATAGTGAACATTAAGTATCTTGTCTTTGCAGTCTATTCTATTTAATATAAATTGAAAATGATTTGTTGTATTCTCTATTTATTTACCATTTACACAACGTGACAACTTCACTTCTCTTTGGGTTTGGTAGTTTAATAAAGTAGTGTTTGGGCTTTGAAGACTGGATGCACTGACAGACTCATAGTCAAAAAGGTGGAGTTATATGGATGTTTTTTATTCAATTGAATACAAGTTGAAAAGGATTTGCAAATCATTGAATTCTGTTTTTAGTTACCATTTGCACAAGGAGCCTCACTGGAGTGTTTTCTACCAAGCATAATTGCTTTTCTGGTGTTGAAAATTGCAACATTACTTAAAGGGAGTTTGGCTTAGTCCGCCCTGAGTGCTGCTTGACTGATCGTCTACGTGAGCTGCTGTTTAGTCTGCAAACGGAAAGCGGACTTGAGCATCAAAGGTATCGAAAGTTTTTGATATTTGGGGGGGAGATATTGAAAATGCAGCGGGTGAGGGGCTGGATAATGTCACGAGTCAGACATTGTATTTTACAATAACTTACAAACCGTAATGGCACAAATGTTGCACAAAGAAATGACAGCGTTATTGTAATATTTTTAATGATAACTTCCCACAGGTCTTGCTATATCTTACTTTTGCAACCATCTCCCTTGCTTACGTTTAGTGCAGTCAAAGCCTTTGGTAATGCTGCGAATGTCGTAGAGCAGGGGTCTCAAACACGCGGCCTGTGGGCCAATTGCGGCCCGTGAGACGTTATTTTGTGACGCGCACCTTAATGTGAAAATTTAATATTGGTACGGCCCGCGTGTTTTATATGAATGACACTTTACAGCATCATACCTGTATACCCTCGATTTTTCCGGGAGATTTCCAATTTTCAGTGCCCCTCCAGTGGTAATAATTTTAAGGGGACACTGTGGAGGCACTGCCCTTAGCACCCTCTACGACCTGTACAAACAGCGTGCCAGCCCAGCCACATGTTGTAATCGGCTTCCTTAGACGCAATAAGTGACTGCAAGGCATACTTGGTCAACAGCCATACAGGTCACACTGAGGGTGGCCGTATAAACAACTTTATCACTGTTACAAATATGCGCCACACTGTGAACCCACACCAAACAAAAATGACAATCACATTTCGCACCGTACCACAACATAAACACAACAGAACAAATACCCAGAATCCCATTCAGCCCTAACTCTTCCGGACTACAACATACCCCCCCACGCCCCCCCAACCCCGCCCCCTATTTTAGCCCGGAAGAGTTAGGGCTGCATTGGATTCTGGGTATTTGTTCTGTTGTGTTTATGTTGTGTTATGGTGCGGATGTTCTCCCAAAATGTGTTTGTCATTCTTGTTTGGTGTGGGTTCCCGGTGTGGCGCATATTTGTAACAGTGAGAAAGTTTTTTATACAGCCACCTTCAGTGTGACCTGTATGCAGAGGTGGGTAGAGTAGCCAGAAATTGTACTCAAGTAAGAGTACTGTTACTTTAGAGATTTATTACTCAAGTAAAAGTAAGGAGTAGTCATCCAAATATTTACTTGAGTAAAAGTAAAAAGTATGTTGTGAAAAAACTACTCAAGTACTGAGTAACTGATGAGTAACCTGTTTGTTTGATAATTACGGCAACAGATAATGCACAAAAACATAAAAATAGCAATGAGTAAATTCAGAGCCAGGAATATCTCTTAAGCAACTAAAACAATAATCTATATTAAATAATAATACATTAAAATAAAAAAATTAAGGCAAATTGAGCCACAATAACTTAACAGCACCATAACCTCAGTAGGCATTTATTGATTGATTGATTGATTGATTGATTGATTGATTGAAACTTGTATTAGTAGATTGCACAGTACAGTACATATTCCGTACAATTGACCACTAAATGGTAACACCCCAATAAGTTTTTCTACGTTAATCAATTACTTAATAAATGACCAAGTCGAGGTGATCTACCTCATATATACATACACACACATATCATATATATATATATATATATATATATATATATATATATATATATATATATATATATATATATATATATATATATATATATATATATATATATATATATATATATATATATATATATATATATATATATATATATATATATATATATATATATATATATATATATATATATATATATATATATATGGGCTTCACGGTGGCAGAGGGGCTAGTGCGTCTGCCTCACAATACGGAGGTCCTGCAGTCCTGGGTTCAATTTCAGGCTGAGGATCTTTCTGTGTGGAGTTTGCATGTTCTTCTTGTGAATGCGTGGGTTCCCTCCGGGTACTCCGGCTTCCTCCCACTTCCAAAGACATGCACCGGGGGATAGGTTGATTGGCGACACTAAATGGTCCCTAGTGTGTGAATGTGAGTGTGAATGTTGTCTGTCTATCTGTGTTGGCCCTGCGATGAGGTGGCGACTTGTCCAGGTTGTACTCCGCCTTCCGCCCGATTGTAGCTGAGATAGGCGCCAGCGCCCCCCGCGACCCCGAAAGGGAATAAGCGGTAGAAAATGGATGGATGGATATATATATATATATATATATATATATATATAGTATATAATTTATAGTTTTTTATTTTGCCGTTTTTGTTAAAATGTTAAAGGTGTTTTAATGAATATACATGCATGTTTAACATATAGATTCCTATCTTTTCATGAAGACAAGAATATAGGTTGGTGTATTACCTGATTCTGATGACTTGCATTGATTGGAATCAGACAGTATTGTGCTGATAATGTCCACATTTTCAAATGGAGGAGAAAAAAAGTTCCTCTTTTCTGTCTAATACCACATGAAAGTCGTTGGTTTTTGGCATCTTATTTGTCCAGCTTCCATATTCGTTTTTATACACTTTACAAGAAATACATTGGCGGCAAACTCCGTAGCTTGCTCGCTTGTTTGCGATGGCTTTCGGAGACTCTTTTTTTGTTAGCGCAGGTGCGATGGAGCGGCGCTTTTATTTTGAAGACAGGAACTGTGCGATCAGTCTTTAGGCTTGTGACGGGAAGTACGGTTGAAATAAAAAGTGTCTTTTTTCTTTTACACTTTTGATTGATTGATTGAAACTTTTATTAGTAGATTGCACAGTACAGTACATATTCTGTACAATTGACCACTAAATGGTAACACCCCAATAAGTTTTTCAACTTTTTTAGGTCGGATTCAACATGTGACGGTCACTAACCGCCTGGTTTTGTTTGATTGGTCCAATGTCACCATGTTCACGAGTGGGGGAAGAGTGGATCGTGAGATCGACAGGCGGATCGGTGCGGCGTCTTCAGTAATGCGGACGTTGTATCGATCCGTTGTGGTGAAGAAGGAGCTGAGCCGGAAGGCAAAGCTCTCAATTTACCGGTCGATCTACGTTCCCATCCTCACCTATGGTCATGAGCTTTGGGTCATGACCGAAAGGATAAGATCACGGGTACAAGCGGCCGAAATGAGTTTCCTCCGCCGTGTGGCGGGGCTCTCCCTTAGAGATAGGGTGAGAAGCTCTGCCATCCGGGAGGAACTCAAAGTAAAGCCGCTGCTCCTTCACATCGAGAGGAGCCAGATGAGGTGGTTCGGGCATCTGGTCAGGATGCCACCCGAACGCCTCCCTAGGGAGGTGTTTAGGGCACGTCCAACCGGTAGGAGGCCACGGGGAAGACCCAGGACACGTTGGGAAGACTATGTCTCCCGGCTGGCCTGGGAACGCCTCGGGATCCCCCGGGAAGAGCTAGACGAAGTGGCTGGAGATAGGGAAGTCTGGGCTTCCCTGCTTAGGCTGCTGCCCCCGCGACCCGACCTCGGATAAGCGGAAGATGATGGATGGATGGATGGATGTCACCATTGACTGCATTTGATTGGTGAAACGCAGGCATGTGTAGTTCCTACTTTGAATGCGTGTCTGACAAAATCAAAACAAACAAAACGTGCATTAACAGATCGATAAAAAAAAAAGTAGCAAGTAATGAGCTGATTGTAGATAAATGGAGCGGAGTAAAAGTAGCGTTTCTTCTTTATAAATATACTCAAGTAAAAGTATGTTGCATAAAAACTACTCTTAGAAGTACAATTTATCCCAAAAGTTACTCAAGTAGATGTAACGGAGTAAATGTAGCGCGTGACTACCCACCTCTGCAAAAGCACATATACTCTGGTGATTACCAACACCCACCTCTGCCTGTATGGCTGTTGTTCAAGTATGCCTTGCAGTCACTTCCGTGGGTCTGCAGAAGCCTCATACAATATGTGACTGGGACGGTACACTGTTTGTATGGTGGAAAAGCGGACGAGACATCGGGGGGGGCACTGATATTCGGGTGTTTCCCGGAGAGATCGCGAGAGTTGTCAAGTATTTTGCTAGGGCGGGAAAGCCATTCAAAGAAGGTAAATTCATTAAAAAGTGCATTTTAGGTTTTTTTTAAGAAATCTTTCCTTGCGGCCCAGCCTCACCCATGTTTCTGCATCCAGTGGCCCCCAGGTAAATTGAGTTTGAGACCCCTGTTGTAGAGTAAAAGGACCCACGGCTATGCTAAGCCTTTTATTTTGAAGGCCAACATTTGTTGACCACACACTGGCGAGGATATTTTGGCCATTTTGAAGCGTCCTCATTTTTTTTTTTTTGATGTGAAGGGATTACAGCAGTCCTCCGCAGCATTGTGTCTGCGGCGGCAGATTATCGCCGTAATCTTGCCCGCCACGTTTGCGGGCTCTCCGAATAGTTACCTCGGACCCCTCCTCCACGGCGTTCTGGCGCACGCAAACCAAAGCGGCGTTGGATTTCTGGTATGATGACTCCACTGCCCGCCCTTCGATTAATGGAAGTGTAGGAAGCTCAAATGTCATTTTGAGGGGAAGCACTTTTATCGGCAAGTTGGAGTAGCTCAGTCTGAGTGGAGCTGCCGCCGCCGGTGTGTGCGTGTACACACACATTGGTGGCCGCCTCATTGACGAGGACAGCATCCTCGGTGCACAGCAACTGGAAGCGGGTGGAGGGAGCAGATGGAAGTTGTGAGAGGCAGCAGCCACATTCTTCTTTTGTCGTCTTCCCAACATCAGGCGGAAGTGTTTTGCCGAATCCAAACGTTCTCATGCAAAGCGGAGCAAGGAAGTACTCCCTAAGTGTGGCTTTAAGTGGAACTTTGCGGCCTGAAGAGCAACTCAGCCTCATCCACGTCAAGGATTTCCTGTGGAATATAATGCTGCAAAGGTGTCAGCAGTGAGGACAACTGGCAAAGAACAGGAAGTGGCTTTTTTCCCCCCGAAGCCCCCCTACCTTTGATGAGCAGGTCGATGTGCGGCTGCGGCTGCAGCATCATCTCTTCTCTGATGAAGAGACTGGGCCGTTCGGCGTGCTGCTCAGACCTCCTCTCTTGCAGCCACACTTCAGAGCAGCTGGAGCGGCTCGCCACCGGCGGCCGGCCTCCGACAAAGGTAACGGCGTGAGACCCCCCCCAGATGTGCTGCTTGTGTGTGCTCACCTCAGGGAGCAAAATAATACAGGCCCCCGTTCCAAATTGCACAAAGCAGCCGTGGCCTTGTGCTTCTTGCGTGAAAAAGTTCCTGAAGTCTAAGTGTTGCAGCACTGTAATTGATGCCTTAATGGAAGCGGCTGCCTTGACAACAGCAGACTTCAAATCAGTCATTTAAAATGGATTACTTCAGCCTGGTTGCTGCATATTTCTTCGTCTTCTGGAGAAAGATGTAACAGGCCAAACAAAGTGGCAGGTTTTTGTGTCGATGGGGAGCCACGTCCAAGGTGGGTGGGCCCCGTTTAGCTGCAAGCCAGATTACTACTGTCATGGTAGTTCCCAAAAGCACAGAGGTGGGTAGACTAGCCAGAAATTGTACTCAAGTAAAAGTAAGGAGAAGGTACCCAAATATTTACTTGAGTAAAAGTAAAAAGTATGTTGTGAAAAAACTACTCAAGTACTGAGTAACTGATGAGTAACCTGTTCGTTAAATGATGACGGCATCAAGTAATGCACAAAAACATAAAAATAGCAATGAACAAATTCAGAGCCAATAATATATATTAAATAATATATATTTGGTTTTACACTACTTCACGGTGGCAGAAGGGTTAGTGCGTCTGCCTCACAATACGAAGTTCCTGCAGTCCTGGGTTCAAATCCAGGCTCGGGATCTTTCTGTGTGGAGTTTGCATGTTCTCCCCGTGAATGCGTGGGTTCCCTCCGGGTACTCCGGCTTCCTCCCACCTCCAAAGACATGCACCTGGGGATAGGTTGATTGGCAACAGTAAATGGTCCCTAGTGTGTGAATGTGAGTGTGAATGTTGTCTGTCTATCTGTGTTGGCCCTGCGATGAGGTGGCGACTTGTCCAGGGTGTACCCTGCCTTCCGCCCGATTGTAGCTGAGATAGGCGCCAGGGATGGATGAAAAAAAAAATGAAAATGAATTTTACCTTTGCAACCTCATTATACTATTGGCTAAGTTTTATATTCATAAATGTAAATTTCTCAATACCCAACCTGTTTTTTGTGCCTTTAAAAAAAGATTTAGATCCCTACATTAAAACACTCTACCTCTAACAACCAAAACGCTGTGAAAACGCTGATGCTGTGTTCCAAATTTAAGTTATTTACTGAGATTGAGTGAGCCTATGGATTTGCACTGTATTTTATATATATATATTTTTTGCATTGTCTTTTAGTTACTTTGAATTTACAACCCCCTTGCACTGTTTAGTACGTTTTTTATACTGTTTGTACTGTTTTTGTACCAACCCCCGTTTCCATATGAGTTGGGAAATTGTGTTAGATGTAAATATAAATGGAATACAATGATTTGCAAATCCTTTTCAACCCATATTCAGTTGAATGCACTACAAAGACAAGATATTTGATGTTCAAACTCATAAACTTAATTTTTTTTTCCGAATAATAATTAACTTAGAATATCATGGCTGCAACTTGTGCCAAAGTAGTTGGGAAAGGGCATGTTCACCTCTGTGTTACATCACCTTTTCTTATAACAACACTCAATAAACGTTTGGGAACTGTGGAAACACATTTTTGAAGCTTTTCAGGTGGAGTTCTTTCCCATTCTTGCCTGATGTACAGCTTAAGTTGTTCAACAGTCCGGCGTCTCTGTTGTCGTATCTTAGGCTTCAAAATTTTTAATGGGAGACAGGTCTGGACTACAGGCAGGCCAGTCTAGTACCCGCACTCTTTTACTTTGAAGCCACGCATTTGTAACATGTGGTGCGGCATTGTCTTGCTGAAATAAGCAGGGGCGTCCATGACAACGTTGCTTGAATCGCAGTATATGTTGTTCCAAAACCTGTATGTACCTTTCAGCATTAATGGTGCCTTCACAGATGTGTAAGTTACCCATGCCTTGGGCACTAATACACCCCCATACCATCACAGATGCTGGCTTTTGAATTTTGCGCCTACAACAATCCGGATGCTTCTTTTCCTCTTTGTTCCCGAGGACACAAATGTCCGCAGTTTCCAAAAACAATTTGGAAATGTGGACTCGTCAGACCACAGAACACTTTTCCACTTTGCATCAGTCCATCTTGGGCTTCACGGTGGCAGAGGGGTTAGTGCGTCTGCCTCACAATACGAAGGTCCTGCAGTCCTGGGTTCAAATCCAGGCTCGGGATCTTTCTGTGGGGAGTTTGCATGTTCTCCCCGTGAATGCGTAGGTTCCCTCCGGGTACTCCGGCTTCCTCCCACCTCCAAAGACATGCACCTGGGGATAGGTTGATTGGCAACACTAAATTGGCCCTAATGTGTGAATGTGAGTGTGAATGTTGTCTGTCTATCTGTGTTGGCCCTGTGATGAGGTTGCGACTTGTCCAGGGTGTACCCCGCCTTCCGCCCGATTGTAGCTGAGATAGGCGCCAGCGCCCCCCGCGACTCCGAAAGGGAATAAGCGGTAGAAAATGGATGGATGGATGGATCAGTCCATCTTAGATGATCTTGGGCTCAGAGAAGCCGGCAGCGTTTCTGGATGTTGTTGATAAATGGCTTTCGCTTTGCATTGTAGAGTTTTAACTTGCATTTACAGATGTAGCGACAAACTGTATTTAGTGACAGTGGTTCCTTAGCCCATGTGGTGATATCCTTTAGAGATTGATGTTGGTTTTTGTTACAGTCCCGTCTGAGGGATCGAAGGTCACAGTCATTCAATGATGGTTTCCGGCCATGCTGCTTACGTGGAGTGATTTCTCCTGATTCTCTGAACCTTTTGATGATATTATGGAGCGTAGATGTTGAAATCCCTAAATTTCTTGCAATTGCACTTTGAGAACCGTTGTTCTTAAACTGTTTGACTATTTGCTCACGCAGTTGTGGACAAAGGGGTGTACCTCGCCCCATCCTTTCTTGTGAAAGACTGAGCATTTTTTGGGAAGCTGTTTTTATACCCAGTCATGGCACCCACCTGTTCCCAATTAGCCTGCACACCTGTGGGATGTTCCAAATAAATGTTTGATGAGCATTCCTCAACTTGATCAGTATTTATTGCCACCTTTCCCAACTTATTTGTCACGTGTTGCTGGCATCAAATTCTAAAGTTAATGATTATTTGCAAAAAAAATGTTGATCAGATTGAACATCAAATATGTTGTCTTTGTAGTGCATTCAATTGAATATGGGTTGTAAAGGATTTGCAAATCATTGTATTCCGTTTATATTTACATCCAACACCCTGCGATGAGGCGGCGACTTGTCCAGGGTGTACCCCGCCTTCCGCCCGATTGTAGCTGAGATAGGCGCCAGCGCCCCCCGCGACCCCAAAAGGGAATAAGCGGTAGAAAAATGGATGGACGGATGGACAATTTCCCAACTCATATGGAAACGGGGTTGGTACAAAAACAGGGTTTGTACTTACTTTGATTATTATTTTCAACTGTTTGTATATGTTCAAATTTATAAACAAAGGTTTAAAAAAAATGTGCAGTTAATCATGTGACCACCTGGCTCTGTTTGATTGGTGACAAACGTAACCAGTGACTGCATTTGATTGGTGAAACGCAGGCATGTGATAGATCCTACTTTGAAGGTATGTCTGACAAAACAAAACAAAGCATGCATTAACAGATCGATAAAAATCGGTAGCGAGTAGCGAGCTGAATGTAGATAAATGGAGCGGAGTAAAAGTAGCGTTTCTTCTTTATAAATACACTCAAGTAAAAGTATGTTGCATTAAAACTACTCTTAGAAGTACAATATATCCCAAAAGTTACTCAAGTAGATGTAACGGAGTACATGTAGCGCGTTACTACCCACCTCTGCAAAAGCACATATATACTCTGGTGATTACCAATAGATCTCAGCTCAGGAGAGAAATGTGTTGTCAAAGGCAGTTGCGTGGCAACTGTGCAAAGAAGGTGTTCGATTGGCCAGAAGTCATTTTTGACTTCTTTGTCTAACCTGTCACAGAAAAAAATCTTTGATACGATTCGCCCTGGGCCAGTATTTGATAAGTCAATTAACCGAATGATACATGAAAACGCACTCGGTAACTATCACCGCGTTGTTACGGGTTACGAGCGCGGTCACTCTCATGCACGGGTTTCAGTAGCTGCACGTGTTTGCACTACATGCACACACACGGTAATTAAGGGAGTAAGTTTGATTTTGAGATTGGTGGGGACACAAAAGTGTTCCAAGGCAGCACTCTGAAAGTTTACTTTTTTTTTTACATTAGCAATCATAATTTCACGTCATGCAGATGTTAAAGGGTAAAGCAACTAAAATGAAAGCAAAGGAGACAACTTGGAAGAGTTCTCATCTTTACTTTTTAGTGTAGGGCTGTAGTGCAACTGTGCATCATACTGTCAATCAACATAGCCTACTGTCCATCAACAACATCAGACATACATTCATGCAATACAACATTGTAAATAAACATAAATGAATTGTAATAATCCTTTCCCCAACTTGTGTTTAAATCACTCACAATTTTTCCCTTCAACTACTTCTTTCTATTGCTGCTTTTGTACTGTAAATATGTTTGTCACTAATACTCAAATACAAGCAGATTAGTGTCCACTGGTTGTTCGCTGGATCGGTTCGCAGCCGAGTGTGAAGCGACCGGAATGAGAATCAGCACCTCCAAGTCCGAGTCCATGGTTCTCGCCCGGAAAAGGGTGGAGTGCCATCTCCGGGTTGGGGAGGAGACCCTGCCCCAATTGGAGGAGTTCAAGTACCTAGGAGTCTTGTTCACAAGTGGGGGAAGAGTGGATCGTGAGATCGACAGGCGGGTCGGTGTGGCGTCTTCAGTAATGCGGACGTTGTACCGATCCGTTGTGGTGAAGAAGGAGCTGAGCCGGAAGGCAAAGCTCTCAATTTACCGGTCGATCTACGTTCCCATCCTCACCTATGGTCATGAGCTTTGGGTCATGACCGAAAGGATAAGATCACGGGTACAAGCGGCCCAAATGAGTTTCCTCCGCCGTGTGGCGGGGCTCTCCCTTAGAGATAGGGTGAGAAGCTCTGCCATCCGGGAGGAACTCAAAGTAAAGCCGCTGCTCCTCCACATCGAGAGGAGCCAGATGAGGTGGTTCGGGCATCTGGTCAGGATGCCACCCGAACGCCTCCCTAGGGAGGTGTTTAGGGCACGTCCAACCGGTAGGAGGCCACGGGGAAGACCCAGGACACGTTGGGAAGACTATGTCTCCCGGCTGGCCTGGGAACGCCTCAGGATCCCCCGGGAAGAACTAGACGAAGTGGCTGGGGAGAGGGAAGTCTGGGTTTCCCTGCTTAGGCTGTTGCCCCCGCGACCCGACCTCGGATAAGCGGAAGATGATGGATGATGGATGGATGGATGGTTGTTCCTATTTGAAAAAGAGAAACACGTGCCTCCGCCGGTCTGTAACAGAAATGAACTGCTGGCCAAAAATATGTTGATGCATGACAGATGCATTAAGGACAATGGCCATAGAGCTTGATGGTACAGTTACTGCCTGAGCAAAAAGGCTTCTACTAAATATGAATATTACTTCATATTAATTAATTATATTTTAGCATTGTAAAATCACATGATCATCTAGTGAGGGTTTATTGTATTTCCACCACTTTGGTATTTTCAAACCGTTGCTCACTTCTACACAAACAAATGAAACTAAAAAATAATTTCAAAAATAAAACGGAAAGGTGAAATCTGGCGATCTAATATAACGCCATATTATAAAAATACAGACATTTTGTTAACGCTATATTATAAAAAAAAATAAAAAAACAATTTACAAACACAAGCTATGGGATGACATAAGAGGAAACGCGACCCCGGAAGTAAATGCGTCATCCCATAGCCTGTGTTTGTAAATTGTTTAAATTTTTTTTTTATAATATAGCGTTAACAAAACGTCTGTATTTTCATAATATAGCGTTATATTTTTATAATATAGCGTTAACAAAACGTCTGTATTTTTATAATATAGCGTTATATTTTTATAATATAGCGTTAGCAAAACGTCTGTATTTTTATAATATAGCGTTATATTTTTATAATATAGCGTTAGCAAAACGTCTGTATTTTTATAATATAGCGTTAACAAAACGTCTGTATTAATCATGACCCCGGAAGTAAATGGGGGGTGAAGGTTTTTGTAGGGGGGAAGAAATTTGGCGTGACACTCCTGTCCGCTCGCTAGCAACTAGCATGTAGGCTAGCTTTTACAAGCAGAAGGAGTGACAGCGGGGATAGCCAATCACACGTAAGTTAGCATGAAAATGGCAACCAATCAGGGAGCGATATTTATGTTAGAGGCGGGACTTCTAGCAGAGACCGACATTTAACCCTTTCTGTGCCATAATCATTGACTAAACATTACGGGCAGCGCTTGTATTGATAGTGACTACACAGTAGCGGCTGGATTTTGGTAGGGACGTGTCCCTAGCGTCCCTACCCAATTCTACGCCCATGACGGTAATAATAAAGCTCCTCAATCTATATTTGCATAAACACATTACTGTCTAAACTACTGAACTACAGTATTCCCATTGAAGATAAAAACTCTGCTGTCTTTGCACAAAGGGATCAATTTTTACAATACAGGCCAACAGTTTGGACACACCTTCTCATTCCATGAGTTTTCTTTATTTTCATGTCTATTTACATTGTAGATTGTCACGTCAAAACTATGAATGAACACGTGTGGAGTTATGTACTTCACAAAAAAAGGTGAAATAACTGAAAACATGTTTTATATTCTATCCCAGGGGTGCCCACACTTTTTCTGCAGGCGAGCTACTTTTCAATCGACCAACTCGAGGGGATCTACCTCATTTATATATATCATTTATATTTATTTATTTATGAAAGAGACATTTTTGTAAACAAGTTAAATGTGTTTAATGATAATACAAGCATGTGTAACACATATAGATGTCTTTCTTTCACAAAGACAAGAATATAAGTTGGTGTATTACCTGATTCTGATGACTTGCATTGATTGGAATCAGACAGTAATGATGATAACGGCCACATTTTCAAATGGAGGAGAAAAACAGTTGTCCTTTCTGTACAATACCACATGAAAGTGGTTGGTTTTTGGCATCTAATTCATCCAGCTTCCATACACTTTACAAGAAAAACATTGGCGGCAAATTCCGTAGCTTGCTTGATTGACATTCACGGCACCCGAGGGTCTTGTGAGATGACGCTGGCTGCTGCCAGTTCATTATTATGAAAAAATGACAGAGAGGAAGGCGAGAAACAGTTTTTATTTCAACAGACTTTCGCGCCGTCCCTTCCGTCAAAACTCTAAAGGCCGACTGCACATTTCCTATCTTCACAATAAAAGCCCTGCTTCATGCTGCCTGCGCTAACAAAATAAGAGTCTCGGAAAGCTGGCGTGCACAAGTGATGTGCACGCCAGCTTTCTGAGGGATCGCTTGTGCACGCCAGTTTTCCGAGACTCTGTATTTAGTTAGCATGAAGCAGGGCTTTTATTGTGAAGATAGGAAATGTGCAGTAAAATCAAAACTGGCTCGTAAAATCAAAACTGGAGCAGTTATTATAACTCTTTTCTCAACTTTTAATCAGAAGGGTTCAATCTCTCTCCTGTGCTAGTTTGAAGCCGACAAAACAAACGCGCTCAGAGGAGACAATGTTTAAAAAAAGGTGACGGGTTTTTACAAAACTTTTGATTCGAAGGGGTAATTGCCAACTTCCTGTTGATTTTGGCGGTATAGCTCGGTTGGTAGAGCGGCCGTGCCAGCAAATTGAGGGTTGCAGGTTCGATTCCTGCTTCCGCCAACCTAGTCACTGCCGTTGTGTCCTTGGGCAAGGCACTTAACCCACCTGCTCCCAGTGCCGCCTACACTGGTTTAAATGTAACTTAGATATTGGGTTTCACTATGTAAAGCGCTTTGAGTCACTAGAGAAAATGCGCTATATAAAAAAATATCATTCATTCAATCATTTTTGCTGAAGGATGTATAAATGAGGGGGCGGCATGGCGTAGTGGGTAGAGCGGCCGTGCCAGAAACCTGAGGGTTGCAGGTTCGCTTCCCACCTACTGTATTGACATCCAAATCTCTGCCGTTGTGTCCTTGGGCAGGACACTTCACCCTTTGCCACCGGTGCCGCTCACACTGGTGAATGAATGATGTATGAATGATTGGTGGTGGTCGGAGGGGCCGTAGGCGCAAACTGGCAGCCACGCTTCCGTCAGTCTACCCCAGGGCAGCTGTGGCTACATATGTAACTTACCACCACCAGGTGTGAATGAATGACGGGTTCCCACTTCTCTGTGAGCGCTTTGAGTATCTAACAATAGAAAAGCGCGATATAAATCTAATCCATTATTATTATTGAATGAAATGTAGGTCTAAGTACTATCTAATCTAAGTGAGACCTACTTAGAGGTTTTTATTTCATGTCTCTACGACATTCCTACCGGAAGTTACAAGCAGTTTTGTCTGTTTTCTTCCTAGGAGCAGTTTTGTCTGTTTTTTTATTCCTACGGGGCGCTAGAGCGCAATTTTGAGTTTTGGGGTTTGGTTTTTTAATAGATTGCAATTTTCGCCAGTCCTGATATGTGTGTCCAGTTTGGTGAGTTTTGAAGCATTTTAAGGGGGTCAAATTACAGCTCAAAGAGGCAAAACTGAAATTTTTAGGAAACTTTTGTTTTGAAGGGATTTTGGCCAACATCCTGTTGATTTTTGCTGAAGAAGGTCAGTTTCTGAAATATAGGCCTAAGTCAGACCTACATAGAAGTTTTTGTTTTATGTCTCTACGACATTCCTAACAGAAGTTACAAGCCGTTTTGTCTGTTTTTCCCTAAGTGGCGCTAGAGCGCAATTTAGAGGTTTGGGTTTTGTTTTTTTAATTAGATGGCAATTTTCGCCAGTCCTGATGTGTGTGTCAAATTTGGTGAGTTTTGAAGCATGTTAAGGGGGTCAAATTACAGCAGCAAATAGGCGGCGGTATAATAATAATAATTAAAGCTGCAAGCAGCGTTGCTCGGGTCCGCCTTTGGCCGCTCCGCTTCGGCTGCTGTCCCCGCGACTGAAGCCCTGGTCTTAGTCAGACCAACATAGAGGTCTTTGTTTCATGTCTCTACGACATTCCTAACAGAAGTTACAAGCAGTTTTGTCTGGAAAAAGGTGACGGCTTTTTACAAAACTTTTATTTTGAAGGGGTAATTGCCAACTTCCTGTTTAATTTAACTGAAAGATGCCACCTATCAAAACGTAGGTCTAAGTGAGAGCTACATAGAGGTTTTTGTTTCATGTCTGTCCGACATTCCTACCAGAAGTTACAAGCAGTTTTATCTGTTTCCTCTTCCTAGGAGCAGTTTTTTCTGTGTTTTATTCAAAAATTGCAAAAGAGCGTAATTTTGAGTTTTAAGGTTTGTTTTTTTCACTAGATCGCAATTTCTGCCAGTCCTGATGTGTGTGCCAAGTTTGGTGAGTTTTGAAGCATTTTAAGGGGGTCAAATTACAGCTCAAAGAGCCCAAAAATAGCATTTTTTGTGAAAATGTTGCTTTGAATGAGTTTTTGCAAAATTTCTGTGGATTTTGGGTATAGACATTTTCTATTGGAAATGTAGGTCTAAGTATGACCTACACAGAGGTTTTTGTTTCATCTCTCTATGACATTCCTAACGGAAGTTACAAGCAGTCTGTTTTTTGTCTCTTCCTAGGGGGCGCTAGCGCGCAATTTTCATTTTTGGGGTTTGGTTACTTAATAAGTTGGTCTGCCGCTCCATAACGATGTGTGTGTCAAATTTGGTGAGTTTTGAAGCATGTTAAGGGGGTAAAATTAGGGTGCGAAGGTGCGAGCGCGCCTTGGGTTGCTGCCCCCGAGCCCCAGGGCTTAAGACGCCTTCGTCCCACTATTTAATGCTTAGAAATACAATAGGCTGTTCCGTCCCAAAGGGACATTCGGTCCCTAATTAAAAAAAGTAATGATGTAATGCCACGGTGGTGAGTGGGTGGGTTGTTTTCTTAACAGTAAGTATTTGAGTAGCACTGCACTAAGACAACGCAAGGGACCGTCTCTAAATAGAATAATCAATCAATAGCTTTTGCATGGAAGTGGAGAGCCAAAGGGAAGATGTACAGATGGTCTTCTGGGCATCCTGCAAGAACCCTGCTTCATCCTGTTACGCCTCTCAGCTGTTTTTGTTTGATTCCAATATCTGTTCATTAGTAGCCAGTCAAGGACGTCGTCATGCACACACATAATGCCAATGTGTTGTCGCTTTTCCCCCACCCAGAGCACCTCGTGTTAGGTTAATTGTGCGTAAAGTGCAAATGTGAGGCGCTAATGGTCGGTAGACGGTCTCTAAAAGCCATGTGATTGACTGTCTGCGGCAATCATTTCCACGTCCTTGATCAAACTCCACAGAATAAGAGGTAGAATTCATGCTTGGCTGTGCATCATAATGCAATATTGTGACAAGGACTCCTTTTTAAAGTTGATTTCTTTTCAGGTGTTTTTCTTTAAAGCTGCGAGCGCCTGGTCTTGGAAGTGTTGCGTGCCAACTCCAGGCCAAACAAGGAGAATTTCAGATCCACACAAGTGAAGAGGCTCATTAGGAGTCTGTGCACAAGTGATGAGTGCCAGCAGTGGGCTGTTTGTGTGTGTGAAGTGTTATCTTGGTGCCCTTAGCACCGCCACTGGACTTGTTTACACAACATTGTTTTCAACCCAGGGTGGGAATCTTTGGGCACCTCACGATTCAATTACCATTCAGGGGCTACGAGTCCATTATAAATTATTTGTGTATCTTTAATTCTTAGTGCAGGGGTCGGGAACCTATGGCTCGAGAGCCAGATATGGCTCGAGAGCCAGATATGGCTCGAGAGCCAGATGTGGCTCTTTTGATGACAGCATCTGGCTCTTGGACAAATCTGAGCTGACATCGCTCGACACGTTAAGTAATGAATAATTCCACTTGTTAAAAATAACGTTCAAAATATAAAACGACCTCGGATAAGCGGAAGAAGATAGATGGAGATGGATGAAAAATGACGTTCAAAATATAAAACATGTTCATGTATTTTTAATCCATCCATCCGTTTCCTACCGCAACTGTTCACGAAGTTGCGTTAATGGTAAGAAGTAATTTATTTATTATTGGTTAGTGTGGGGCTTGCCCTCCTGGGGGTTCTTCGGACCACCAAACACCGACATGAGAGCCTGTTTCAGGGTTACAATATTGTTTTATTTTTCAATAAGTCTCTCAGTTGCTTTCCAGCAATTGTCTTTTTCTCTTTCGTTCTCGCTCGCGCTCTGGCTCCAGTTTCAACCCCGTCTCTCTTCCTGGCTGCTGCTTATAACAGAGCGACAGGTGATTAGATAACAAGGCTCAGGCGGGCCATCTACGCACCTGTCGCTAATTTCGAGGCCGTTCCTGGCACACCCTGCTTCGCTGCAGGTCTGCAGGCCACGTCCCCTTCACAGATAGCATCAGAATAACAATGTTATTACAAAGAATAAGAGACTTATTATACTCTAGAAATGTTGGTTTTACTTAAAAATGCATGCGTTTAGTTGTGTTCTGTGTAAAAAAAAAATATTATATGGCTCTTACAGAAATATATTTTAAAATATTTGGCTTTCTTGGCTCTCCCAGCCAAAAAGGTTCCCGACCCCTGTGTTAGTGTATATTATTAATATTGTATGTTAGAAATATAGTTAAAGTACCAATGATTGACACACACACACACACACACACACACACACACACACACACACACACACACACACACACACACACACACACACACACACACACACACACACACACACACACACACACAACACACTAGGTGTGGTGAAATTTGTCCTCTGCTTTCGACCCATCACCTTGTACACCCCCTGGGAGGTGAGGGGAGCAGTGAGCAGCAGCGGTGGCTGCACCCGGGAATCATTTTTGGTGATTTAACCCCCAATTCCAAGCCTTGATGCTGAGTGCCAAACAGGGAGGTAATGGCTCCCATTTTTATAGTCTTTGGTATGACTTAGCCGGGGTTTGAACTCACGACCTACCCATTTCAGAGGCGGACACTCTAACCCAGGGGTCGGGAACCTTTTTGGCTGAGAGAGCCAAAAAGCCAAATATTTTAAAATGTGTTTCCGTTAGAGCCATATAATATTTTTTTTAACACTGAACACAACAAAACGCGTGCATTTTTAAGTAAGACCAACATTTCTAGAGTACAATAAGTCTCTTATTCTTTGTAATAACATTGTTATTATGAAGCTAACTGTGGAGAGGGCGTGGCCCGCGGGCCTGCAGCAAACTGGGGTGTGCCAGGACCGGCCTCGAAATCAGCGAGAGCTGCGTAGATGGCTCACCTGAGCCTTGTTATCTATTCACCTGTCGCTCTGTTATAAGCAGCAGCCAGGAGGAAAGATGGGGTTGGGGCTGGAGCCAGAGCGCGAGCGAGAACGAAAGAGAAAAATACAATTGCTCTCATGTCGGTGCTTGGTTGTCTGAAGAACTCCCAGGAGGACATGCCCAACACTAACCAATAATAAATAAAAAACTTTTTAACGCAACTTCTTGAACAGGTGCGGTAGTAAACGGATGGATGGACTAAAAATGCATGAGAATGTTTTATGTTTTGAACATTATTTTTCAACACTTATTACGAGTGGAATTATTCATTACTTATCATGTGAAGCAATGTCAGCTCAGATTTATCCGAGAGCCAGATCTGGCTCTAGAGCCATAGGTTCCCTACCCCTGCTCTAACCATTGAGTGAGTATGTATATACTTACTCAGTATATATATATATATACATACATACATACAGAACTGTTTCATGAGTGGTTCCCTCAAACATCAGGAGATTTTATTGCGCATACATATTTGGACATACATATTGCATACAGGGGCTTCACGGTGGCAGAGGGGTTAGTGCGTCTGCCTCACAATACGAAGGTCCTGCAGTCCTGGGTTCAAATCCAGGCTCGGGATCTTTCTGTGTGGAGTTTGCATGTTCTCCCCGTGACTGCGTGGGTTCCCTCCGGGTACTCCGGCTTCCTCCCACGATCTTTCTGTGTGGAGTTTGCATGTTCTCCCCGTGACTGCGTGGGTTCCCTCCGGGTACTCCGGCTTCCTCCCACCTCCAAAGACATGCACCTGGGGATAGGTTGATTGGCAACACTAAATGGTCCCTAGTGTGTGAATGTGAGTGTGAATGTTGTCTGTCTATCTGTGTTGGCCCTGCGATGAGGTGGCGACTTGTCCAGGGTGTAGCCCGCCTTCCGCCCGATTGTAGCTGAGATAGGCGCCAGCGCCCCCCGCGACCCCAAAAGGGAATAAGCGGTAGAAAATGGATGGATATTGCATACATTTTGCGCTCTACCACGGTATCGAGCACTATTCTCTGGATAATCCAATCAAGACACATATATATATATATATATATATATCAATCAATCAATCAATGTTTATTTATATAGCCCCAAATCACAAATGTCTCAAAGGACTGCACAAATCATTACGACTACAACATCCTCGGAAGAACCCACAAAAGGGCAAGGAAAACTCACACCCAGTGGGCAGGGAGAATTCACATTCAGTGGGACGCCAGTGACAATGCTGACTATGAGAAACCTCGGAGAGGACCTCAGATGTGGGCAACCCCCCCCCTCTAGGGGACCGAAAGCAATGGATGTCGAGCGGGTCCAACATGATACTGCGAAAGTTCAATCCACAGTGGCTCCAAGACAGCAGCGAGAGTCCCGTCCACAGGAAACCATCTCGAGCGGATCAGCAGCGTAGAGATGTCCCCAACCGATACAGGCGAGCGGTCCATCCTGGGTCCCGACGAGCGGTCCATCCTGGGTCTCGACTCTGGACAGCCAGTACTTCATCCATGGTCATCGGACCGGACCCCCTCCACAAGGGAGGGGGGGACATAGGAGAAAGAAAAGAAGCGGCAGATCAACTGGTCTAAAAAGGAGGTCTATTTAAAGGCTAGAGTATACAGATGAGTTTTAAGGTGAGACTTAAATGTGTAAATATATATATATATATATATATATATATATATATATATATATATATATATATATATATATATATATATATATATATATATATGTAGGTGTGGGAAAAATCACAAGACTACTTCATCTCTACAGAACTGTTTCATGAGGGGTTCCCTCAATCATCAGGAGATTTTTTGAGATTCAGAAAATCTCCTGATGATTGAGGGAACCCCTCATGAAACAGTTCTGTAGAGATGAAGTAGTCTTGAGATTTTCCCCACACCTACATATTGCGCTCTACCACGGTATTGAGCACTATTCTCTGGATAATCCAATCAAGATATATATATATATATATATATATATATGTATATATATATATATATATATACATACATACATACATACATACATACATACATACATACATACATACATACATACATACATACATTTTCTACCGCTTATTCCCTTTTGGGGTCGCGCGGGGCGCTGGCGCCTATCTCAGCTACAATCGGGCGGAAGGCGGGGTACACCCTGGACAAGTCGCCACCTCATCGCAGGGCCAACACAGATACAGACAACATTCACACTCACATTCACACACTAGGGCCAATTTAGTGTTGCCAATTAACCTATCCCCAGGTGCATGTCTTTGGAAGTGGGAGGAAGCCGGAGTATATATATATATATATATATATATATATATATATATATATATATATATATATATATATATATCAGCTTCATTCGGGCGGAAGGCATTACACCCTGGACAAGTCGAAGAGTTTCATTACCTAATAAAATTAGGGAGGTCCAACGTACCTACTCAGTGGCCTAATGGCCGCCCTGAGATCGGTAGGTCGTGATTTCAAATCCCGGCCGAGTCATACCAAAGACTATAAAATGGGGGTAAAATCACAAAAAATGATTCCCCGGCGCGGAACCGCTGCTGCCCACTGCTCCCCTCACCTCCCAGGGGGTGATCAAGGGTGATGGGTCAAATGCAGAGAATAATTTCGCCACATCTAGTATGTGTGTGACAATCTTTGCTACTTTATCTTTAATATCGGACTGCCGATTATGCTGTTTCTTAGGTTTCCCTGTTTTATAATAAATGATAAATCAAATAAAGTATATTTACTGAACCAGAATATAAATGCAACACTTTTGTTTCTGCTCCCATTTTTCACGAGTTGAACTCAAAGATGTAAAACTTTTACTATATACACAAAAGACCTAATCTTCTCAAATATTCTTAAGAAATCTGTCTTAAGTGAACACTTCGTCTTTGCCAAAATAATCCATCCCACCCCTGGGTGGCATATCAAGCCAAATTGAAGAGGCCGGCAGGCCGTAGTTTCGTCATGTTTATTCAATAAATGTAAAATCTCAGGAGTCTCACAATTGTGTGCAGGAAGTGTGTTATCCGGAATCTAGCCTGGGCGCTTACATTTACAGTAGTTCCTAAATACTTTTACTAAGCCCTAACGGGAACACCTTGTTTTGTTTGTCTGTAGCTTTAAAGAGCTGTGTTTGTCCACCATGGAGTGCCTAACTCTGAGATGGAGTTGGATACTTTGTGTACACCAACTCTGCAGCTGTCTAACGTAATAAATGTACCATACTTCACATTCAACAACGTAACAATAAGGAGTGAGACTGGGGAAAACGTGCTGTGGAGGTCCTGCCCCTCTGGGTTCTTCGGACCACCAAGGACGGACATCAATCAATCAATGTTTATTTATATAGCCCTAAATCCCAAGTGTCTCAAAGGGCTGCACAAGCCACAACGACATCTGCGTTACAAGCCAGGCTCGACGGTTTTGTGATTTGGTTTATTTTTCAATAAACTTATCATTCTGCTTTCCAGCAATTGCCTCTCGTGGCGGTTTTGTTCCCCGGGTTGCTTTGCAGCCATCCGCTCTTGTCTCTGTCTCCGTCTCGCTCGTGCTCGGGTTCTCTCTCGATCAACTTCTCCAACCACTTCCTTCCCGGCTGCTGCCCTTTTTATAGAGTGACAGGTGATCCGACAAACACGCCCAGGTGGGCCATCTACGCACCGGTCGCCGATCTCGGCACACCCCGTCTCGCTGCAGGTCCGCAGGCCACGCCTCCTCACACAAGCGTTCGCAGCATTAGCTATATGAGCTACCGTCCTAGCACTAAACATTTTTACTTTGCCAAAGACAAACACATTCAATAAGCATACAGCTCCCACCTCTGTAGCGGACTAAACTCCCAGTGTCATTTTAAAAAGTGTAGCAACGCCTGCCTTTTTTAGCATAGCTCGGTTGGTAGAGTGGCCGTGCCAGCAACTTGAGGGTTGCAGGTTCGATTCCCGCCTCCGCCATCCTAGTCACTGCCGTTGTGTCCTTGGGCAAGACACTTTACCCACCTGCTCCCAGTGCCACACACACTGGTTTAAATGTAACTTAGATATTGGGTTTCACTGTGTAAAGCGCTTTGAGTCACTTGAGAAAAGCGCTGTATAAATATAATTCACTTCACTTCACATTTTTATTACCAAAAATGTTCGTTGTCAAATGGTGGGCATATGTCGGTTTGAACGATGACTTTTCATCAGTACGTTACATGTTTTTAAACTATTTTGGACAGGTGAAGATTTTTTAGATGTTTCTAAAGAAATTGAAATTTTAGCACTGGAACTATTCAGAAATATCCATTTCATTTTAGGAACTATTTTGTAATCTGTTACCGGATTAAAGGGGCAAAAGACTTCTTGTTAGTTTACCTCTGAGTGGATTTGTGACCCTTAAGGGATTTTGGCAAAATGATGGATTTAGCCCAAACACTTAGTTGGAAGTTCATGTATGCCAGGGGTCGGGAACCTTTTAGGCTGAGAGAGCCAAGAAAGCCAAATATTTTGAAATGTATTTCTGTAAGAGCCATATAACATTTTTTTTTAACACTGAACACAACTAAACGCGTGCATTTTTACGTAAGACCAACATTTCTAGAGTATAATAAGTCTCTTATTCTTTGTAATAACATTGTTATTCTGAAGCTAACTTTGGAGGGGGCGTGGCCTGCAGACCTGCAGCGAAGCGGGGTGTTGCCAGGATCGGGCTCGAAATCAGCGACAGGTGCGTAGATGGCCCACCTGGGCCTTGTTATCTAATAACCTGTCGCTCTGTTATAAGCAGCAGCCAGGAGGAGAGACGGGGCCGGGGCTGGGGCCAGAGCGCGAGCGAGAACGAAAGAGAAAAAAACAATTGCTGGAAAGCAACTGAGAGACTTATTGAAAAATAAAACAATATTGTAACCCTGAAACAGGCTCTCATGTTGGTGCTTGATGGTCTGAAAAACCCCCAGGAGGGCAAGCCCCACCCTAACCAATAATAAATAAATTACTTCTTACCATTAACGCAACTTCGTGAACAGTTGCGGTAGGAAACGAATGGATGGATTAAAAATACATGAACATGTTTTATATTTTGAACGTCATTTTTCATCCATCTCCATCTATCTTCTGCCGCTTATCCGAGGTCGGGTCGTGGGGGCAACAGCCTAAGCAGGGAAACCCAGACTTCCCTCTCCCCAGCCACTTCGTCTAGCTCTTCCCGGGGGATCCTGAGGCGTTCCCAGGCCAGCCGAGAGACATAGTCTTCCCAACGTCTCCTGGGTCTTCCCCGTGGCCTCCTACCGGTTGGACGTGCCCTAAACACCTCCCTAGGGAGGCGTTCGGGTGGCATCCTGACCAGATGCCTGAACCACTTCATCTGGCTCCTCTTGATGTGGAGGAGCAGCGGCTTTACTTTGAGTTCCTCCCGGATGGCAGAGCTTCTCACCCTATCTCTAAGGGAGAGCCCCGCCACACGGCAGATGAAACTCATTTCGGCCGCTTGTACCCGTGATCTTATCCTTTCGGTCATGACCCAAAGCTCATGACCATAGGTGAGGATGGCAACGTAGATTGACCGGTAAATTAAGCGCTTTGCCTTCCGGCTCAGCTCCTTCTTCACCACAACGGATCGGTACAACGTCCGCATTACTGAAGACGCCGCACCGATCCGCCTGTCGATCTCACGATCCACTCTTCCCCCACTCGTGAACAAGACTCCTAGGTACTTGAACTCCTCCACTTGGGGCAGGGTCTCCTCCCCAACCCGGAGATGGCACTCCACCCTTTTCCGGGCGACAACCATGGACTCGGACTTGGAGGTGCTGATTCTCATTCCGGTCGCTTCACACTCGGCTGCAAACCGATCCAGTGAGAGCTGAAGATCTCGGTCAGATGAAGCCATCAGGACCACATCATCTGCAAAAAGCAGAGACCTAATCCTGCGGTCACCAAACCGGAACCCCTCAACGCCTTGACTGCGCCTAGAAATTCTGTCCATAAAAGTTATGAACAGAATCGGTGACAAAGGACAGCCTTGGCGGAGTCCAACCCTCACTGGAAATGTGTTCGACTTACTGCTGGCAATGCGGACCAAGTTCTGGCACTGATCGTACAGGGAGCGGACCGCCACAATAAGACAGTCCGATACCCCATACTCTCTGAGCACTCCCCACAGGACTTCCCGAGGGACACGGTCGAATGCCTTCTCCAAGTCCACAAAGCACATGTAGACTGGTTGGGCAAACTCCCATGCACCCTTAAGACCCCTGCTGAGAGTATAGAGCTGGTCCACAGTTCCACGACCAGGACGAAAACCACACTGTTCCTCCTGAATCCGAGGTTCGACTATCCGGCGTAGCCTCCTCTCCAGTACACCTGAATAAACCTTACCGGAAAGGCTGAGGAGTGTGATCCCACGATAGTTGGAACACACCCTCCGGTCCCCCTTCTTAAAGAGAGGAACCACCACCCTGGTCTGCCAATCCAGAGGTACCGCCCCCGATGTCCACGCGATGCTGCAGAGTCTTGTCAACCAAGACAGCCCCACAGCATCCAGAGCCTTAAGGAACTCCGGGCGGGTCTCGTCCACCCCCGGGGCATTGCCACCGAGGAGCTTTTTAACTACCTCAGCGACCTTAGCCCCAGAAATAGGAGAGTCCACCACAGATTCCCCAGGCACTGATTCCTCATAGGAAGACATGTTGGTGGGATTGAGGAGGTCTTCGAAGTATTCCTTCCCCCTATCCACAACATCCGCAGTTGAGGTCAGCAGAACACCATCCGCACCATACACGGTGTTGATAGTGCACTGCTTCCCCTTCCTGAGGCGGCGGACGGTGGTCCAGAATCGCTTCGAAGCCGTCCGGAAGTCGTTTTCCATGGCTTCCCCGAACTCCTCCCATGTCCGAGTTTTTGCCTCAGCGACCGCTGAAGCCGCACACCGCTTGGCCTGTCGGTACCTGTCCGCTGCCTCCGGAGTCCTATGAGCCAAAAGGACCCGATAGGACGCCTTCTTCAGCTTGACGGCATCCCTCACCGCTGGTGTCCACCAAGGGGTTTTAGGATTGCCGCCCCGACAGGCACCAACTACCTTGCGGCCACAGCTCCAATCAGCCGCTTCGACAATAGAGGTGCGGAACATGGTCCACTCGGACTCAATGTCCAGCACCTCCCTCGTGACATGTTCAAAGTTCTTCCGGAGGTGGGAATTGAAACTTTCTCTGACAGGAGACTCTGCCAGACGTTCCCAGCAGACCCTCACAATGCGTTTTGGCCTGCCAGGTCGGTCCGGCATCCTCCCCCACCATCGCAGCCAACTCACCACCAGGTGGTGATTGGTAGAAAGCTCCGCCCCTCTCTTCACTCGAGTGTCCTAAACATAAGGCCGCAAATCCGATGACACAACTACAAAGTCGATCATGGAACTGCGGCCTAGGGTGTCCTGGTGCCAAGGTCACATATGGACACCCTTATGTTTGAACATGGTGTTTGTAATGGACAAACTGTGAAGAGCACAAAAGTCCAATAACAAAACACCACTCTGGTTCAGATCCGGGCGGCCATTCTTCCCAATCACGCCTCTCCAGGTTTCACTGTCGTTGCCAACATGAGCGTTGAAGTCCCCCAGAAGGACAAGGGAATCACCCGGGGGAGCACTTTCCAGTACTCCCGCGAGTGTTCCCAAAAAGGGTGGGTGCTCTTAACTGCCGTTTGGTGCGTAAGCACAAACAACAGTCAGGACCCGTCCCCCCACCCGAAGGCGGAGGGAGGCTACCCTTTCGTCCACCGGGTTGAACTCCAACGTGCAGGCTTTAAGCTGGGGGGCAACCAGAATTGCTACCCCAGCCCGACGCCTCTCACTGTCGGCAACGCCAGAGTGGAAGAGGGTCCAGTCCCTCGCGAGAGAAGTGGTTCCAGAGCCCTTGCTGTGCGTCGAAGTGAGTCCGACTATATCCAGCCAGAACTTCTCCACTTCGCGCACTAGCTCAGGCTCTTTCCCCCCCAGTGAGGTGACGTTCCACGTCCCAAGAGCTAGCTTCTGTAGCCGAGGATCGGACCGCCAAGTGCCCTGCCTTCGGCTGCCGCCCAGCTCACATTGCACCCGACCTCTATGGCCCTGCTATGGGTGGTGAGCCCATTGGAGGGGTGACCCACGTTGCCTCTTCGGGCTGTGCCCGGCCGGGCCCCATGGGAACAGGCCCGGCCACCAGGCGTCTCACCATCGTGCCCCACCTCCAGGCCTGGCTCCAGAGGGGGGCCCCGGTGACCCGCGTCCGGGCGAGGGAAATCTGGGTCCATGTTTTCTCTTCTTCATAGAGGTCTTCGAGCTGCTCTTTGTCTGATCCCTCACCTAGAACCCGTTTGCCTTGGGAGACCCTACCAGGGGGCATAAAGCCCCCGGACAACATAGCTCCTAGGATCATTGGGACACGCAAACTCTTCTACCACGATAAGGTGGCAGCTCAGAGAGGAGACGTCATTTTTAACACTGTAATTACAAGTTGCAGAATTACGATTAGTAAACTGTACAATAATGTCTACATTGCATACATCAGGGGTAGGGAACCTATGGCTCGCGAGCCGGATGTGTCTCTTTTGATGACTGCACCTGGCTCTCGGATAAATCTGAGCTAAGTAATGTCAGCTCAGATTTATCCGAGAGCCAGATGCAGTCATCAAAAGAGACACATCTGGCTCGCGAGCCATAGGTTCCCTACCCCTGATGTATGCAATGTAGACATTATTGTACAGTTTACTAATCATAATTTTGCATGGGGGAAAAAATCCTTCCATATTTACTCAACCTCGGCTGTGGCTGCGTTGCATATGAATGTTTGTACAAGCACGCAACACCCATTTGGTGACACTTCCTGTCGGGTTTATGCCCCGTTTCATAAGCCCCTGGTAACAATGGGTTGAGCAACAACAAACACATTTCAAGCAGTTCTTAGGATCCAAAGTGCTGAACCTCGGTCATTCCAGTAAAAGGCCGTAGAAAATGTTAACTATTCATAGCCCTTCCTCCTCAAGAGCTCCCAGCAATGGAGCGGCGCTCCCGAGAGGGATGTGCAATCTGAGATGGCTCTAATGCTTCCCACCACAGCCTTCCTTACTTACTACAAAGTCATATTGTCCTCAAAGTCAAATTAATGAGATTTTTTTCTTCTTCTTCCAACCCAGGCAGATAAAGTGTGCGAGTCTCCCAAAATTATTTTCTCACGTTTTAAGTCTTTAGAATATTGTGAGCCGTATCCTTCTCAACTTTTATCCTAGACACAGATAAGTTTGAAAACCTGATATGAATGGTTAAAATTTTTTGTATTTATTTTATTGTTGTCGTCTGGAAGTTGTGAGATACTTGCCAAGCTAATTCAGGTTATGTATAAATGCAAAAACAGAGCATTTTCTGACTCGCTCCTAATTGAGCTTTTTAAGGGTAAAGCTATTGTTTTCTTCTTTTTTCTGTTGGAACCCTGCTGGCGCTCAAGGTTATTTTGCTCCAGCCTCCTCTGAGGTATGAAGCCGTGTGATCTGATGCCAAACGTACTCTGCCGCTCACATTCACACAGTTTCCTTTTTTGGTATTTGAGGTAGGGCTGGACGATTGTGGCAAAATTACAATGTTCCATTATTTTGATACATGTAAATTAACAAACGGCGAAAGCCTATCTGGGGAGGTGACAAGGCCACCAAGAAGACCCAGGACACGTTGGGGGTGAGGGGGACTATGCCTGGGGATCCTGGACAAAGTGGCTGGGGAGAAGAAAGTCTGGGCTTCTCCGCTTAGGCTGCTGCCCCCGCGACCTGAGGAAGAAGATGGATGGATGGATGGAATAATACAATCATTCACTAATTTGAAAACATGAGAAGGGGCAAGCGGTAGAAAATGGATGGGATGGATGGAGTATTTATAAGGCCACCAAAGCTCAACTTTAAATATGAGGATATAAATAAGTAATAAGTAAAACATTATGTAATTATAACCAATAATAGTAAAAACCATACATTTTAATGACAACATAAAACTTAAAAAAAATTAAAATCTGTTTTTTTTATGTTACATTTTTTTTTAAAGTACTTTACCTTTTACACATTACCACCATATAGTGTGTGATTTTTCTGTCATGTTTAAAATTGTATTAAATGCAAAAATCCATACATTGATTGGTGTAATACACCTCAGTGTTTTAAGTCAAAGCATAAATGTATCAATACTCGCTTTAAGCACATTAAACATTATGTATAAGGTATTTTCTTTAAACCTTTATTTTGTTAGCGCCATTAGATCAGCTGTTGTGCTCAGTACTTTTATTGTGAAGAGGAAAGTGTGCTGCTGTTCTGAGTTTAACCTGTTTGGATACAAAAAAGAGCAACTCCCGTCCTGTTTGTACATTGATCTTACATCAGTGATGTCGTTCACAACAACACAAGCAGATGGGAAGTGAAGTGAATTATATTTATATAGCACTTTTTCTCGAGTGACTCAAAGCGCTTTACATAGTGAAACCCAATATCTAAGTTACATTTAAACCAGTGTGGGTGGCATTGGAAGCAGGTGGGTAAAGTGTCTTGCCCAAGGACACAACGGCAGTCACGAGGATGGCGGAAGCGGGAATCGAACCTGCAACCCTCAAGTTGCTGGCACGGCCACTCTACCAACCGAGCTATGCCGCCCGCCCAGATGCCATGTAGTTGGGTCATCTAAGACTTTCCCTGACCGCGGAGAGGAAAGGTCCGTTCCTCAATACATTTGTCATGTAGGAGGGTCACTAATATTTTTCAAAATGGTGGGCAAACTTCGTGAGAGCCCAAAATCCAAGTTGGCCACAGTGGAAATTAACTTTTGAATGGTTTCAATCAATCAATCAATCAATCAATCAGTGTTTACTTAGATAGCCCTAAATCAGTAGTGTCTCAAAGGGCTGCACAAACCACAACACGAACCACTACGACATCCTCGGTAGGCCCACATAAGGGCAAGGAAAACTCACACCCAGTGGGACGTCGGTGACAATAATGACTATGAGAACCTTGGAGAGGAGGAAAGCAATGGATGTCGAGCGGGTCTAACATGATACTGTGAAAGTTCAATTCATAATGGATCCAACACAGTCGCGAGAGTCCAGTCCAAAGCGGATCCAACACAGGAGCAAGAGTCCCGTTCACAGCGGAGCCAGCAGGAAACCATCCCAAGCGGAGGCGGATCAGCAGCGCAGGGATGTCCCCAGCCGATACACAGGCAAGCAGTACATGGCCACCGGATCGGACCGGACCCCCTCCACAAGGGAGAGTGGGACATAGGAGAAAAAGAAAAGAAACGGCAGATCAACTGGTTTAAAAAGGGAGTCTATTTATAGGCTAGAGTATACAAATGAGTTTTAAGGTGAGACTTAAATGCTTCTACTGAGGTGGCATCTCGAACTGTTACCGGGAGGGCATTCCAGAGTACTGGAGCCCGAAATGAAAACGCTCTATAGCCCGCAAACTTTTTTGGGGCTTTGGGAATCACTAATAAGCCGGAGTCCTTTGAACGCAGATTTCTTGCCGGGACATATGGTACAATACAATCGGCAAGATAGGATGGAGCTAGACCGTGTAGTATTTTATACGTAAGTAGTAAAACCTTAAAGTCACATCTTAAGTGCACAGGAAGCCAGTGCAGGTGAGCCAGTACAGGCGTAATGTGATCAAACTTTCTTGTTCTTGTCAAAAGTCTAGCAGCCGCATTTTGTACCAACTGTAATCTTTTAATGCTAGACATGGGGAGACCCGAAAATAATACGTTACAGTAGTCGAGACGAGACGTAACAAACGCATGGATAATGATCTCAGCGTCTTTAGTGGACAGAATGGAGCGAATTTTAGCGATATTACGGAGATGAAAGAAGGCCGTTTTAGTGACGCTTTTAATGTGTGGCTCAAAGGAGAGAGTTGGGTCGAAGATAATACCCAGATTCTTTACCGTGTCGCCTTGTTTAATTGTTTGGTTGTCAAATGTTAGAGTTGTATTATTAAATAGAGGTCAGTGTCTAGCAGGACCGATAATCAGCATTTCCGTTTTTTTTGGCGTCGAGTTGCAAAAAGTTAGCGGACATCCATTGTTTAATTTCATTAAGACACGCCTCCAACTGACTACAATCCGGCGTGTTGGTCAGCTTTAGGGGCATGTAGAGTTGGGTGTCATCAGCATAACAGTGAAAGCTAACACCGTATTTGCGTATGATGTCACCTAGCGGCAGCATGTAGATGCTGAAGAGTGCAGGGCCAAGGACCGAACCCTGGGGAACTCCACACGTTACCTTAAGGTAGTCCGAGGTCACATTGTTATGGGAAACGCACTGCATCCTATCAGTAAGATAAGACTTAAACAGGTTTGACCTACAATGATCAATCAATCAATCATCACAATACATGATTTCAGAGCCTATTTTGGTCAAGGAATTCATATTTGGTGGTTATGTAATGACATGACCTGTTTTTAATCTTCAAATCCAAGATGACTGAGTTTAAAATTTTCTTCATACTAGGCTCTAATGAAAGCCTTACTCAGGATGATTTGAGGTATGAACACAGGGGATAGGGGGGCATCTTCCACCATACCACATCTATCTGTGAACATCAGGGATATGTTATCGGCCCCAAATGCAAGCTTGTCTGACCTCTCATCTTAGACCTGTGCGTCTGTAGGGAGTTTCCTCCTACCGGCAAAGTTCTCAGGGTTCTCTGAGGTGCTCAAGCTCCCTTACCAAGACAAGGTGAACAGTCAAAAGGGATTTTTTTTGTTTATTTTTTTTAAAATGAAAATACAACAATAAACAGTCTAACGGCCTAAAGGGCAGATTTGAAGGCAATGGCATCTCTCTCTGGCTAACACGGCAACTGAACCATATACTGTCAGACTGAAAATATAATTTCATACATCAAAGATATTGTTAAAATAAAAGGAAATAAGGTGGAGAGCAAAGGCTGGTAGAAACCACTACAGAAAAAAAGTAGGGGTAGATGTAAATTAAGGTAAGAAAAGGATATACTGTATTTCCGCCGGGGCGCTAATTACTTTAAAACCTCTTCTCACTCCGGCGTTTACAAAGGCATGCGGTAAAGGCAAGCATGCGCTAATTACTTTAAAACCTCTACTCGCTCCGGCACTTACCAAAGGCATGCGGTAAATTTAGGCCTGCGCTTAAAAATTTGAGTGTGATGTAAGGATACCATTGTGAAAAGCACATTTAATTAAAAAAATGTTATTACGGTCTTACCTTTACCTTATCTTTCTCTGTTTTAAAAGTCTCTCTGTCTCGATGGAGATCTTCCTTAATTACCTCCTGCTTCGATTGAAAGTCCAGTTGAGAAAACTGTTTTATTTTGGATATGTAATCTTCCATGTTAAAAGTGCAAGCGAGAGGAAAAAATAAACACATGCTGCTCACTCTTGCTGCTTGTTGTCACTTCTTCTGCAGCCGAGTAGTCGCAAGAAGGATCACTAGCGCCCTCTACCACCAGGAGGCGGGAGTCATTTAACGACTCATATTTGACACACGCAGCTACGGCATATTAATAAAACATAGCTGCTTACTGTTCTTTTTAGCATATTCAATAGCTTGAACCTTAAATCCTTAATCTTCTTCCCTTTATGCGATTTCAAATGATTGAAATCAGCCTCCTCCATTTTGAAAATGATGACAGGTGAAGTGTCACTCGTGACGTGACGAGTTTGACCCGGCGGAAATTTTAGGCATATGCTAATTATTTTGCGGAACGAGTTTGACCCGGCGGAAATTCCAGACATGCGCTAATAAAAATAATATTCTGCGGAACGAGTTTGACCCGGCGTTAATCCTGAGACGGCGGTAATACTAAGCATGCGCTAATTATTTTGAGAAACGAATTTGACCCGGCAGTAATTCTAGGCAGTCGCATACTATATACCCGGCGGCAATTTCAGGGAAATACAGTAGGTTAATGTAACAACTTGTTGATGTTTGTTGAGAAGCAGAGGCATACTCACTATTCTTCATCAGAATCTGTTGATTCTCCACACTGCCTCCATTCATCATCACTGCTGCTCTCATTTGGGCAGTCATGAGATATGAGCTGCTGAAGCAAGGGAGGGAGGGTATGACACACTGGCCGCCAATTCCCATTCAATAGTTCCCAGCCATGGCCGACGGGGGAAGACTGTAATGGAGCTGGCAATATGTGATCTAGTTTGTTCTTTCCACATGAAGATCCAAAGTTTTTGTTCGATACTGTCACACATCACGGCATTATTGTGAAGACTTCATCCATCCATCCATCCAGCCATCCATTTTTTTACCGCTTGTCTTTGACTTTGAAACCCAAATACCGCAGTATAAACAATACCGTTACACCCGTACTGTTTATACCATGGATGCACCGATTAATCGGTAACCGAATATATTCGGCCGAATATGGCAAAAAAAGCCACATTCGGCCTTCGGTGGAATGAGTTAAATGCAAGGCCGAATAGTGGCGTGTGACGCAAAGACTCAATTTTTTGACGCGGCGACGCAATCAACCAACGTGCAGTGTTAAATTTAAATTGTTTTATACATAGTTAGTTTCCTTCTTTTTATTCTGAAGCTGAAGTACTGTTATTGACAAATCTGTTCTGGCCTGGGATATGTTGTGTATAAGTGTATGAGGTTACAAGCACACACTTAATTGAGATTTACTTCAATCAATCAATCAATGTTTACTTATATAGCCCTAAATCACTAGTGTCTCAAAGGGCTGCACAAACCACCACGACATCCTCGGTAGGCCCACATAAGGGCAAGGAAAACTCACACCCAGTGGGACATTGGTGACAATAATGACCCAGTGGGACGTCGGTGACAATGATGACTATGAGAACCTTAGAGAGGAGGAAAGCAATGGATGTCGAGCAGGTCTAACATGATACTGTGAAAGTTCAATCCACAATGGATACAACACAGTCGCGAGAGTCCAGTCCAAACACAGCAGCGAGAGTCCCGTTCACAGCGGAGCCAGCAGGAAACCATCCCAAGGGTAGCGGACCAGCAGCGCAGAGATGTCCCCAGCCGATACACAGAGGGACATAGAAGAAAAAGAAAAGAAACGGCAGATCAACAGGTCTAAAAAGGGAGTCTATTTAAAGGCTAGAGTATACAAATGAGTTTTAAGGTGAGACTTAAATGCTTCTACTGAGGTGGCATCGCGAACTGTTACCGGGAGGGCATTCCAGAGTACTGGAGCCCGAACGGAAAATGCTCTATAGCCCGCAGACTTTTTTTGGGCTTTGGGAATCACTAATAAGCCGGAGTCCTTTGAACGCAGATTTCTTGCCGGGACATATGGTACAATACAATCGGCAAGATAGGCTGGAGCTAGACCGTGTAGTATTTTATACGTAAGTAGTAAAACCTTAAAGTCACATCTTAAGTGCACAGGAAGCCAGTGCAGGTGAGCCAGTACAGGTATATATGTATGTATATATGTATATAAAGGTATATACAGTACAGGCGTAATGTGATCAAACTTTCTTGTTCTTGTCAAAAGTCTAGCAGCCGCATTTTGTACCAACTGTAATCTTTTAATGCTAGACATGGGGAGACCCCAAAATAATACGTTACAGTAGTCGAGGCGAGACGTAACAAACGCATGGATAATGATCTCAGCGTCTTTAGTGGACAGAATGGAGCGAATTTTAGCGATGTTACGGAGATGAAAGAAGGCCGTTTTAGTAACGCTTTTAATGTGTGCCTCAAAGGAGAGAGTTGGGTCGAAGATAATACCCAGATTCTTTACCGTGTCGCCTTGTTTAATTGTTTGGTTGTCAAATGTTAGAGTTGTATTATTAAATAGAGTTCGGTGTCTAGCAGGACCGATAATCAGCATTTCCGTTTTTGAGCCTTCTGTTTACATTATTAGCCTGTTGTGTAGGCTACCTGTATAAGTGTATGAGGTTACAAGCACACACTTATTTGAGATTTACTTGATCCTTCTGTTTACATTATTAGCATATCTACTGTGACTAAGCAGACTTTTGCCAAAATGACAATAATTCATTTGTTGTGGGTTTATCCACTTTAATGCACTTTATTTTTTCTTTGGAATGCATGTTTTGTTTGAAGGCCTAATATAAATGAAAAACTTTGTGCTTTTTTTTTAAAAGCAAAGGCTACTGGAATATTAATAAATGTCAATATTCAATAAAAATGTACTTTATTTGAAAAACATGTCTAAAAATGTATTCCAGGCTATTTATGCAATATAAAAAAGTTGTGAAAAACGGCATTTATTATTCGGTATTTGGTATTCGTCCTTCGGCCAAGCGCTCAAATTTTATTCGGTTTCGGCTTCGGCCACAAATTTTCATTTCGGTGCATCCCTAGTTTATACTACTAACTTACTCTCTACTCATCCCAATGTTTTTATTTTCTTAGTACTAAACACAGATATCATATGTGTATATATTGCAGGGCTGTGAATCTTTCGGCACCACAGGATTCAATACCATTCTCAGTGGTTAAAGATTTGATTCTGAATCGATCCTCGATTCAAAACGATTCTTAATTCAAAATCAGTACTTTTTAGTAACATTGGGTGCCAGTTCTATGATTGACTGCATTCTTCCATAAAATAGATACTACTTAAAAGAAAACTTTTTTTATTAATATATATATATTTTTTTAATAAAATGTTTCCCAAACCTTTATTAAAGTCAAATACAAATAGGGCAATATTAGAAATATCCAACACTTTAATTTTCTAAAGTAAATCTGGCTGGACAGGACCGATGGAAAACCTTTTTGAAAAATTCAAAATAATTTTTTGATTTTTATTTTTAGTCCTAATAAGGATTGCAATTAATCAGATTGGTGATTAACCTGGTGCAATGGGCGTCGAGTAGGTCTAACATAATGTTGTGAGAGTCCAGTCCATAGTGGATCTAACATAATAGTGTGAGAGTCCAGTCCATAGTGGATCTAATATAATAGTGAGAGTCCAGTCCATAGTGGATCTAACATAATAGTGAGAGTCCAATCCATAGTGGATCCAACATAATAGTGTGAGAGTCCAGTCCATAGTGGATCTAACATAATATTGTGAGAGTCCAGTCCATAGCGGATCTAACAGAATATTGTGAGAGTCCAGTCCATAGTGGATCTAACATAATAGTGTGAGAGTCCAGTCCATAGTGGATCTAACATAATAGTGTGAAAGTCCAGTCCATAATGGATCTAACATAATAGTGTGAGAGTCCAGTCCATGGTGGATCCAACATAATAGTGAGAGTCCAGTCCATAGTGGATCTAACATAATAGTGTGAAAGTCTAGTCCATAATGGATCTAACATAATAGTGTGAGAGTCCAGTCCATGGTGGATCCAACATAATAGTGAGAGTCCAGTCCATAGTGGATCCAACATAATAGTGTGAAAGTCCAGTCCATAGTGGATCTAACATAATAGTGTGAATCCAGTCTATAGTGGACCTAACATAATAGTGTGAGAATCCAGTCCATAGTGGATCTAACATAATAGTATGAAAGTCTAGTCCATAGTGGATCTAACATAATAGTGTGAAAGTCCAGTCCATAGTGGATCTAACATAATAGTGTGAGAGTCCAGTCCATAGTGGATCTAACATAATAGTGTGAAAGTCAAGTCCATAGTGGATCTAACATAATAGTGAGAGTCCAGTCCATAGTGGATCTAACATAATAGTGTGAATCCAGTCCATAGTGGATCTAACATAATAGTGAGAGTCCAGTCCATAGTGGATCTAACATAATAGTATGAAAGTCTAGTCCATAGTGGATTCAACATAATAGTGAGAGTCCAGTCCATAGTGGATCTAACATAATAGTGTGAAAGTCCAGTCCATAGTGGATCTAACATAATAGTGTGAGAGTCCAGTCCATAGTGGATCTAACATAATAGTGTGAAAGTCAAGTCCATAGTGGATCTAACATAATAGTGAGAGTCCAGTCCATAGTGGATCTAACATAATAGTGTGAATCCAGTCCATAGTGGATCTAACATAATAGTGAGAGTCCAGTCCATAGTGGATCTAACATAATAGTATGAAAGTCTAGTCCATAGTGGATTCAACATAATAGTGAGAGTCCAGTCCATCTCACACTGGTGCTTCTTTCTGTCACCCATACATGCTGGTACTTCCTGCCATCTCCCAGACGACATATATTTACCTGCACATTACCTACCTTCTCTTTATCCTGGAGTCAAACTGGTGCCTCCTTCTTTCACCCAGTCAACATATCTTTACCTGCACAGTACCTACCTTCTCTGCATTTTGTGTTCACGCTGGTGCTTCCTGCTTTCAAGCGGCCATCTTGAGACGGCAGCAGCGCAGCAGCATCAGCGCAGCTGTTCTTTGAAGGCTCGTAAAATAAAAACCGGAGCAGTTATTAAAATTCCTTTCTCAACTTTTAATCAGAAGGGTTCAATCCCTCAACTGTGTGAGTTTGAAGCCGACACAACAAACTCGCTCGGGAGATAATGTTTGAAAAAAGGTGACAGGTTTTTACAAAACTTTTGTTTTGAAGGGGTAATTGCCAACTTCCTGTTGATTTTTGCTGAAGGATGTAGAAGAATGAAATGTAGGTCTCACTTAGACCTACATTTAGTTCATTGACACTCTGAGCAGTTTTGTCCATGTTTTCGTCCTCAGAGCAGTTTTGTCTGTGTTTTATTCCTAGGGGGCGCTAGAGCGCAATTTTGAGGGTTTTTTTTTTGTTTTTTGTTTTTTATTAGATCACAATTTTTGCCAGTCCTGATGTGTGTGTCCAGTTTGGTGAGTTCTGAAGCATTTTAAGGGGGTCAAATTACAGCTCAAAGAGGCAAAAATGAAATTTTTTAGGAAACTTGTTTTGAAGGGTTTTTTGCCAACTTCGTGTTGATTTTTGCTGAAAGATGTCAGTTTATGAAATCTAGGTCTAAATCAGACCTACATACAGGTTTTTGTTTCATGTCTCTACGACATACCTAATGGAAGTTACAAGCAGTTTTGTCTGTGTATTTTCCTAGGGGGCGCTAGAGCGCAATTTTGAGTTTTGGGTTTTGGTTTTTTGATTGGATGGCAATTTTTTCGCCAGTCCTGATGTGTGTGTAAAATTTGGTGAGTTTTGAATCGGGGTGTAACGGTACACAAAAATTTCGGTTCAGTACGAACCTCTGTTTAGAGGTCACGGTTCGGTTCATTTTCAGTACAGTAAGAAAAGTACAAAATATACAATTTTTGGTTATTTATTTACCAATTTTGTAAGCAATGGCTTTATCCTTTTAACATTGGGAACACTATAATAATTCTGCCCACGTTAATCCACATTAAACTGCCCCAAGTTGTTGCTTTTATTAAATAAAATGACAAAACCTTTCTTCTACATATAAAAAGTGCAACATTAAACAGTTTTCACTGAAACTGTTTAATGTCAACTCATCATGCTTAATTTATTACCGCATTTGGGAAGCCTGTAGTTGACTTTTATTATGTAAATGTTGTATTTTTCTCAACATGTGATAGCAGGGACCCTGCTATTCAAAACTAGGCTGTTACATTACTAATGATTCATGTAACTATTGCTGAAAAATAGTACAATAGAAATAGGAGAGACTATTCATCCCTGAACACAGTGGAGTTCAATGAAATAACAGACATACAGGGCTTTGCTGCCCCTAACACACACACGCACACACAACAAAATGAGCTAACGTTACGCTGAAAGCTAATTAGTCTTCACCTCAAGCCTATACTGTGAGCTAGCTGAGCTGCAGTTTAAGTTTCTAGAACAGGGGTAGGGAACCTATGGCTCGCGAGCCAGATGTGGCTCTTTTGATGACTGCATCTGGCTCTCAGATAAATCTGAGCTGACATTGCTTAACATGATAAGTAATGAATAATTCCACTTGTAATAAGTGTTAAAAATAATGTTAAAAATATAAAACATTCTCATGCATTTTTAAACCATCCATCCGTTTCCGACCGCACCTGTTCAAGAAGTTGCGTTAAAGGTAAGAAGTTATTTATTTATTATTAGTTAGTGTGGGGCTTGCCCTCCTGGGGGTTCTTCAGACCACCAAGCACCGACATGAGAGCCTGTTTCAGGGTTACAATATTGTTTTATTTTTCAATTAGTCCCTCAGTTGCTTTCCAGCAGTTGTCTTTTTCTCTTTCGTTCTCGCTCGCGCTCTGGCTCCAGCCCCAGCCCCAACCCCGTCTCTCCTCCTGGCTGCTGCTTATAACAGAGCGACAGATGATTAGATAACAAGGCCCAGGTGGGCCATCTACAAACCTGTCGCTGATTTCCAGGCCGATCCTGGCGACACCCCGCTTCGCTGCAGGCCCGTAGGCCACGCCCCCTCCACATTTAGCTTCAGAATAACAATGTTATTACAAAGAACAAAAGACCTATTATACTCTACAAATGTTGGTCTTACTTAAAAATACACGCGTTTAGTTGTGTTCAGTGTTAAAAATAAATATTATATGGCTCTTAAGTAAATACATTCTAAAATATTTGGCTTTTTGGCTCTTCCAGTCAAAAAGATTCCCGACCCCTGTTCTAGAAGGTCAACGTGCTCATAGTGATATTTGTAATAGTTATGACTGGGAAGTGTTTAGTATAATTTGGGTAGAGTCTGCTGCTCCCCTGCTAAACGAATATCTGCTCGACGCTAAAGCATTGACTACATCGCTCTGAATATGATGAAATTAACTGATGTATAATGTTGTATGTATGTCATGTTCGAAATAAACTAAGAAAAGAAAAGAAAGAAAGAATATGCACTGCTGATTGGCTTTGTATGTAACCAATCAGATGGTTGTGTGGGCGGGACAATGCTCGGTGCTCCCTGCTCAGACAGAGGCAGAAAGCAGAGCAGCTTGTGAAGACTTCTGCTTCCAAACTCGTTCGATGCGTGCCGAACCGAAACCCCCGTACCGAAACGGTTCAATACAAATACACGTACCGTTACACCCCTAGTTTTGAAGCATGTTAAAGGGGTCAAATTACAGCTCAAAGAGGCGGCGGTATAATAATAATAAAACCTTAGAAATACAATAGGGTCCACTGTCCCAAAGGGACATTCGGTCCCTAATTATGTGTGTACTATTTGCATGCAGGCGGGACATGAAATGAATGAATGAATGAAGGGTTTGCACACGCAGGCTCAAGCTAAAAGTTTGTCAATGGAAAAGTTTGCCAATAGAGGGGTTTGGAAATGGAGGTTCCGCTGTATAAATACGGTGCAACACATTTTCTTTCATTTAATGAATATATATGTGTTTTGCTTTCCTTGCAGCATGTCAAGACCTTCTCCTCCTCAGACAGCTTAGCGAAGGTCCAGGAGGTAGCAAGCTGGCTTTTGGAAATGAACCAGGATCTGCTGTCGGGGGGCAGCAGCAGCAGGCGGAGTCGGGGGCCGGGGGGTCCGGCGGTGAGAGGTAACGCCTCCTCCACGGCCCGGGCACCGCAGCAGCAGCAGCAGGCGGCGGCGGAGGAGGCCGACGAGGATGAGCACATGAACCGGGTGGTGGAGGAGGCGGAGCAGCTGCGACCGAGGGTGAGGGTGAGTCGCACGCAGCTGATTTCTACTCCAATGGAACTTTTCAACATTCTTTGTCTTTCCGTGTCCCGGCAGCCCGAGGCGTCGCAGGTGGACGTCGACAGGGGACAAGCGTGGGCGCCCAGCGAGTCGGGGGCCAGCAACGGCCCCGGGGGGGACGAGGAGGGCCCCCCCAACAAGGTGAACAGAGGCGAGAAAGGAGCCAGGTGGACGTGGAGGGCGGAGCAAAGGCAGAGGCTGCAGGAGGACAACGAAGAGGAGGAGGAGGAGGAGGAGGAGGAGGAGAACAACAGTAGCGCCCAGCACGAGGAGGAGGAGGAAGAGGAGGAGAGGACCGAAGGGAGGGAGGAGCAGAGGAGGGAGGACGAGGATGGAGACGAGGAGGAGATGGACCAGGACAGCGATGATTTTGAACACTCGGCCGAGAGTGGGCGGGAGGAGGAGGAGGAGGAGGAGGAAGAAGACGAAGAAGAGGAGGAGGAAGAAGAGGAAGGAGAGGAAAGGCTGATGTCTCCTTCCCTCAGGAACAATGCCTCGGTCCTCACCAACAATCTGGACTCGGGCTGCACACACCAAAGCTCTTCCAACAAAAAGGTAAGCTTTGTTTTGAACTCAAACACCTAGAGGCCTTTTTTCTGCAGGAAGTTGGAGCTGCAGCACTGAGGGTCACTTTGGTGAAACCGTGGCGCCCTCTGCTGGACACTAGGCCTTTCTGCAGCTAGATTCCATCACATACGACTCCTGCCAATTGTTTCATAAAATATACAAGTCAACTAATATGGATAAAGAAATAGGTCCAATTGGGACAAGCGGTAGAAAATGAACGGATGGTAACGAGCAGCCGAGACATCTAAATGAGATTTTTGCATCTTTATTTCAATGACATGTTCTTCCTTTATCAGTGTGGCCTCTATGTGGTCTTAGGAGCTGACGAGGCCATGCAGGAGGGCCTGCTGGCCTTCAATAAGAAAAGAAGGCTTAAGTAAAGAGGTCAAAAAATGGACTTAAAGGGTCATATATGAGGTGGCGACTTGTCCAGGGTGTACCCCGCCTTCCGCCCGATTGTAGCTGAGGTAGGCACCAGCGACCCCAAAGGGAATAAGCGGTAGAAAATGGATGGATGGATGGGTCATACATGATTTTTTTCCAAATGTCAAACATTTCCTTGTGGTCTACGTCAATGTTTTTCAACCTTTTTTTTAGGCAAGGCATATTTTTTTTTCATAAAAAAATAATACAGAGGCACACCACCAGCAGAAAACGTTAAATGAAACTCCACCAGGTTCTCGTGCCTTATTTTGAGTTTGTTTGTGTTTTCCTGTGTGTAGTGCTTTAGTTCTGGTCTTGTGCTGTTATTGTGGTGGCCCTTCCTGTTTTTTTGGTGTTCTCCTGTGTGTAGTGCTTCGGTTCTTGTCTTGCGCTTTTATTTTGTTGGCCCTTCCTAATTTGTTGGTGTTTTCCTGTGTGTAGTGCTTTAGTTCCTGTCTTGCGCTCTTATTTATGTTGGCCCTTCCTAATTTGTTGGTGTTTTCCTGTGTGTAGTGCTTTAGTTCCTGTCTTGCGCTCTTATTTATGTTGGCCCTTCCTAATTTGTTGGTGTTTTCCTGTGTGTAGTGCTTTAGTTCCTGTCTTGCGCTCTTATTTTGGTGGCCCTTCCTGTTCTGTTGGTGTTTTCCTGTGTGTAGTGCTTCAGTTCTTGTCTTGCGCTCTTATTTTGTTGGCCCTTCCTGTTTTGTTGGTGTTTTCCTGTGTGTAGTGCTTCAGTTCTTGTCTTGCGCTCTTATTTTGTTGGCCCTTCCTGTTTTGTTGGTGTTTTCCTGTGTGTAGTGCTTTAGTTCTGGTCTTGCGCTGTTATTGTGGTGGCCCTTCCGGTTTTGTTGGTGTTTTCCTGTGTGTAGTGCTTCAGTTCTTGTCTTGCGCTCTTATTTTGTTGGTGTTTTCCTGTGTGTAGTGCTTTAGTTCTGGTCTTGCGCTGTTATTGTGGTGGCCCTTCCTGTTTTGTTGGTGTTTTCCTGTGTGTAGTGCTTCAGTTCTTGTCTTGCGCTCTTATTTATGTTGGCCCTTCCTAATTTGTTGGTGTTTTCCTGTGTGTAGTGCTTTAGTTCCTGTCTTGCGCTCTTATTTTGGTGGCCCTTCCTGTTCTGTTGGTGTTTTCCTGTGTGTAGTGCTTCAGTTCTTGTCTTGCGCTCTTATTTTGGTGGCCCTTCCTGTTTTGTTGGTGTTTTCCTGTGTATAGTGCTTCAGTTCCTGTCTTGCGCTCTTATTTTGTTGGCCCTTCATAATTTGTTGGTGTTTTCCTGTGTGTAGTGCTTTAGTTCTTGTCTTGCGCCCTTATTTTGTTGGCCCTTCCTGTTTTGTTGGTGTTTTCCTGTGTGTAGTGCTTTAGTTCTTGCCTTGTGCTCTTATTTTGGTGGCCCTTCCTGTTTTGTTGGTGTTTTCCTATGTGTAGTGCTTTAGTTCTGGTCTTGCGCTTTTATTTTGGTGGCCCTTCCTGTTTTGTTGGCGTTTTCCTGTAGCAGTTTCACATCTTCCTTTGAGTGCTATTCCCCGCACCTGCTTCGTGTTAGCAAGCAAGGCTACTTATGTTGTTGCTATCCTTCTTTGTGTGGACATTGTTGATTGTCATGTCATGTACGGATGTACTTTGTGGACTCCGTAAGGTTTTGCTATCATCCAAAATGTTGTTTCTGTTTAGTTTGTGGCCCGTTCAATTTTACTTTCGCTTTGCGTAGCCATCGCCTTTTCCTTTCCCTTTCCCTTTTGTTCATTTTTGGTGAAAGCATTGCATACCTTTTTACCTGCATCCTGCCTCCCGCTGTGGTCTGCATATTGGGATCACAACAAACAATCCTCGTCTCACCCGACACATTCTGACTTTTACAAAGCAATTAACTACCCGCTGCCACCTATTGACATGGAGTATTACGGGGTTACCCTGCCGAGTTGTACACAGCACAGGCAATAAGCAACGGCACATTATTTGCAGATTATAATTAATGATTTGCAAAAAGAACATTTTTTTGACCAATTATTGTATTTCCTTGAATTGCCGTCGGGGCACTAATTAATTTAAAACCTCTTCTCACTCCGGCGTTTACCAAAGGCATGCGGTAAATTTAGGCCTGTGCTTATAAATTTGAGTGTGATGTAAGGATACCATCATGAAAAGCACATTTAATCAAAATAAACGTTATTATGGTCTTACCTTTACTTATAAATGAATTCCATGCGCAGCTCCTTCTGATCAAAAGCATCGATAACTTGTTTATAAAAGTCTTCCTTATCTTTCTTCAGTTTTAAAAGTCTCTCTGTCTCGATGGAGATCTTCCCTTTATTACCTCCTGCTTGGATTGAAAGTCCAGTTTGGAAAACTGTTTTATTTTAGATATGTAATCCTCCATGTTAAAAGTGCAAGCGAGAGGAAAAAATAAACGATCGCTGCTCACTCTTGCTGCTTGTTGTCACTTCTTCTGCAGCCGAGTAGTCGCAAGAAGGATCACTAGCGCCCTCTACCACCAGGAGGCGGGAGTCATTTAATGACTCGTATTTGACACACGCAGCTACGGTATATTAATAAATGATAAATGGGTTGTACTTGTATAGCGCTTTTCTACCTTCAAGGTACTCAAAGCGCTTTGACACTACTTCCACATTTACCCATTCGCACACACATTCACACACTGATGGAGGGAGCTGCCATGCAAGGCGCCAACCAGCACCCATCAGGAGCAAGGATGAAGTGTCTTGCTCAGGACACAACGGACGTGACGAGGTTGGTACTAGGTGGGATTTGAACCAGTGACCCTCGGGTTGCGCACGGCCACTCTTCCACTGTGCCACGCCGTCCCTAAATAATAATAATAATAATAATAAAACATAGCTGCTTACTGTTCTTTTTAGCATATTCAATAGCTTGGACCTTAATTCCTACTGAATAGCTCTTAATCTTCTTCCCTTTATGTGATTTCAAATGATTGAAATCAGCCTCCTCCATTTTGAAAATGATGACAGGTGAAGTGTCACTCGTGACGTGACGAGTTTGACCCGGCGGAAATTCTAGGCATATGCTAATTATTTTGCGAAACGAGTTTGACCCGCCGGAAATTCTAGACATGCGCTAATAAGAATAATATTTTGCGAAACGAGTTTAACCCGGCGTTAATCCTGAGCCGCCGGTAATCCTAAGCATGCGCTAATTATTTAGCGAAACGAGTTTGACCCGGCAGTAATTCTAGACAGGCGCATACTATATACCCGGCGGCAATTCAAGGAAATACGGTAACTTTAAAGTTGTCATGGATAATAGATAGTGCTGCTTCAGATAATACAAATACAGAAAGCTAAGAAACAAATATTTTAAATATTTTATTAAAACAGAGGGGATCGAGGAGTAATTGATAACAACTTTATAAAATACTTCTCGGTACCTTTTTTCATATCATGATATAACGTTTTTATGACATTGAACCACTATATCCTTATTATTATTTTAATGTGCAGTCTGTGTTGACAATGAATAGAGCAAGGGTGGCCAATACGTGGACCGCGAGCTACGGGTCGATGGCAAAGGGTGTGTCAGTCCATCGCCTGCCAGGCATTCAAAAATAGCCATCACCAATCTTCACCAAAACGTCGCTTTTGTCACTTAATTGACATCCACGGCACCCGAGGGGTGCCAGCGTCATCTCATTATTAGGAAAAAACGACCGACAGGAAGGCCTGAAACACTTATTTCAACCGTACCTGCCGTCAAAACTCTAAAGACTGACCGCACCGTTCCTGTTTTTACAATAAAAGCCCTGCTCCATCCTGCCTGTGCTAACAAAATAAGAGTCTCAGAAAGCTAGTGCACACAAGCTAGCAAGCTACGGAGTTTGCCGCCAATGTATTTCTTGTAAAGTATATAAAAAGGAGTATGGAAGCTGGACAAATAAAATGCAAAAAAAGCAAGCACTTTCATGTGGTATTGGACATAAAGGAGGACTTTTTTTTCTTCTCTACAAGGTAAAATCACAAAATGTGAAAGTTGTCATCACGACAGTCTGATTGCAATCAATGCAAATCATCACAATCATACCAACTTACAATCTTGTCTCTATGAAAGAAAGGAATTTATGTGTTTAATATGCTGGTATCTTGTACACTTTTTAACATGAACAAACATGGCAAAATAAATACATAAATAGATGTAGGTAGGAGGCCACGGGGAAGACCCAGGACACGTTGGGAAGACTATGTCTCCCGGCTGGCCTGGGAACGCCTCGGGATCCCCCGGGAAGAGCTAGACAAAGTGGCTGGTGAGAGGAAAGTCTGGGCTTCCCTGCTTAGGCTGCTGCCCCCGCGACCCGACCTCGGATAAGCGGAAGATGATGGATGGATGGATGGATGTAAATGATATTTATAAATATGAGGTAGATCCTCTCGACTTGGTCATTGAAAAAGTAGCTCTCCTGCTGAAAAAGTGTGGGCACCTCTGGAATAGAGCAGTGTTTTTCTACCTTTTTTGAGCCTAGGCACATTTTTGACTTGAAAAAATCCGGAGGAACACCACCAGCAGAAATCATTAAACAAAACTCAGTTGACAGTAAAAAGTCATTGTCGCAATTATTGGATATGACTTTAAAGCAGTGGTTCTCAAATGGGGGTACGTGTACCCCTGGGGGCACTTGAAGGTATGCCAAGGGGTACGTGAGATTTTTTAAAAATATTCCAAAAATAGCAACAATTCAAAAATCCTTTATAAATATATTTATTGAATAATACTTCAACAAAATTTCATGAAAGTTCATAAAGTGTGAAAAGAAATGCAACAATACAATATTCAGTGTTGACAGCTAGATTTTTTGTGGACATGTTCCATAAATATTGATGTTAAAGATTTCTTTTATTGTGAAGAAATGTTTAGAAGTAAGTTGATGAATCCAGATGGATCTCTATTACAATCCCCAAAGAGGACACTTTAAGTTGATGATTACTTCTATGTGTAGAAATATTTATTTATAATTGAATCACTTGTTGATTTTTCTACAAGTTTTTAGTTATTTTATATCTTTTTTTCCAAATAGTTCAAGAAAGACCACTACAAATGAGCAATATTTTGCACTGTTATACAATTTAATAAATCAGAAACTGATGACATAGTGCTGTATTTTACTTCTTTATCTCTTTTTTTGTCAACCAAAAATGCTTTGCTCTGACTAGGGGGTACTTGAATTAAAAAAATGTTCACAGGGGGTACATCACTGAAAAAAGGTTGAGAACCACTGCTTTAAAGCATAACCAAGCAATATAGCTCTTGTCTCAAAGTAGGTGTACTGTCACCACCTGTCACATCACGCCATGACTTGTTTTGAGTTTTTCTGTGTGTAGTGTTTTACTTCTTGTCTTGGCTCCTATTTTGTTGGCTTTTCTCTTTTTTTGGTGCTGTCCTCTAGCAGTTTCATGTCTTTCTTTTGAGCGATATTTCTCGCAGCTACTTTGTTTTTAGCAATCAAAAATATTTCAGTTGTTTTTATCCTTCTTTGTGGGGACATTGTCGATTGTCGATTCGGATTTACATTGTGGACGCCGTCTTTGCTCCACAGTAAGTCTTTGCTGTCGTCCAGCATTCTGTTTTTGTTTACTTTGTAGCCAGTTCAGTTTTAGTTTCGTTCTGCATAGCCTTCCCTTAACTTCAATGCCTTTTCTTAGGGGCACTAACCTTTTGTTTGTTTTTGGTTTAAGCATTAGATACTTTTTTACCCTCACTTTGCCTCCCGCTGTTTCAGACATCTACAAAGCAATTAGCTACTGGCTGCCACCTACTGATATCGAAGAGTATTACACGGTCACGCTGCCAAGCTCGAGACAGCACGACACTCAATCAATCAATCAATCAATCAATCAATCAATCAATCAATGTTTATTTATATAGCCCCAAATCACAAATGTCTCAAAGGACTGCACAAATCATTACGACTACGACATCCTCGGAAGAACCCACAAAAGGGCAAGGAAAACTCACACCCAGTGGGCAGGGAGAATTCACATCCAGTGGGACGCCAGTGACAATGCTGACTATGAGAAACCTTGGAGAGGACCTCAGATGTGGGCAACCCCCCCCCCCTCTAGGGGACCGAAAGCAATGGATGTCGAGCGGGTCTAACATGATACTGTGAAAGTTCAATCCATAGTGGCTCCAACACAGCCGCGAGAGTTCAGTTCAAAGCGGACCCAAGACAGCAGCGAGAGTCCCGTCCACAGGAAACCATCTCAAGCGGAGGCGGATCAGCAGCGTAGAGATGTCCCCAACCGATACAGGCGAGCGGTCCATGCTGGGTCCCGACGAGCGGTCCATCCTGGGTCTCGACTCTGGACAGCCAGTACTTCATCCATGGTCATCAGACCAGACCCCCTCCACAAGGGAGGGGGGGACATAGGAGAAAAAAGAAAAGAAGTGGCAGATCAACTGGTCTAAAAAGGAAGTCTATTTAAATGCTACAGTATACAGATGAGTTTTAAGGTGAGACTTAAATGCTTTTTCTGAGGTAGCATCTCGAACTGTTACCGGGAGGGCATTCCAGAGTACTGGAGCCCGAACGGAAAACGCTCTATAGCCCGCATACTTTTTTTGGGCTCTAGGAATCACTAATAAGCCGGAGTCTTTTGAAGGCAGATTTCTCACCGGGACATATGGTACAATACAATCGGCAAGATAGGACGGAGCTAGACCGTGTAGTATTTTATACGTAAGTAGTAAAACCTTAAAGTCACATCTTAAGTGCACAGGAAGCCAGTGCAGGTGAGCCAGTACAGGTATATATGTATGTATATATGTATATAAAGGTATATACAGTATAGGTATATATGTATGTATATATGTATATAAAGGTATATACAGTACAGGCGTAATGTGATCAAACTTTCTTGTTCTTGTCAAAAGTCTAGCAGCCGCATTTTGTACCAACTGTAATCTTTTAATGCTAGACATGGGGAGACCCCAAAATAATACGTTACAGTAATCGAGACGAGACGTAACAAACACATGGATAATGATCTCGGCGTATTTATTGGACGAAATGGAGGGAATTTTAGCGATATTACGGAGATGAAAGAAGGCCGTTTTAGTAACGCTTTTAATGTGTGCCTCAAAGGAGAGAGTTGGGTCGAAGATAATACCCAGATTTTTTACCGACAACAATAACATATTATTTGCAAACTATAATTACTGGTTTGCAAAAAATATTTAAAAATACATAATCTCCCACGGCACACCAGACTGTATCTCATGGCGCACTAGTCTGCCGCTGCACAGTGGTTGAAAAACACTGGAATAGAGGATATTAATTTAAGTTAAACAAACACAAACATATTCTGGTATAAAGGTCAGCGCACGTCCGTGGTTTGCATCTAGGTGTGAATGTCCCTGAATGGGCTAAACACACCACTCTTACTGCACTGTCACATATAGAAAGACACAATTGTGCTAATCGGCACTTAATGGCTCAAGGTTAAAACCGTGCTGACACTCCTTCTCTGCGTTCCCACTTCCAACGAGAGCCTTCTTAACATGGAGTGAATAATGTACGCCTAAAAATGTAGAAATAGGCAAAAATCTCCATGCACTTAAAAGCTTAATTGTCACCCAGCAGCACATTCACTGCCAGCCTTTTTATTTGCAGCCATCGCCACACTCCAAATGTTTTTTTGCTACCCATGAAAGAGGCAGCCTGATTGCTGTAGGTGGCGGCTCCCGCACCCCGGCCTCGACACTCAGGGACTACAAAAGACGGGTGTTGTCATGCTCTCGCTATTACTAAAATATATGAGTGGCTGAAAGCACCTCCATTAGTCTGCTGACACACTCCTTTCTCAACACAGCAGCCTACTTTTTAAGGACATGTTGTTTTTTTGTTGCCCTACGTCAGGGGGTCACCAACACGGTGCCCGCGGGCTCCAGGTAGTAAGGACCAGATGAGTCATCCGCCGGCCTGTTCTAAAAAATAGCTCAAATAGCAGCACTTACCAGTGAGCTGCCTCTATTTTTTAAATTGTATTTATTTACTAGCAAGCGGGTCTGACATTTTTAATTCTAAGAGAGACAAAACTCAAATAGAATTTGAAAATCCAAGAAAATATTTGAAAGACTTGGTCTTCACTTGTTTAAATAATTTTTTTTTTTTACTTTGCTTCTTAAAACTTTCAGAAAGACAATTTTAGAGAAAAAATACAACCTTAAAAATGATTTTAGGATTTTAAAACACATACCTTTTTACCTTTTAAATTCCTTCCTCTTTTTTCCTGACAATTTAAATCAATGTTCAAGTAAATTTATTGTTTTTATTGTAAATAATAATAAATTAATTTTAATTTAATTTTTCATTTTAGCTTCTGTTTTTTCAACGAAGAATATTTGTGAAATATTTTTTCAAACTTATTGTAATTAAAATTAAAAAAAAATATTTAGGCAAATCTAGAAAATCTGTAGAATCAAGTATAAATCTTATTTCAAAGGCTTTTGAATTTCTTTTACAATTTTTGTTCTGGAAAATCTAGAAGAAATAATGATTTATCTTTGTTAGAAATATAGCTTGGTCTAGTGCAGATTGGATTTTAACCTATTTAAAACATGTCATCAAAATTCTAAAATTATTCTTAATCAGGAAAAATTACTAATGATGATCCATACATTTTTTTTTTTTATTATTTCAAAAATATTCGAATTAGCTAGTTTTTCTCTTCTTTTTTTCGGTTGTATTTTGAATTTTAAAGATTCGAAATTGAAGAACAAAATTAGGCATAATAACGTGTTAATTCCACGATTGTATATATCGGTATCGGTTGGTATCGGAATCGGTAATTAAGAATTGGGGAATATCGGCAAAAAAGCCATTATCGGACATCTCTATATCGGGACAACATTACCTTGTTGTAATTATTATTGTAACTTTGTTTGTGCCACCCTTTTTGTCAGATCGCTCGTGAAAAAGAGATTTTAATCTCAATGAGTCTTTACCCTGGGGGGCGGGTTGCCCACATATGCAGTCCACTCCAAGGTTTTTCATAGTCACTGTCACCGACGTCCCACTGGGGTGAGTTTTTCCTTGCCCTTATATGGGCCTTACCGAGGATGCCGTTGTGGTTCGTGCAGCCCTTTGAGACACCTGTGATTTAGGGCTATATAAATAAACATTGATTGATTGATTGATAAACTATGTTTCAAAATTTTATTTTCATTTCCATCGTGTTTTCTCGTCTTTTAAACCGTTCAATTAAGTGTTTTTTTCATCATTTATTCTCTACAAAAAACCTTCCGTAAAAGGAAAAAAAATGTACGACGGAATGACAGACGGAAATACCCATTTTTTTATGTATATGATATATATTTATTAAAGGTAAATTGAGCAAATTGGCTATTTCTGGCAATTTATTTAAGTGTGTATCAAACTGGTAGCCCTTCGCATTAATCAGTACCCAAGAAGTAGCTCCTGGTTTCAAAAGGTTGGTGACCCTTGCCTGCCCTACGTTATGTCCTTCCTCCACCAGGGGGAGACATATATATATATATGTATACATATATATATATATATATATATATATATATAAAAAACCTTAGTTAGTTTGTGTGTGTGTTGATTTTTTATACTGGCCGGTTGCTGTCAAATCTGTGACGAACAGGTGGTAAACAAGTGAGATTAGTGTACTCCACAGCTTAAAAGAGAAATGCACTTTTTCCTTTTTATTTCATTCACAATCTTTATATGAGACAAGAACACATGTTTCTTTTTTGAAGCATTCTAAGTCGCAAATAAAAAGTCAGCTGACAATGGAGCCATTGGGAGCCACTCTGTTTCGCCTACAAGCACTTTTAAACATTCAAAAACCTCCATCGACTTTTTATATAAAGGCAATAGTAATATTAATATGTCATTTATTATCAGACACATGCATGAGAACATATATTAATTAATTAATTCATTCATTTTTGTTTATATCCTTCATTGATGTGCATCTTTGATCGATAGACAATTATACCTCAATTATCCAATTTTAAATTCACACAACAATGCCTGAGAAGGAGCAGAATGATGACAAATCTTATAGTTTCCTGCCCCCTTTGACATAATACATAGTCTTACTTCATGGATATCATTTAAACCAACAAATACATCCAAATGTAATGAAACAATCCAAAAACACAACAAGTGCAAAACTTCATAAAGTATAAACCAAACAGAGGAAAAAATATTAACAATATCCATCTCACGGAATGATACAAAGCAAATACAAAACCAGACAAAAAAATAAGTAAAGTAATAAATAAAAAGCAAAATGTAAACACTTATGGCTGTCCATATGTTTGTTGTTCTATATTTATGTATTTTATCTTTTGGAATACATTTTTACAGTCTTTTATCTCATTGTAAAGAGAATTCCACAATTTCACCCCCACCACTGATGTACACATTTGTTTTAAAGTTGTCCTTGAATATTGCTGTTTGAAATGACCTTTTCTTCTATGCCTTGTATTCTCAGAAGTGATGACAAACATTTTTGGGAAATTTGCAGGTAATGTTCAGAAACCCTACACAATATCTGTAGCTTTACTAGCTCCTGAAGTTCCAATAGACCAGAATTAATAAATATTCATGAAGTAATCTACTTCATGAATAATCCTTATAACTATTTTCTGTAGTTGATAAAATGCCTTTATGTTCCTCTTATATGTGAAGGGAAGTGAATTATATTTATATAGCGCTTTTCTCAAGTGGCTCAAAGCGCTTTACATAGTGACACCCAATATCTAAGTTACATTTTTAAACCAGTGTGGGGGGCACTGGGAGCAGGTGGGTAAAGTGTATTGCCCATGGACACAACGGCAGTAACTAGGATTGCACAAGCGGGAATCGAACCTGCAACCCTCAAGTTGCTGACGCGGCCACTCTACCAACCGAGCTATGCCGCCCCATAGTGTTTCCCCGCACTTCCCCAAAGTAGCTGATATATGGCAATATAAGTGCAAAATACAATATACGCATTGCCCCATAATCTAACACATATTTTACCTTGTTTAATATCAAAATACTCTTAGACATTTTTTTCGGACATGTGCAATATGAGATTTCCATGTCAGACCGTCATCCATTATCACTCTTGAAAATCTAAGTTCAGAAACCCTTTCAATATCAATTCCATCTATTTACAGTTTGACTGTTTATTATGTACCTGTTTTGCTCATTTTATAATTACAGTGGTGTATTAATTGAACAAACACATCACAATGTTTGCTTTTCCCTTTAACAGCAACACTACTAATCATGGCAGACTTCATGAGAGACAACGATTTCTTTTGGAAAAATGATGTTCCAGAACTTTATATTTTTGAGCTTGAATATACAGAGGAGGAGCTTCAAGTTTCAGAAGCTGAGGGTAATCAGATCCAGCAAGTAGCAGTAATGCTAAGTGCTAATCAAGATTTGCAAACTACGAACTTATTTAAACAAGCACTTACTGAACAATGTCTGATCTCACTGGTATGCTGTGTGATGGGATGTGAATATCTTCTGGTTTAGATGAAGAATTAATCATAACAACTGAACTGAATAATCCCCATGCAGATATAAAAACAAAACATGCCACACACGAGCGTCTTTTCATGTCTTTCTCGCCATCTGTGGGTATAAGTTGAACGTTAAAGTTGACCAACTTCTCGGTTTATGTCCACTACCTTTTACTATCCAGGTTAGAGGCATGAATTATAAACTAGAATTTACTTTTGCCAACTCAGAGGCGATGCAGCAGCTCAGAGTGTCAATATAACAGTGAGCGGCTTTGTGATCACGATGACCCTAAAAATAGCTAGCACTTTTAATAACAATATTTGCTAACACTTGGTTAAGGTCACAAGATGTAAATTGAGTATTTTTGGCTGTTTTTATAGAGGGCTTGAATGGCGCTGTAGAAGTACTCCCTTGTACTTAACGTATTTTTACAAATTATAAAAAATAAGGATTGTGAATGACAGGCAACAAAAAAAAAGAGTTCCTCTGTAATTTAACAGTATTGCCATGCACTGAAGTATAAAACAGTGAAAAACTAAATATCGAATGAAAACTGTACAAAACATCTAAAACAAATATCATCGGTACAAATTTGGGACTTTGCTTTCCAAAATAAAGATGGTGAAGTGTGAGTGACGGGTGCATTGTATTTTCCATCCATCCATTTTCTACCGCTTATTCCCTTTCGGGGTCGCGGGGGGCGCTGGCGCCTATCTCAGCTACAATCGGGCGGAAGGCAGGGTACACCCTGGACAAGTCGCCACCTCATTGCAGGGCCAACACAGATAGACAGACAACATTCACACTCAAATTCACACATTAGGGCCAATTTAGTGTTGCCAATCAACCTATCCCCAGGTGCATGTCTTTGGAAGTGGGAGGAAGCCGGAGTACCCGGAGGGAACCCACGCATTCACGGGGAGAACATGCAAACTCCACACAGAAAGATCCCGAGCCTGGATTTGAACCCAGGACTGCAGGAACTTCGTATTGTGAGGCAGACGCACTAACCCCTCTGCCACCGTGAAGCCCGCATTGTCTTTTCACCTTGCTCAAAAACCCAGTCTTACTCACGTAATGAAATGGGAATGGCCACAAAGTATTGACAAGTTCCTTTGAACTTCACTCCAAAAGGACAGAAGTTGGAACGTCTTCTCCCCACACGCAGCACACAGGGGATGGAGCACATTAGCATGCATAGTAGCCACTAAAGCATATTTTCAGTAGCTACTGTCCCAACGTTCCTGTCTTGTCTCCTCGTTATCCTCTTAGGTCTGGGACATTCTGTAGCACACCACTGAGCAAGCTTGTTCAAGTACTTTGTCTCTTCGTGGACTCAACTTGGACCCCAAGGCCAAGTAAAATAAATATAACATTTGAAAAAATGTTATTGATTTTTTTTCTATGGCTTCTCAAAGTGTTTTGATGGCCCGCCCACAAATGAGCAGGACACGGCTCAGTGATTAGACTTCCTATTTGGCCAAGAAGAGGATTGGGTGGGTTATTGATTGGTTATTGCTTATCAGATGGAGATGTTAATGTTACTTTTTTACCATCCATAATGTTGGTGACAAGCTGAATGGTTTTATCTGCCTGCAACCTGAATTAAGAAGCTATTGCAAGGTTGTTATTTGGACTCTACATGACTTTATCCTTTTATGAGACAGCACATTATTTTCAAGCAGCAATGATCTTTTTACTTCTGCAATCCATAGTCCAGGGGTCACCAACGCGGTAGGGTTGTCCCGATTCGATATTTGGATCGGATCGGCCGCCGATATTTGCCAAAAAATGCGTATTGGCAAGGCATGGGAAAATGCCGATCCAGATCCAGTTTTTAAAAAAACTCCGGTCCGTCTTTTCCAACACACCGATTTAAATAATACATTCCACTCTTCTGCTGCTCCCTAAACTTCGTTCCGCATTTTCCAGAACACCTTCAAAATATCCACAGGTCTGGATTCTTACCATTCAGACGGCCGTGTGAATTAAAAGTTACGGTAAAAATGTCAGCTGTGTGGGATTATTTTATCCTACAAAACGAAAAAGATGAAGAGGTGGAGTGCAAAACATGCCACAATAAAGTCAAGCGTGGTGGTAAAGTGGGAAGACATTTTAATGACTCTTGCGAGTGAGAGGCTTTTTAGCACTCATCATAGATGAACACAGGAGCAGGCTGACACATGAGCATCTTGAAGTGCTCGTCTTTGTTAGAAATAATCTCCCCATTATGCTTGGACTTCAATTGTTTGCCCCCCCTGACTGGGGCAAACAATTGAAGGAAGTGTGTAGATATATATATATATATATATATATATATATATATGTATATATATATTTTTTTTTTTTCAAGTTTACACTTGTTCAAGAGCAAGTATTGAGGCTGAGTTATAGACATTGTATCCCACTCAGGTTATGTATTTTGCTTTTTTTAATAATATTTACAGCATTATTTGCACTTTATACTGTTCACTTTTTTACTGTTTAATGATGCCATTTCTGTTTGTCATGTATCATTTTTTATATTTTGTGTTTATCCTTGAATACCAACTATTGTGTATATTCAAACTCACCTAATTTAGCTGGCTAGTTGTTATCAAGAGTACTAAAATCCTTTTCAGCATGAATCTGACAACTAAGTAGGCTAAATAACTTTAAACTTTAATACATGCTCGGATAGGCCAGTATCGGCCAGTATTGGTATCGAATCGGAAATGCAAAAACCTGGATCGGGACATCCCTACAACGCGGTGCCCGCGGGCACCAGGTCGCCCGTAAGGACCAGATGAGTCGCCCGCTGGCTTGTTCTAAAAATAGCTCAAATAGCAGCACTTACCAGTGAGCTGCCTCTATTTTTTAAATTGTATTTATTTACTAGCAAGTTAGTCTCGCTTTGCTCGACATTTTGAATTCTACGAGAGACAGAACTCAAATAGAATTTGAAAATCCAAGAAAATATTTTAAAGACTTGGTCTTTACTTGTATAAAATAAATACATTTATTTTTTTACTTTGCTTCTTAAAACTTTCAGAAAGACAATTTTAGGGAAAAAATACAACTTTAAAAATGATTTTAGAATTTTTAAACACATATACCTTTTTACCGTTTAAATTTCTTCCTCTTCTTTCCTGACAATTTAAATCAATGTTCAATTAAATTTATTTTTTATTGTAAAGAATAATAAATACATTTTAATTTAATTCTTCATTTTAGCTTCTGTTTTTTTGAAGAAGAATATTTGTGAAATATTTCTTCGAACTTATTATGATTAAAATTAAGAAAATATATTCTGACAAATTAAAAAATATGTGGAATCAAATTTAAGTCTTATATGTTTAGCTCGGTTGGTAGAGTGGCCGTGCCAGCAACTTGAGGGTTGCAGGTTCGATTCCCGCCTCTGCCATCCTAGTCACTGCCGTTGTGTCCTTGGGCAAGACACTTTACCCACCTGCTCCCAGTGCCACCCACACTGGTTTAAATGTAACTTAGATATTGGGTTTCACTATGTAAAGCGCTTTGAGTCACTAGAGAAAAAGCGCTATATAAATATACTTCACTTCACTTATTTCAAAGTATTTTGAATTTATTTAAAAAATGTTGTTCTGGAAAATCTAGAAGAAACAATGATTTGTCTTTGTTAGAAATATAGCTTGGTCCAATTTGTTATATATTCTAACAAAGTGCAGTTTGGATTTTAAACTATTTAAAACATGTCATCAAAATTCTAAAATTAATCTTAATCAGGAAAAATTACTAATCATGTTGCATAAATTCTTTTTTTTTTATTTTTTCAAAAAGATTCAAATTAGCTAGTTTTTCTCTTCTTTTTTCAATAGAATTTTGAATTTTAAAGAGTCGAAATTGGAGATAAACTATGTTTCAAAATGTAATTTTAATTTTTTTTGTGTTTTCTCCTATTTTAAACCAATCAATTAAGTGTTTTTTTTCATCATTTATTCTCTACCAAAAAACCTTCCGTAACAGGAAAAAAAATGTACGACGGAACGACAGACAGAAATACAATTTACTTAAGTGTGTATCAAACTGGTAGCCTTTCGCATTAATCAGTACCCAAGAATAGCTCTTGGTTTCAAAAAGGTTGGTGGCCCCTGATGTAGACACATAGAATCATCACACTGCTGTGATTATATGCATCATTCAAGGCCAAAGCAAAATATCCAGATATATATGGTGTATCACGATATGGCATAAAAAATATAGAAATATTTAAAAAAAAAATACCATATCGCCCGGCCCTAGGTACCGGTATTTTTCAAAAGCAGTGTAGTACCTTTTTCAATTCATGACTTTATTAGTACTGTAGTACTGTACAGGTCTACCTTATAGCCCGTCCTCTTGTGGCTTATGCACAAGAAATAATGGTTCTACCCTCCTACTATGTCACTAATGTTTAGGGGTGCACCGAATAATAGGTAACCGAATATATTTGGCCGAATATGGCAAAAAAAAGCCACATTCGGCCTTCGGTGGAATGAGTTAAATGCAAGGCCAAATAGTGGTGTATGACGCAATTTTTGGACGCGGTGACGCAATCAACCAACGTGCGGTGACGTTGTAACCCGGCGCCTTTGGAAAAATGTCAGCAGTGTGGAGATATTGTAAAGTGTCGGAAATTGACAAAAGTATTGCAGTTTGCAACGAATGTTCAGCCAAACTGTCTCGAGGAGGTGCCTCGTGGCCGACGTCTTTGAGAGGACGCAAAAGTTTGCGACTGACAGTGCCAAAGCAAACGGAATTACAAAGAAGGTCATGGAGTTTATGGCTTTGGATGATCAAACGTTTAGTGTTGTGGAGGACATTGGCTTTCGGAGACTCATGGAGAACATTGAGGCCCGTAACACGATACCGAGCAGACTGTATTTATCTGATGTGTGCTCTTTACATTGTGTGTGTGCTGTTTACATTATTAGCCTGTTGTGTTGTGTACCTGTATAAGTGTATGACGTTACAAGCACACACTTAATTGAGATTTAGTGGGGCCTCTGTTTACATTAGGGATGCACCGATTAATCGGTAACCGAATATATTCAGCCGAATATGGCAAAAAAAGCCACATTCGGCCTTAGGTGGAATGAGTTAAAAAGAAGGCCGAATAGTGGCGTGTGACGCAATTTTTTGACGCGTTGACGCAATCAACCAACGTGCAGTGACGTTGGGATATGTTGTGTACCTGTATAAGTGTATGAGGTTACAAGCACACACTTATTGAGATTTAGTGGGGCCTCTGTTTACATTATTAGCCTGTTGTGTAGGCTACCTGTATAAGTGTATGAGGTTACAAGCACACACTTAATTGAGATTTACTTGAGCCTTCTGTTTACATTAGGGATGCACCGATTAATCGGTAACCGAATATATTCGGCCGAATATGGCAAAAAAAGCCACATTCGGCCTTTGGTGGAATGAGTTAAGAACAAGCCCGAATAGTGGCGTGTGGCGCAATTTTTGGACGCGGTGACGCAATCAACCAACGTGCAGTGACGCGGTGACGTTGGGATATGTTGTGTACCTGTATAAGTGTATGAGGTTACAAGCACACACTTATTGAGATTTAGTGGGTCTTCTGTTTACATTATTAGCCTGTTGTGTAGGCTACCTGTATAAGTGTATGAGGTTACAAGCACACACTTAATTGAGATTTACTTGAGCCTTCTGTTTACATTATTAGCCTGTTGTGTAGGCTACCTGTATAAGTGTATGAGGTTACAAGCACACACGTAATTGAGATTTACTTGAGCCTTCTGTTTACATTAGGGATGCACCGATTAATCGGTAAGCGAATATATTCGGCCGAATATGGCAAAAAAAGCCACATTCGGCCTTCGGTGGAATGAGTTAAGAACAAGCCCGAATAGTGGCGTGTGACGCAATTTTTGGACGCGGTGACGCAATCAATCAACCAACGTGCAATGACGTTGGGATATGTTGTGTACCTGTATAAGTGTATGAGGTTACAAGCACACACTTATTGAGATTTAGTGGGTCCTCTGTTTACATTATTAGCCTGTTGTGTAGGCTACCTGTATAAGTGTATGAGGTTACAAGCACACACTTAATTGAGATTTACTTGAGCCTTCTGTTTACATTAGGGATGCACCGATTAATCGGTAACCGAATATATTCAGCCGAATATGGCAAAAAAAGCCACATTCGGCCTTCGGTGGAATGAGTTAAAAACAAGACCGAATAGTGGCGTGTGACGCAATTTTTGGACGCGGTGACGCAATCAACCAACGTGCGGTGACGTTGGGATATGTTGTGTACCTGTATAAGTGTATGAGGTTACAAGCACACACTTATTGAGATTTAGTGGGGCCTCTGTTTACATTATTAGCCTGTTGTGTAGGCTACCTGTATAAGTGTATGAGGTTACAAGCACACACTTAATTTAGATTTACTTGAGCATTTTGTTTACATTATTAACATATCTACTGTGGCTAAGCAGACTTTTGCCAAAAGGACAATAATTCATTTGTTGTGGGTTTATCCACTTTAATGCACTTTTTTTTTTTGGAATGCATGTTTTGTTTGAAGGCCTAATAAAAAAAAAAACTTTGTGCTTTTTTTTTGAAAAGCAAAGGCTACTGGAATATTAAAAAAATGTCAATATTCAATAAAAAATTACTTTATTTGAAAAACATGTCTAAATATTTATTCTAGGCTATTTATGAAATATAAAAAAAAATGTTAAAAACTGCATTCATTATTCGGTATTCGGCCTTCGGCCAAGCGTTTAAGTTTTATTCGGCTTCGGCCACAAATTTTCATTCCGGTGCATCCCTAGTTTACATTATTAGCGTATCTACTGTGGCTAAGCAGACTTTTGCCAAAAGGACAATAATTCATTTGTTGTGGGTTTATCCACTTTAATGCACTTTTTTTTTTGGAATGCATGTTTTGTTTGAAGGCCTATTATAAATGAAAAACTTTGTGCTTTTTTGGAAAAGCAAAGGCTACTGGAATATTAAAAAAAACGTCAATATTCAATAAAAAATTACTTTATTTAAAAAACATGTCTAAAAATGTATTCTAGGCTATTTATGCAATATTAAATTTTTTTTGAAAAGCTGCTTTCATTATTCGGTATTCAGTATTCGGCCTTCGGCCAAGCGTTTACATTTTATTCGGCTTCGGCTTCAGCCACAAATTTTCATTTCGGTGCATCCCTACTAATCTTGTAGGTCAACTGGTCTAGTAGCAGGCCGATTGTGTCTGCTTTCAGTCCAATGCGCTCAGCCTGAACAGCTGCCAATAAGGCGGTGGCGTGCACCATTTGTGCTGAACATACTTTTAAAAGCCGTGTTGGGTGGAGGCAGCCACAATGGCGTCCAGAGGCCCTATAATCTGCTGTGAGAGATGTTGTGGCGCCGTAATCCTCCTCAAACAATGGCAGATGACAGAGAACAGCACCGAGGTTTAGCGCACGGATTCTTTTTTTTTGTGATGCTGTTTTCAAACATTCAAGAGGGAAAGTCATCGCCCACTCTGTTCCTTTTCAACATACAACTATTTTCCTGTCATTTGTCATCATTGAAGCAATTTCGGCGCAATGGATTTGTCAAAAAGGCAAAACAAAACTGATATTTTTGAGAAAGTTAGTTTTCAAAATCATTAAAATCACACCTGTCATAGTGAAATATAGATTTCTTGGTCAGCGCTATCATTAAAACACTGTTTGTGAGCTGGATGACATAACAATCTTGATTTGCAGGTTTGCATCCCTAGAACCCAAATACAGTATTCATTGGTTCGATGACCCAGCTTGGAACTCATAAACCAGGGGTGGGCAATTCATTTTTCCACATCGGCAATATTTAAATTAAATTTTGCTCAATATCAATTTTGGATTGTACCGTAAGATAAATAATAATAATAATAATTAATAATAATAATAATAATTTAATTTAACCTAACTTTTTTACAAAAGCAGATTGCTTTTGATGGTTTTATTTTTAACACTTGTCTTACACAAAACTTCCTGATGTATAATACAATGCAAAAATGTCAATTTCTGTCACTTTATCCTGCGTCCTCTTAACCCTTGTATTATGTTGGGAAAAAATGACATTGATTATGTTGCGGGTCGTTTTGACCCATACTGTGTAAGTGCACTCAAAACAGTCAAGAAAACAGGTTAAACCGATAACAATTTTATTTCAGGTTATATAAACATTTAGAAAAGTGACATACAATTCATTTTTTATTCCAATTGTATTATGTTAAGGGTCAATTTGACCCATTTCAATTTTTGTGTTGGTCAAAGTACTGGTTATCCTTTCTTTTTCTTGCTGAAATCTGGTGACTTTTCCTCATCTAGGGTCATGAACTGGTGTGTAAATCTGGACACTTTGTTGTGTAGTGGAACGTTTGTGCAGAGTTTGTATAAAAAGATGATGTTGCGAGTCATTTTGACCCAGGCGCTTTAATGTGGGTAAATAGCTGTTCAGATCCAAAAATAAACATGTCTCCTTGATGTACTTTTTACAATTGTTTGTATTTTGATTGTCTCTGAGACCCAGAGCCAGGTGTGTGAAGAGAGGGAACTTTCTCACACTTGTCCTTGTCTCCTCAGATGTCATCCTTCTGGAGCTCATTTTTGGTGAGTTTGTCAAAGAGATGACATGAGAACAGAGACAAGGACAAGTTTGAGAAAGTTCCCTCTCTTCACACACCTGGCTCTGGGTCTCAGAGGCAATCAAAATACAAAAAATGTACATAAAATTAAAAAGTACATCAAAGAGACTTGTTTATTTTGGCTATTTACCCACATTAAAGTGCATGGGTCAAAATGACCCGCAACATCATCTTTGTATACAAACTCTGCAAGACATTCCACTACTCAACACAGTGTCCAGATTTTACACACCAGTTCATGACCCTAGTTGAGGAAAAGTCACCAAATTTCAGCAAGAAAAAGAAAGGATACCCAGTACTTTGATAAACACAAAAACGGAAAATGGTCAAATTGACCCTCAACATACCTGTCAGACTTGGACATCCATCTGTTGTCACACCTGCCAGCTTGTCCCATTTCAGTCCTAACATGCCCAAACACACATTTACCTCGGTGAACAAGTCATTACCTGTGATTGTCCCTTTAATTGACTGCATGGCTGCCAGCTCCTCCGCGATTTGAAAGTCTGCAGTTATCTCACGTAAGAATATGAGCAGCTGGGCGGTGTCACGTACATTGCAGCTCTCATCCAAAGCCAGCGAAAAACAGTCAAAGTTGGTTGTTATGTTCTTCAGCTGAAGCTACAAGTTTCCAGCGATGGTCTCAACCATCCTCATTACAGTGCGTTGGTAGAGTGACACGTTCTCAAATGCGCCCCTCTTCTCCGGGCATATCAGCGCAACAGAGTCCAATAAGCACTCCTTAATAAACTCTTACTTTTTCTGTGTGAGACTCCAGTCCATAGTAAATCTAACATAATAGTGTGAAAGTCCAGTCCATAGTGGATCTAACATAATAGTGAGAGAGTCCAGTCCATAGTGGATCTAACATAATAGTGTGAGAGTCCAGTCCATAGTGGATCTAACATAATAGTGAGAGTTCAGTCCATAGTGGATCTAACATAATAGTGAGAGTCCAGTCCATAGTGGATCTAACATAATAGTGTGAGAGTCCAGTCCATAGTGGATCTAACATAATAGTGTGAGAGTCCAGTCCATAGTGGATCTAACATAATAGTGAGAGTCCAGCTCATATTGGATCTAACATAATAGTGTGAGAGTCCAGTCCATAGTGGATCTAACATAATATTGTGAGAGTCCAGTCCATAGTGGATCTAACATAATAGTGAGATTCCAGTCCATAGTGGATCTAACATAATAGTGTGAGAGTCCAGTCCATAGTGGATCTAACATACCGTAATAGTGTGAGAGTCTTGTCCATAGTTTATCTCACACAATAGTGTGAGTCCAGTCCATAGTGGATCTAACAAAATAGTGAGAGTCCAGTCCATAGTGGTTCTAACATAATATTGTAAGAGTCCAGTCTATAGTGGATCTAAAATAATAGTGTGAGAGTCCGGTTCATAGTGGATCTAACATAATAGTGATTCCAGTCCATAGTGGATCTAACATAATAGTGTGAGAGTCCAGTCCATAGTGGATCTAACATAATAGTGTGAGAGTCCAGTCCATAGAGGATCTAACATAGTAGTGTGAGAGTCCAGTCCATAGTGGATCTAACATAATAGTGAGTCCAGTCCATAGTGGATCTAACATAATAGTGTGAGAGTCCAGTCCATAGTGGATCTAACATAATTTGAGTCCGGTCCATAGTGGATCTAACATAATAGTGAGTCCAGTCCATAGTGGATCTAACATAATAGAGAGTCCAGTCCATAGTGGATCTAACATAATAGTGAGAGTCCAGTCCATAGTGGATCTAACATAATAGTGAGTCCAGTCCATAGTGGATCTAACATAATAGTGAGAGGCCAGCAGGAGACCATTCTAAGCTGAGACAGGTCAGCAGCACAGAGATGTCCCCAACCGATGCACAGGCGGGCGGTCCTCCCCGGGTCCCGACTCTGGACAGCCACCACTTCATCCATGGCCACCGGAACTGTGCAAAAAAAAAATAAATAAAAATGTCTAGCAGCCGCATTTTGTACCAACTGTAATCTTTTAATGCTAGACATGGGGAGACCCCAAAATAATTGGTTACAGTAATGGAGACGAGACGTAACGAACGTATGGATAATGATCTCGGCGTCGCTAGTGGACAAAATAGAACAGATTTTAGCGATATTATGGAGATGAAAGAAGGCCGTTTTAGTAACACTCTTAATGTGTGCCTCAAAGGAGAGAGTTGGGTGGAAGATAATACACAGATTTTTTACCGTGTCGCCTTGTTTAATTGTCTGGTTGTCAAATTAGGAATCTTTGTTTGTTTACTTACTACTAAAAGACAAGTTGTCTAGTATGTTCAACATTATATTTAAGGACTAAATTGCAATTGATTGATTGATTGATACTTTTATTAGTAGATTGCACAGTACAGTACATATTCCGTACAATTGACCACTAAATGGTGACACCCCAATAAGTTTTTCAACTTGTTTAAGTCGGGGTCCACGTTAATAAATTCATGGTAAAATAATAAACATGTTTAATGTACCCTAAGATGTTTTGTTAAAATGAAGCCAATAATGACATTTTTTGTGGTCCCCTTTATTTAGATAAGTATCCAAATACATTTTGGTACCGGTACCAAAATATTGGTATGGAGACAACCCTAGACTGGACTTAAAGGCCTTTCTTATTGAAACGGGGATAGCAGGTCCATTCTATGTGTCATACTTGATCATTTCGCGATATTGTCATATTTTTGCTGAAAGGATTTAGTAGAGAACATCGACGATAAAGTTCGCAACTTTTGGTCGCTAATAAAAAAGCCTTGCCTGTACCGGAAGTAGCAGACGATGTGCGCGTGGCGTCACGGGTTGTGGAGCTCCTCACATCTGTACATTGTTTACAATCATGGCCACCAGCAGCAAGAGCGATTCGGACCGAAAAAGCGACAATTTCCCCATTAATTTGAGCGAGGATGAAAGATTCGTGGATGAGGAAAGTGAGAGTGAAGGACTAGAAAAGAAAAAAAAAAGACTATACAGTGGGAGCGATTCACATGTTATTAGACACATTTACTAGGATAATTCTGGAAAATCTCTTATCTGCTTATTGTGTTACTAGTCTTTTAGTGACATTATACGGTCGTACCTGTACAACTTGAAGGTCGGCCCCGCACCTTTCTTCAGCACCAGTCGACGGGTGGTGGCGATGCCCATCTCTGCCCTTCGCAAGGGACCCGCTTCGAAACACAATCTTTCAAAATGATCGCTGCATAATACACTGTCCTTTGTGTGTGTGGTCCAATCCAACCGTGTTTGCTTGACATCTCTGTTCCATAGTAAAACTTCACCGTCATCTTTCGGGAATGTAAACAATGAAACACCGGCTGTGTTTGTGTTGCTAAAGGCGGCCGCAATACACCGCTTCCCATCTACAGCTTTCTTCTTTGATTTCTCCATTATTCATTGAACTAATTGCAAAAGATTCAGCAACACAGATGTCCAGAATACTGTGGAATTATGCGATGAAAACAGACGACTTATAGCTGGGAACGGTGCTGGAACAAAATGTCCTCTACAATGTGTGGCGTCACGCGCACGCGTCATCATGCTGCGACGTTTTAGCAGGATACTTCCACGCGAAATTTAAAATTGCAATTTAGTAAACTAAAGCGGCTGTATTGGCATGTGTTGCAATGTTAATATTTCATCATTGATATATAAACTATCAGACTGCGTGGTCGCTAGTAGTGGCTTTCAGTAGGCCTTTGATGTTGTGAGTGTTATAGGGATGCAACGAAATGAAAATTTGTGGCTGACGAAGCCGAATAAAATTTAAACGCTTGGCCGAAGGCCGAATACCGAATAATGAATGCAGTTTTTCACAATTTTTTAAATATTGCATAAATAGCCTAGAATAAATATTTAGACATGTATTTCAAATAAAGTACTTTTTTTATTCAATATTGACATTTTTTAATATTCCAGTAGCCTTTGCTTTTCCAAAAAAGCACAAAGTTTTTCATTTATATTAGGCCTTCAAACAAAACATGCAGTCCAAAAAAAAACCAAAGTGCATTAAAGTGGATAAACCCACAACAAATGAATTATTGTCCTTTTGGCAAAAGTCTGCTTAGCCACAGTAGATATGCTAATAATGTAAACAGAAGGCTCAAGTAAATCTCAATTAAGTGTGTGCTTGTAACCTCATACACTTATACAGGTAGCCTACACAACAGGCTAATAATGTAAACAGAGGCCCCACTAAATCTCAATTAAGTGTGTGCTTGTAACCTCATACACTTATCAAAACACGAATTGGTATGTCAGACTTAGCCCTGTCTTGGTTTAACTCTTATCTTACTGATAGGATGCAGTGTGTCTCCCATAACAATGTGACCTCGGACTACGTTAAGGTAACGTGTGGAGTTCCCCAGGGTTCGGTCCTTGGCCCTGCACTCTTCAGCATCTACATGCTGCCGCTAGGTGACATCATACGCAAATACGGTGTTAGCTTTCACTGTTATGCTGATGACACCCAACTCTACATGCCCCGAAAGCTGACCAACACGCCGGATTGTAGTCAGTTGGAGGCGTGTCTTAATGAAATTAAACAATGGATGTCCGCTAACTTCTTGCAACTCAACGCCAAAAAAACGGAAATGCTGATTATCGGTCCTGCTAGACACCGAACTCTATTTAATAATACAACTCTAACATTTGACAACCAAACAATTAAACAAGGCGACACGGTAAAGAATCTGGGTATTATCTTCCACCCAACTCTCTCCTTTGAGGCACACATTAAAAGCGTTACTAAAACGGCCTTCTTTCATCTCTGTAATATCGCTAAAATTCGCTCCATTCTGTCCACTAAAGACGCTGAGATCATTATCCATGCGTTTGTTACGTCTCGCCTCGACTACTGTAACGTATTATTTTGGGGTCTCCCCATGTCTAGCATTAAAAGATTACAGTTGGTACAAAATGCGGCTGCTAGACTTTTGACAAGAACAAGAAAGTTTGATCACATTACGCCTGTACTGTATATACCTTTATATACATATATACATACATATATACCTATACTGGCTCACCTGCACTGGCTTCCTGTGCACTTAAGATGTGACTTTAAGGTTTTACTACTTACGTATAAAATACTACACGGTCTAGCTCCATCCTATCTTGCCGATTGTATTTTACCATATGTCCCGGCAAGAAATCTGCGTTCAAAGGACTCCGGCTTATTAGTGATTCCCAAAGCCCAAAAAAAGTCTGCGGGCTATAGAGCGTTTTCCGTTCGGGCTCCAGTACTCATACTTCGAGATGCTACCTCAGTAGAAGCATTTAAGTCTCACCTTAAAACTCATTTGTATACTCTAGCCTTTAAATAGACTCCCTTTTTAGACCAGTTGATCTGCCGTTTCTTTTCTTTTTCTTCTATGTCCCACTCTCCCTTGTGGAGGGGGTCCGGTCCGATCCGGTGGCCATGTACTGCTTGCCTGTGTATCGGCTGGGGACATCTGTGCGCTGCTGATCCGCCTCCGCTTGGGATGGTTTCCTGCTGGCTCCGCTGTGAACGGGACTCTCGCTGCTGTGTTGGATCCGCTTTGGACTGGACTCTCGCGACTGTGTTGGATCCATTGTGGATTGAACTTTCACAGTATCATGTTAGACCCGCTCGACATCCATTGCTTTCCTCCTCTCCAAGGTTCTCATAGTCATCATTGTCACCGACGTCCCACTGGGTGTGAGTTTTCCTTGCCCTTATGTGGGCCTACCGAGGATGTCGTGGTGGTTTGTGCAGCCCTTTGAGACACTAGTGATTTAGGGCTATATAAGTAAACATTGATTGATTGATTGATTATACAGGTAGCCTACACAACAGGCTAATAATGTAAACAGAGGCCCCACTAAATCTCAATAAGTGTGTGCTTGTAACCTCATACACTTATACAGGTACACAACATATCCCAACGTCACTGCACGTTGGTTGATTGCGTCACCGCTTCAAAAAATTGCGTCACACGCCACTATTCGGCCTTGTTTTTAACTCATTCCACCGAAGGCCGAATGTGGCTTTTTTTGCCATATCCAGCCGAATATATTCGGTTACCGATTAATCGGTGCATCCCTAGAGTGTTACAGTATCTCAGTCATGTAACCTCTGACTGCATTAATCTGACACATATTAACCTTTGAAGACTATGGCGCCGCACCCTGAAATAAGGTCCTCCTCGTCCTCCCTGCTGACACACAAGTCGCCATATTCCTGGAATGTCCACGCTGTTAAATTGGCTGGACTTCAGCCCTTGTCCAAGGCGCCTAAGGAGGGTCAAGGTTCGAGAAATGACCACACAGCAAGGAAGTTCTTTGGACACGTGGACTTTGTCAGAGGACCGGTGGGACGGATTCTATCGCCAGCGGCCATGAGAGCAGATTCCACAGTGCCTCTGCACGGGAGGGGTAGACCCGTCCTCTTTTCAGGCTGTGACAGCAGCTGCTTCGGCGCCGACTTCACACCCCACAAGGACTTTAAAGAGTGGCCTTCAGCAGCTTCTTTCCTGTCGGGATACGTCTTCGGAACGTTTGTCTAAGACGTTTCATTAGCGGGCCGGTTTTCCTCGGTTGTTTCCAGACATCGCTCTCCGGACATCATTTTCTGGCTCTTGTTTTGCAATGCTGCGGCATTGCCCTATCCCCCGTTTCTCGTCCGGCAGTGCCCGGAGAAAGTCGTCAAACGGGAAGGACGGCATGTCTCCCGTTCCCGCGGAGAGCAAGGCGGAGGATGTCGCAGAGGAACCCTTACTGCCTCAGAAAGTTCTCAAAATATTCAGCATCAACATCATTGCTCAGGGTTTGACTTTCCGCCGCCGACGGGTGAGTTTAGGTGTCTGACTGGGACTAGGGCTGGGCGATATGGCCTTTTAATAATATCTGGATATTTTTAGGCCGTGTCACCATACACCATATATATCTGGGTATTTTGCCTTGAATGAACACTTGATGCATATAATCTCAGCATTATGATGATTCTATGTGTCTACATTCAAACATTCTTCATTCTGCATTAACATATGCTACTTTTAAACTTTCATGCAGATAGAGAAATCACAACTAAAAGTGTATTTATTAAACGGTTATTAAGCAGTGGCACAAACAGTCGTGTCATTTCCAAAACAGAAAGTGCAAGTTTGTCAGGGACATTTTAAAACAAGCTATTAGTGCACTTTTGTGCATGATGTCACTAAGATGACATATCAAAACAACACTAAATTTGTACAGAACCGCCAGTACTATAATTTAAAACAAATAAAGTGCACTTTTCTGCATGATGTCACAGATCATGCACAAAATGATGTCATTATGATGACATCATAATGATGTCATAATGACATCTACCAACCGAGCTGTATAACCTAGCTCGGTCGGTAGAGCAGCCGTGCCAGCAACTTGAGGGTTCCCGCTTCCGCCATCCTAGTCACTGCCGTTGTGTCCTTGGGCAAGACACTTTACCCACCTGCTCCCAGTGCCACCCACACTGCTTTAAATGTAACTTAGATATTGGGTTTCACTATGTAAAGCGCTTTGAGTCACTAGAGAAAAGCGCTATATAAATACAATTCACTTCAATTCACATTCCGGAAAACACAGAGGGAGATGTTCTACCTCTTGTGCGAAACACAAATGCATAAAATGACTTAACACATTAAATGACGAGTAAAACATTTACAAACACAACAACCAACTTCTAAAACATTAAAACCGACTCCAAAACACATAAAATGACTCCGAAGAGATGCACAGTGACATCTAGAACGTAAATTACTCCTAAAACACATAACAAGACTCCCAAAACTCATAATAAGACTCCTAAAACACATTAAGACTCATAGAACACGTAAAAAAACTCAGAAAACATGGAAAAATACTCCTAAAAACATGTAAATAGACTCCTAAAACAAATTTAAAAACAGATCCTAAAACACGTAAAAAAAAACTCATAAAACACGTAAAAATACTCCTAAAAACATGTAAAAAGACTCCTAAAACAAATTTAAAAACAGATCCTAAAACACGTCAAAAAACTCATAAAACACGTAAAAATACTCCTACAAACATGTAAAAAGACTCCTAAAACAAATTTAAAAACAGATCCTAAAACACGTAAAAATACTCCTACAAACATGTAAAAAGACTCCTAAAACAAATTTAAAAACAGAATGAGGTGTTTGCATCCACAAGATATTGCAATAAGTGTCTAATAAAAATGAGCTGCATAATAGGAAATCAAATAGTGTTTGTCCTTCGCTATGTGGACGTTATCTCCTTCTGTTGTTGACTATTTTTTTCATACGGTGTTGATCTGGAAATGGTTCCTTGGGCATTTTGTGGGTGTGGCACAGGCCGAGATGTTGACATGCAGAGTAATCACTCTTCATTCTCTAGCAGGTGACTTTTTAAATGATGCTACACATTAGCAGTGATGCTACTTTTTGTAGCAACGCTTTTGTCGCATAGTTGACATATTACGGTTGTCTGTTCAACATCTTCCCGCTTGAAGCCAAACCACCGCCAAACGATGGACCCCGTGCTGTTTTTCTTGGGAATTGATTCTTCCTTCATTTGTTACCAGATTTGCACTTTCTTTCTCTCGTATTACCACTCGCACCAGCTGCCTCACCTAACATTACCTATTTTGCTTCAGATAATATATTGTTATTGGTTTAGTATATTTATAATAACAATCAATAGGATAATTGGTATAATTAGTATTAGTATATAATTAGTATGGATTTTTTTTTCAAATTTTCTTATTTTTCATGTTTTTATGTTTGTTGTATATATGTCCTTTTTATCCTTAAATCGATAAATCAATTAATAGCAACATTGATTTTTTTTCCTTATTATTTTTTGAGGAATTATTTAAAAAATTGTGTTATTAGAGTCAAGAATGCAACTTTTTCTCGTTGCTTTTCCCCTATTCGCTCTTTTATTCCACTTTTTAATGTTTCAAAAAAAAAAAAAAAATAATAATAATATATATATATATATATATATTAGTATTTTTAGAATGATGTGCTGCGGGCCACACTTTGGACACCCCTGGCTTATATTAACAATACCACTAATACTTGGTTAATATTCAAGTCACGATATGTAGGTAATTCATCGGATTTTATGGGCGGAATAAAGGTCCTCCCTTTGGCTTTGGACTTTTATTTACGCTTATTTAATATTTAGAATGCATTGAAAAAAAATCCATTCGACATGCTTCATGATTGTGAACAATAGGCAGAATTCCCCCCAAAAGTGCTTTTCAAATGTGAATGTACATAACAGTGAGAGACACACAGACAGAACTTTCAAGTAACCATTTGTATCATATTAGTATTATATTGTATTATATCAGCTCACTGAAAATAAGCAGTATTTATGATGATTGATGAAGTAGAAAATTAGAAATCAGTACGGTGGTAAATTACATCCACATCTGTTTATGTACAACTCCTTTCATTTTATCTGCGATATAATAGTGGACGAGACCGCTGGTTTTTTTAAAGGAACTAATCATCCCACAGATGCATTTAACATCATTTTTTTTAATTAATTTGCCATCATATGCCGTGGGCTTTACAAATAAATATAACCATTCCCTCTAATTAGGTTGTAATGATTCATTTTGATTCAATAACTGCTTGCGATAAAGCGCTAATTTCCCCAATAAAGACTTCCCTAAACACCAGTCCGTTGTAATCCCTCATAATGGAAATGTTATCTTTTTGCAGCGTAATTGAGAAATAAAACAACGGTCATGGAATCCCTAGGATAAACAAAAGTAAGGATGGCTATCTTTCACATTTGAACAGATTCTGTACCAATCGGCAGGACTTAGGAATAAATACCTTTTCCAATTTCCGGTGCTTTTGTGTGTGTTCTTGTGGTAATAAACATTAATAAAATACATTTTTTAACTTACCCCTGAGCTAATAATAACTGTGCTGTCCACTTGATGGAAGTATGCATTCATTTTAATCCGTCAGAATCAGAAGGCAGTCTTTGCCATTAAGTTAAATGTGTCAGTCTTGTCTTTTGTTGAGCCCTACAAAGTGTTTATACTGTAAGTGTTGTACTTATTACACACCAGCCGTTTGGTTGTAACATGCATCTTAGTTATAGTTTTCATCACCAAATTCGGTGCCGTCGAAATCGCCACATAAAATCCCCAATGATAATAGCTAACGGTGAAGTGAAGCGTCCGGAATGAGAATCAGCACCTCCAAATCCGAGTCCATGGTTCTCTCCCGGAAAAGGGTGGAGGGCCATCTCCGGGTTTGGGGAGGAGACCCTGCCCCAAGTGGAGGAGTTCAAGTACCTAGGAGTCTTGTTCACGAGTGAGGGAAGAGTGGATGGTGAGATCGACAGGCGGATCGGTGCGGCGTCTTCAGTAATGCGGACGTTGTACCGATCCGTTGTGGTGAAGAAGGAGCTGAGCCGGAAGGCAAAGCTTTCAATTTACCGGTCGATCTACGTTCCCATCCTCACCTATGGTCATGAGCTTTGGGTCATGACCGAAAGGATAAGATCACGGGTACAAGCGGCCGAAATGAGTTTGGGTCTCTCCCTTAGAGATAGGGTGAGAAGCTCTGCCATCCGGGAGGAACTCAAAGTAAAGCCGCTGCTCCTCCACATCGAGAGGAGCCAGATGAGGTGGTTCGGGCATCTGGTCAGGATGCCACCCGAACGCCTCCCTAGGGAGGTGTTTAGGGCACGTCCAACCGTTAGGAGGCCACGGGGAAGACCCAGGACACGTTGGGAAGACTATGTCTCCCGGCTGGCCTGGGAACGCCTCGGGATCCCCCGAGAGGAGCTAGACGAAGTCGCTGGGGAGAGGGAAGTCTGGGTTTCCCTGCTTAGGCTGCTGCCCCCGCGACCCGACCTCGGATAAGCGGAAGAAGATGGATGGATGGATGGATAATAGATAGCATGTAAAACTGCATCGAGAGAGTACATTTTGAAAAGTGTAGCCCTACTTCTTCTTCAAGTACGCTTGTTTTGTTGGCATGGGAAATTGCAACATTACTCCGAGGCAGTCTGCTACGGCAGTGTTTTTCAACCACTGCGCCGTGGCACAAAAGCGTGCCGTGAGATATAGTCTGGTGTACCGTGGGAGATTTTCTAATTTGGGTAAAAAATATTTTTTGCAAACCAGTAAATGAAGTGTTGTTGTTGAGTGTCGGTGCTGTGCAGAGCTTGGCAGAGTAACCGTGTAATACTCTTCCATATCAGTAGGTGGCAGCCGGTAGCTAATTGCTTTGTAGATGTCGGAAACAGCGGGAGGCAGTGTGCAGGTAAAAAGGTATCTAATGCTTCAACTGAAAATAAAGAAAAGGTGAGTGCCCTAAGAAAAGGCATTGAAGTTAAGGGATGGCTATGCAGAACGAAACTGAAACTGAACTGGCTACGAGGTAAACAAAAACAGAATGCTGGACGACAGCAAAGACTTACTGTGGAGCAAAGACGACATCCACAATGTACATCCGAACATGAGATGACAACCAACAATGTTCACACAAAGAAGGATAAAAACAACTAAAATATTTTTGATTGCTAAAACAAAGTAGATGCGGGAAAGAAAGACATGAAACAGCAACAGGAAAATACAAAAAAAAAGGAAAAAAAGCCAGCAAAATAGGAGCGCAAGATAAGAAGTAAAACACTACACACAGGAAAACAGCAAAAAAGTGAAAATAAGTAGGGTGTGATGTGACAGGTGGGGACAGTACACCTACTTTGAGACAAGAGCTATGTGAATTATGTGAATTATATTTATATAGCGCTTTTCTCTAGTGACTCAAAGCGCTTTACATAGTGAAACCCAATATCTAAGTTACATTTAAAGCAGTGTGGGTGGCACTGGGAGCAGGTGGGTAAAGTGTCTTGCCCAAGGACACAACGGCAGTGACTAGGATGGCGGAAGCGGGAATCGAACCTGCAATCCTCAAGTTGCTGGCACGGCCACTCTACCAACCGAGCTATAGTCATGCATGCTTGCTTATGCTTTAAGGGTCATATCCAACAATTGCGAGAACGACTTTTTACTGTCAACTGAGTTTCGTTTTTTAATTATATTTGCTGGTGGTGTGCCGCCGCCTTGGCTCAAAAAGGTTGAAAAACACTGTGCTATGGGATAGGCCTGTTCGCACGGCAAATACTTGAGCCGGTGCTGAGTTTGCAACCGGACATGACGTCGGATGCAACAAAGGTATCACAAACATGATACTCCGTAGTACCGATTCCATTGGTGCCTATAAAAGTAGTACATCGGGCAGCCATACCCCTGAGAAAAGACCGTGGTGTCACAATGTGATGACTTGAGTGCTAAAAAGGTGTGTTTGAGGGAAGGAAGGCAGCATGTGGGAGTGTGTTGCTCGCTAGGCTGGAAGCATGCATTGTGTACATGTGGCAGCTGTCCACACTCTGTGACAAAGCCAGGATTTTCAAGGCCTTTCTGAAACACGGTTGCCTGAAAATTCTATAAAAATGTTGAACCAAAATGCTAAGGGAATGGCCATCAATCACTCTGTGGTAAATATACAACTGTTGGACTTTTTGTAGTCAGCAGTGTAAAAACTGTGCTCACCCTGCCACACCCTGGCTGTGCAGTAAGACGATCTCCGAGTTCCCACGCCAGCTATGTCCGCATCATCAACCATCAGCAACTATGTCTATGAGCAGGTGCTGAAGACAAAGCTGCAAACGTTGAAGCTTTTTGATGATGTCTCAATCAATCAATCAATCAATCAATGTTTATTTATATAGCCCCAAATCACAAATGTCTCAAAGGACTGCACAAATCATTACGACTACAACATCCTCGGAAGAACCCACAAAAGGGCAAGGAAAACTCACACCCAGTGGGCAGGGAGAATTCACATCCAGTGGGACGCCAGTGACAATGCTGACTATGAGAAACCTTGGAGAGGACCTCAGATGTGGGCAACCCCCCCCCCCCCTCTAGGGGACCGAAAGCAATGGATGTCGAGCGGGTCTAACATGATACTGTGAAAGTTCAATCCATAGTGGCTCCAACACAGCCGCGAGAGTTCAGTTCAAAGCGGATCCAAGACAGCAGCGAGAGTCCCGTCCACAGGAAACCATCTCAAGCGGAGGCGGATCAGCAGCGTAGAGATGTCCCCAACCGATACACAGGCGAGCGGTCCATGCTGGGTCCCGACGAGCGGTCCATCCTGGGTCTCGACTCTGGACAGCCAGTACTTCATCCATGGTCATCGGACCGGACCCCCTCCACAAGGGAGGGGGGGCATAGGAGAAAGAAAAGAAGCGGCAGATCAACTGGTCTAAAAAGGAGGTCTATTTAAAGGCGAGAGTATACAGATGAGTTTTAAGGTGAGACTTAAATGCTTCTACTGAGGTAGCATCTCGAACTGTTACCGGGAGGGCATTCCAGAGTACTGGAGCCCGAACGGAAAACGCTCTATAGCCCGCAGACTTTTTTTGGGCTCTAGGAATCACTAATAAGCCGGAGTCCTTTGAACGAAGATTTCTTGCCGGGACATATGGTACAATACAATCGGCAAGATAGGCTGGAGCTAGACCGTGTAGTATTTTATACGTAAGTAGTAAAACCTTAAAGTCACATCTTAAGTGCACAGGAAGCCAGTGCAGGTGAGCCAGTATAGGTATATATGTATGTATATATGTATATAAAGGTATATACAGTACAGGCGTAATGTGATCAAACTTTCTTGTTCTTGTCAAAAGTCAAGCAGCCGCATTTTGTACCAACTGTAATCTTTTAATGCTAGACATGGGGAGACCCCAAAATAATACGTTACAGTAATCGAGGCGAGACGTAACAAACGCATGGATAATGATCTCGGCGTCTTTAGTGGACAAAATGGAGCCAATTTTAGCGATATTACGGAGATGAAAGAAGGCCGTTTTAGTAACGCTTTTAATGTGTGACTCAAAGGAGAGAGTTGGGTCGAAGATAATACCCATATTTTTTACAGAGTCACCTTGTTTTATTATTTAGTTGTGAAATGTTAAAGTTGTATTATTAAATAGAGGTCGGTGTCTAGCAGGACCGATAATCAGCCTTTCCGTTTTTTTGGCATTAAAAGGTTATATAAAGAGCTGCATCCGTTTACCTTCAAGGTTTTTTTCTAGCATGACTTGACAGCTGAAAGTGAAAACTACTGGTCGACAGTGTTGACCCGAGCTGCATACAGAAGCAACATGATACCACCTAATGTTTAACACCTTGGATATCATTTACAGTCTTATCCCCCTGTATTGACTCATACATAACTCAATTTACCACTGTCTACATGTCAATAAACCAAATGTAATTTTATAAGATTGGATGCAGATATATATATATATATATATATATATATATATATATATATATATATATATATATATATATATATATATATATATATATGTGTGTGTGTGTGTGTACGTATGTACAAACCCTGTTTCCATATGAGTTGGGAAATTGTGTTAGATGTAAATATAAACAGAATACAATGATTTGTAAATCTTTTTCAACCCATATTCAGTTGAATGTGCTACAAAGACAACATATTTGATGTTCAAACTCCTAAACTTTTTTTTTTTGTTGCAAATAATAATTAACTTAGAATTTCATGGCTGCAACACGTGCCAAAGTAGTTGGGAAAGGGCATGTTCACCACTGTGTTACATCACCTTTTCTTTTAACAACACTCAATAAACGTTTGGGAACTGAGGAAACTAATTGTTGAAGCTTTGAAACTGGAATTATTTACCATTCTTGTTTTATGTAGAGCTTGTGAATTGTGTGAATTATATTTTTATAGCGCTTTTCTCTAGTGACTCAATGCGCTTTACATAGTTAAACCCAATATCTAAGTTACATTTAAACCAGTGTGGGTGGCACTGGGAGCACGTGGGTAAAGTGTCTTGCCCAAGGACACAACGGCAGTGACTAAGATGGCGGAAGCGGGAATCGAACCTGCAACCCTCAAGTTGCTGGCTCGGCCACTCTACCAACCGAGCTATACCGCTTCAGTCGTTCAACAGTCCGGGGTATTGTTGTCTTATTTTACGTTTCATTTCGCGCCACACATTTTCGATAGGAGACAGGTCTGGACTGCAGGCGGGCCAGGAAAATACCCGCACTCTTTTACTACGAAGCCACGCTGTTGTAACACGTGGCTTGGCATTGTCTTGCTGAAATAAGCAGGGGCGTCCATGATAATGTTGCTTGGATGACAACATATGTTGTTCCAAAACCTGTATGGACCTTTCAGCATTAATGGTGCCTTCACAGATGTGTGAGTTACCCATGCCTTGGCCACTAATACACCCCCATACCATCACAGATGCTGGCTTTTGAACTTTGCGCCTATAACATTGCGGATAGTTTTTTTCCTCTTTGTTCCAGAGGACACCACGTCCACAGTTTCCAAATATAATTTGAAATGTGGACTCGTCAGACCACAGAACACTTTTCCACTTTAAATCAGTCCATCTTTGATGAGGTCGGGCCCAGCAAAGCTGGCAGCGTTTCCGAGTGTTGTTGATAAATTGCTTTTGCTTTGCATAGTAAAGTTTTAACTTGCACTTAGAGATGTAGCGGCCAACTGTTGTTACTAACAGTGGTTTTATTAAGTGTTCCTGAGCCCATGTGGTGATATCCTTTACACACTGATGTCGGTTTTTGATGCAGTACCGCCTGAGGGTTCATAGGTCCGTAATATCATTGCTTACTTGCAGTGATTTCTCCAGATTCTCTGAACCTTTTGATGATTTTACGGACCGTAGATGGTAAAATCCCTAAATTCCTTGCAATAGCACGTTGAGAAATGTTCTAAAACTGTTCGACAATTTGCTTACAAAGTGGTGACCCTCGCCCCATCCCTGTTTGTGAATTACTCAGCATTTCATGGAAGCCAATTTTAAACCCAATTATGGCACCCACCTGTTCCCAATTAGCCTGCACACCTGTGGGATGTTCCAAATAAGTGTTTGATGAGCATTCCTCCAACTTTATCAGTATTTATTGCCACCTTTTCCAACTTCTTTGTCACGTGTTGCTGGCATCAAATTCTGAAGTTTATGATTATTTGAAAAAAATATATATTTATTAGTTTTAACAACAAATATGTTGTCTTTGTAGCATATTGAACTGAATATGGGTTGAAAATGATTTGCAAATCATTGTATTCCGTTTATATTCACATATAACACAATTTCCCAACTCATATGGAAACGGGGTTTGTACAATTGGATATGGTTTAATGAATACAATGAAACACAATTAACTATATAAAAACAATTTGTTTTTCCTCTCTATTGGTATTTAAAGTAACAGTTGTGCGTTTGGTCCAGTTTTTTTTCAAGTTTATTTTGGCTAAGAATGCCATTTATTTTGAAATAGCCAAGTCACACCAACCTCACTCTCTCGGCTTCTGGACGTTTCAGCAGTTCATCCTCGGTATATTCAGCTTCAAAAACATAAGGTTGTGAGTTCTCATGTGTCCAAAAATAGCCGTCTTCGTTGTAATGACAATAGAAAATATATATGTTACTCATTTTTGACATTTTTATGACTGAGAGCCTTCTGGGTCCCCAGGACCTCATTTAGGAGGAGTGAGCACTACAGGTAAAAAGAAAAAACTATTTTATGTTTTGGGGTTTTGAAAATGAAAAATGTCCAAATGGCCCACATATGATTACATTTTTCAGTGGAAAAGTTTGCACACTCCTGGTTTAAGAGAAGCGACGTAATCATGCCTGTAACTAGAATGTCATCTTGTTGTGACTTCTGTCTTAATGTCGCGCTTTTCCCATGGCTGACCTTCCACAAGGTGCCCCAGCGTGTGAATATAGCTTTAATAGGCTGTCACTGATATGCTTTGTATCGGACGCTGCTGACTGACCACACATCTTGGCCCCCACTTGTGACGCACTGCAGTGCAGATTGGACATTTGCTGCAGTCCTTGACTTCTGTGGAACTTGTTTTGTCATTCCCTTTTTTTTTTTTTTTACATCTGATAGAGGCTCTAAGCGAGGGAGTTTTACTGCCTTGTTTTCGCATCTTGTCTGAAAATCAACCATATTTCTGTTGTTAGGTATCCGATAAAAATAATAAATAAATAAATAAATGGGTTGTACTTGTATAGCGCTTTTCTACCTTCAAGGTACTCAAAGCGCTTTGACACTACTTCCACATTTACCCATTCACACACTGATGGAGGGAGCTGCCATGCAAGGCGCCAACCAGCACCCATCAGGAGCAAGGGTGAAGTGTCTTGCTCAGGACACAACGGACGTGACGAGGTTGGTACTAGGTGGGGATTAGCTCGGTTGGTAGAGCGGCCGTGCCAGCAACTTGAGGGTTGCAGGTTCGATTCCCGCTTCCGCCTAACTAGTCACTGCCGTTGTGTCCTTGGGCAAGACACTTTACCCACCTGCTCCCAGTGCCACCCACACTGGTTTAAATGTAACTTAGATATTGGGTTTCACTATGTAAAGCGCTTTGAGTCACCTGAGAAAAGCGCTATATAAATATAATTCACTTCACTTCACTTTAAGAAGAAAAAAAATTGCGTCATTTGACTGCGAAGCGCCAAACTGCTCTTCAGGCTCTTTCGGCTCACAAGTGACAGTTCCTACTAAAAAATAATGATCTATTTAGTTAATCGATCTAAATAAAACTAAGAAAAGGCAACATTCTGAAGTATGGGATCATTTCGATCTTAAAGGGCCAAAAAAAAGCAAATATTCTTCTTTTTCTTTTTACTATTTGGATACTTGACCACAGTGGCGTGTTTCATGTTCATTTCTGTGCAGCTGTTTGTTTAAAAGCAACAATCATATTTGTGAAAGATTAATCTTATTTTGAAGTCAAATACAGATATTTTTTTTAAAAAGCCGATAACGGGTGAACATAATGAACCACTAACAGTATTAGTGCAGTGTCAATACACTCACTAATTGTTACACTATCTTATACAGTTGTCATTTTTTTTTTCCAAAGAGGTTTGCTCACAAAACTATGTTTACCTAAAATCATGCAGTGTTTTATTTTTAGTCTGATCTGATTGGCAAAATCATTAAAGAAACTTGAAAATGTTTTAAGTATTGTGTCAGTATCGGCAAATACAGCTCTTAATTTTTACTTGACACTTAAAAAAAGATGATAAAAAAAGATGGGGATTTCCACATTTTCTCTGTTCAAACTGCGCAACCTTTTCAGAAAATGTAAATAAAAAAACCCAAGCTTGAACCTTGCCTCCTTTCGGTACTGACATCCAGATGGTGGAGTATCAAGTGGCTCTATATTTAACTGCAGTGAGGTGGTTGTGTATGGATGTGCAAACCTCAGCGGTTGTGTGCCAGCGGCCTGTTACTCACACCCCAGCACAAATCTAAACAGTCGGAGCAGTACCAAAAAGTCTTATCACCGTTCATCAAAGATTGTTACGTTTCAAGCAGTTCAACAATAATGTTTAGGTATAAGTTGCAAGGAAACGTAGATTAAAAATTTTACCCCAGTGGTCCCCAAACTACGGCCCGCCCGCCGACAAAATTCAGCCCGTAAGAAGCCCCAAGTAAAAAAGAAAAAAAGTGTAATATATATATATATATATAGACACATACACACTTTTTTTTGATTGGTTTATCCAGAGAATAGTGCTCGATACCGTAGTAGAGCGCAAATATGTATGTGTGGGAAAAATCACAAGACTCCTTCATCTCTACAGAACTGTTTCATGAGGGGTTCCCTCAATCATCAGGGAACATGGTTAATTCTTGCATCCAGCACACCTTACAACAGTGGTAATACAAGTTGCAACCTATGCTTGAAAGAGAAACTGTTTATTATATATCATCCAGACCTGTCATCCCTCAACAAGCGCAGTGAAATCATATCAACATGCCGTCATAGACGGAAAGACCTCCTAGGTAACACATGAGCCAATCACCACACCCTACGCCTGCTTGTACCCACCCACTCTGTGCCCTATATAAACCATTGTATGTGAATGCTTCCATTCAAATCTCCTGATGATTGAGGGAACCCCTCATGAAACAGTTCTGTAGAGATGAAGTATATATATATATATATATATGTGTGTGGGAAAAATCACAAGACTACTTCATCTCTACAGAACTGTTTCATGAGGGGTTCCCTCAATCATCAGGGAACATGGCAAATTCTTGCATCCAGCACACCTTACAACAGTGGTAATAAAAGTTGCAACCTATGCTTAAAAGAGAAACTGTTTATTATATATCATCCAGACCTGTCATCCCTCAACAAGCGCAGTGAAATCATATCAACATGCCGTCATAGACGGAAACACCTCCTAGGTAACACATGAGCCAATCACCACACCCTACGCCTGCTTGTACCCACCCACTCTGTGCCCTATATAAACCATTGTATGTGAATGCTTCCATTCAAATCTCCTGATGATTGAGGGAACCCCTCATGAAACAGTTCTGTAGAGATGAAGTATATATATATATATATATATATATATATATATATATATATATATATATATATATATGTGTGTGTGGGAAAAATCACAAGACTACTTCATCTCTACAGAACTGTTTCATGAGGGGTTCCCTCAATCATGAGGGAACATGGCAAATTCTTGCATCCAGCACACCTTACAACAGTGGTAATAAAAGTTGCAACCTATGCTTAAAAGAGAAACTGTTTATTATATATCATCCAGACCTGTCATCCCTCAACAAGCGCAGTGAAATCATTTCAACATGCCGCCATAGACGGAAACACCTCCTAGGTAACACATGAGCCAATCACCACACCCTACGCCTGCTTGTACCCACCCACTCTGTGCCCTACATTGTATGTGAATGCTTCCATTCAAATCTCCTGATGATTGAGGGAACCCCTCATGAAACAGTTCTGTAGAGATGAAGTAGTCTTGTGATTTTTCCCACACTGGTAATAAAAGTTGCAACCTATGCTTAAAAGAGAAACTGTTTATTATATATCATCCAGACCTGTCATCCCTCAACAAGCGCAGTGAAATCATATCAACATGCCGTCATAGACGGAAACACCTCCTAGGTAACACATGAGCCAATCACCACGCCCCTGCACCTGCCTGTACCCACCTACTCTGTGCCCTATATAAACCATTGTATGTGAATGCTTCCATTCAAATCTCCTGATGATTGAGGGAACCCCTCATGAAACAGTTCTGTAGAGATGAAGTAGTCTTGTGATTTTTCCCACACCTATATATATATATATATATATATAACGTTGGTGGAGGTTTTTAAAGTTCTTTTAGAGGCTTTGACGGCTACTACGGGGACATCTAACAGGCGTTTATCATCTTTGAAAAAAATGATAGTGAATGATAGGCTAAATTTAAAAAAAATTATTTCAAAAATTGCAGTTCCCCTTTAAAGGGGTCCCAAATTTTCTTGCCTATTACTATGGGGCTGGGTGATTATATGATCGTAATTAATTAGAGTTTGATCAAACTGCTCTTTAATGTACTTTCAATAAATATAAGCTACAGTATTTGAGTTTGATGCAGTCTGGGTCACCGCTTATTGTTTTCCAAAGCAGTGGTGAGAAGCACTCATGTATACAAGTCATCAATAAATACAAATTATTGACCATTTGCAAATGTTGTTTACCCCGGGAGGTACAAGTGGTAGAAAAATAGATGGATGGAAGTGTTGTTAACTTGAAATAAAAGTCATGGTATTCAGTACTCTGCTGATTCTTTGTTTACTGCAGAATGAGGTTTGTGAAGACATGTAAAATAATAACAGAAGTTTGAGAGGAAAAAAGTAGTTGTCTTTACCCCCACAAAAAGAAGTGAAATTGTGGCCCTAAAAGCAAGGTATGGACCGTAGCGTGGGTTACCTGTACTGGTAAACACAATAGTAGATATCAACAAATAGACTGTTAGCGTATATCACTTGGCTGTGAAGTCTTAGGCACCAATTCAATTTGAGTCGAATTTTGGGATTGATTCGATTCAGAATTGTTTCTCAATTCAGAGTCTATACTTTTTTGATAACATTGGATGCCAGTTCTATGATTAACTACATTCCTGCATAAAATAGATAAACAGCTTTGATAAATGTCTTTATTACTTAAAAGAAAACTGGACAGATTTTAGAGAATATATATACTGTATTTTTCGTAGTATAAGTCGCACCTGCTGAAAATGCATATAAAAAAGGGAAAAAACATATATAAGTCGCACTGGAGTATAAATCGCATTTTTGGGGGAAATTTATTTGAGTAAACTCAACACCTAGACTAGACATTTGAAAGGCAATTTAAAATAAATAAAGAATAGTGAAGAACAGGCTGAATAAGTGTAGGTTATATGAGGCATAAATAAGCAACTGCTATGTTAACCTAACATATTATGGTAAGAGTCATTCAAATAACTATAACATATAGAACATGCTATACCTTTACCAAACTATCTCTCACTCCTAATCCATAAATCCCATGAAATCTTATACGTCTAGTCTCTTATGTGAATGAGCTAAATAATATTATTTGATATTTTACGGTAGTGTCTGAATAATTTCACACATAAGTCGCTCCTCCCGAGTATAAGTCGCACCCCCGGCCAAACTATGAAAAAAACTGCGACTTATAGTCCGAAAAATACGGTAGTCAGATTTTAAATGATGTACCGTATTTTTTGGATTATAAATCGCACCTGCCGAAAATGCCTGATAAAGAAGGAAAAAAACATATATACGTCGCACTGGAGTATAAGTCGCATTTTGGGGGGAAATGAATTCGATAAAACTCAACACCTAGACTAGAAATTTGAAAGGCAATTTAAAATAAAGAATAGTGAACAACAGGCTGAATAAGTGTACGTTTTCTGAGGCATAAATAACCAACTGAGAAGGTGCCTGCTATGTTAACCTAATACATGGGTGTAAAACTCTGGCCCGCTGGCCAATTTTGGCCCGCCGTGTGATTTCATTTGGCCCTTGAGGCAATAATAAACTAACATTAGAACTGGCCCGCCGGTATTATACAGTGGCGGTGCCGCTATATCACCGCATTCAACGCCAATTTTCATAATTGCCAACCCTCCCGATTTTTCCAGGAGAATCCCGAATTTCAGTGCCCCCCCCCCCGAAAATCTCCCGGGGCAACCATTCTCCCGAATTTCCACCCAGACAACAATATTGAAGGCGTGCCTTAAAGGTACTGCTTTTAGCATCCTCTACAACCTGTCGTCACGTCCGCTTTTTCTCCATACAAACAGCGTGCTGGCCCAGTCACGTAATATATGCGGCTTCTACACACACACACAAGTGAATGCAAGGCATATTTGCTCAACAGCCATACAGGTCACACTGAGGGTGGCCGTATAAACAACTTTAACACTGTTACAAATATGCGCCACACGGTGAACTCACACCAAACAAGAAGGACAAACACATTTCGGGAGAACATCCGCACCGTAACACAACATAAACACAACAGAACAAATACCCAGAAACCCTTGCAGCACTAACTCTTCCGGGACGCTACAATATACATCCCCGCTACCAACAAAACTCGATTTTGCATGTCACTGTAAAGTTATATAAGCCTTGCTTGTTCAATATTCAATGCAAAACTTTTTGGGGTCCCTATTAAAATGTTAAGTTGTTCAACTTTGGCCCACGGCTTTGTTCAGTTTAGAATTTTGGCCCACTCTGTATTTGAGTTTGACACCCCTGACCTAACATATTATGGTAAGAGTCATTCAAATAACTATAACACATAGAACATGCTATACCTTTACCAAACTATCTCTCACTCCTAATCCATAAATCCCATGAAATATTACACGTCTAGTCTCTTACATGAATGAGCTAAATAATATTATTTGATATTTTACGGTAGTGTCTGAATAATTTCACACATAAGTCGCTCCTCCTGAGTATAAGTCGCACCCCCGGCCAAACTATGAATTTTGGGGGGAAAATTTATTTATCATTTATTTATTTAAGTTAATTTATTTATTTGATAAAACCCAACACCTAGACTAGAAATTTGAAAGGCAATTTCAAATAAATAAAGAATAGTGAACAACAGGCTGAATAAGTGTAGGTTATATGAGGCATAAATAAGCAACTGCTATGTTAACCTAACATATTATGGTAAGAGTCATTCAAATAACTATAACATATAGAACATGCTATACCTTTACCAAACTATCTCTCACTCCTAATCCATAAATCCCATGAAGTCTTATACGTCTAGTCCGGGGGTCGGGAACCTTTTTGGCTGAGAGAGCCATGAAAGCCAAATATTTCAAAAATGTATTTCCGTGAGAGCCATATCGTATTTTTTAACACTGACTACAACTAAATGCGTGCATTTTTAAGTAAGACCAACATTTTTAGAGTATAATAAGTCTCTTATTCTTTTTAATAACATTATTATTCTGAAGCTAACCAATAATAAATCAAATGTCATGTCTGTTGATCATGTTTTTGTTTGGCCATGTGCTGTTTGTCCTTTGGACTCTTTAAGTTCCTGTTGTTTTCCACTCCCTTGTCTGGTTTCCTTGGTTACTCATTTTGTCCACCTGTCTCTGGTGGACAAAATGCCCGCTCACCTGCTTCCCGAGCACTAATCAGAGGCAGTATTTAAGCTTGTCTTTGCCAGTCAGTCGCCCTGCGCTGACTTGTTTCATGCCTTGCCATAGTTTCGTGCTTCATGCCATGCCAAGTAAGTTTTGTTTGATTTATGTTCATAGTCTGTTTATGCGTTAGCTTTGTTTCTTTGCCCAAGTTGTGGCTCCGCTGTGAGCGATTTTTGTTTGTATATTTTTTTAGTTAAAATGAAATCATGTTTTTACCTAAATGCCATGTCCCGAGTACTCCGTCTGCCTTCCTGGGAGAACGACCCCGCAGCAAGCTGCTTTGTGTGTGTGGTCCAATCCAACCGTGTTCGCTTGACATCTCTGTTCCATAGTAAAGCTTCACCGTCATCTTTCGGGAATGTAAACAATGAAACACCGGCTGTGTTTGTGTTGCTAAAGGCGGCCGCAATACCCACTTACAGCTTTTTTCTTTGACGTCTCCATTATTCATTGAACAAATTGCAAAAGATTCAGCAACAACAGATGTCCATAATACTGTGGAATTATGCGATGAAAACAGACGACTTAAAGCTGGGAACGATGCTGGAACAAAATGTCCTCTACAATGTGTGACGTCACGCGCACGCGTCATCATACCGCGACGTTTTAGCAGGATACTTTCGTTCGAAATTTAAAATTGCAATTTAGTAAACTAAAGCGGCCGTATTGGCATGTGTTGCAATGTTAATATTTTATCATTGATATATAAACTATCAGACTGCGTGGTCGGTAGTAGTGGCTTTCAGTAGGCCTTTAAAGGGGAACATTATCACAATTTCAAAACGGTTAAAAACAATAAAAATCAGTTCCCAGTGGCTTGTTGTATTTTTTGTAGTTTTTTTTCAAAATTTTACCGGTCCTGGAATATCCCTGAATAACGCTTTAAAGTGCCTTATTTTCGCTATCTTCGAAACCACTATCCATTTCCCTGTGACGTCATACAGGGCTGCCAATACAAACAAACATGGCGGTTACCACAGCAAGATATAGCGACATTAGCTCGGGTTCAGACTCGGATTTCAGCGGCTTAAGCGATTCAACAGATTACGCATGTATTGAAACAGATGATTGGAGTATGGAGGCAGATAGCGAAAACGAAATTGAAGAAGAAACTGAAGCTATTGAGCGAATAGCTATTGACGCTATTCGGCCATAGCGTGGGTGTACCTAATGAAGTGGCCCATAGCATGGCTGCCTTATTAGCATCGCCGGTAAAATGTGCGGACCAAACGATCAGGACTTTCGCATCTTGTGACACCGGAGCAACTTAAATCCGTCGATTGGTAAGTGTTTGTTTCGCATTAAATGTGGGTATCTAGTTTCAAATGTACATACAGCTAGCGTAAATAGCATGTTAGCATCAATTAGCGTAGCATGTTAGCATCGATTAGCTGGCAGTCGTGCCGTGACCAAATATGTCTGATTAGCACATAAGTCGACAACATCAACAAAACTCACCTTTGTGATTTCGTTGACTTAATGGTTGCAAATGCATCTGCAGGTTATCCATACATCTCTGTGCCATGTCTGTCTTAGCATCGCCGCTCAAATGTGGAGACACTCTGGCACATTCAATGGGGGTCTGGCGGCAGATTTCTTGCCAGTGGTGCAACTTGAATCCCTCCCTGTTAGTGTTGTTACACCCTCCGACAACAAACCGACGAGGCATGATGTCTCCAAGGTTCCAAAAAATAGTCGAAAAAACGGAAAATAACAGAGCTGAGACCCGGTGTTTGTAATGTGAAAATGAATATGGCGGGTGTTTTACCTCGATGGCGTCATGTTCTGACGTCATCGGTAAAAGAGCGATAAACAGAAAGGCGTTTAATTTGCCAAAATTCACCCATTTAGAGTTCGGAAATCGGTTAAAAAAATAGATGGTCTTTTTTCTGCAACATCAAGGTATATATTGACGCTTACATAGGTTTGCTGATAATGTTCCCCTTTAATGTGCCTTATAATCCTATATGCCTTTTGTATGAAAATAGACCTGACGACCCGCTTATAATCCGGTGTGCCCTATGGTCTGGAAAATACGGTAATTTTGTTCTTTGAAAATGATTCCATCAAGTACAATTCATACCTCATCTGAAAAGAACAACATTCTACAAATGAGAGTATTGCTAAGAGGAAGATGCAGTGTTATTTCAAACTACTAGCTTTTGATCAGATAACAGAACTTGTTAGGGTCCTTGGCCCATTGCAAAGGACTCCACAGGAGTCCTTTGCAATGGGCCAAGGACCCTATTGAAACTGGTGCGTTTTATTCTTTCTTTATTATTATTATTCCGGACATATGCGCTGTAATTTGACCCCCTTAACATGCTTCAAAACTCACCAAATTTGACACACACGTCGGTAGGGAGCGGCAGCCCAAATTATTGGGCAACCAAACCCCAAAAATCAAAATTGCGAGTCAGCGCCCCCTAGGAAAAGAAAAAAAACAGACTGCTTGTAACTTCCGTTAGCAATGTCGTAGAGACATGAAACAAAAACCTCTATGTAGGGCTGACTTAGACCTAGATTTCATAATTGTCTTTTCTAGGGAAAAAATCAACAAAAATTTTGCAAAAAAACATTCAAAGCAACATTTTCGCAAAAATGACTATTTTTGCCTCTTTGAGCTGTAATTTGACCCTCTTAAAATGCTTCAAAACTCACCAAACTCGGCACACACCTCAGAACTGGCAGAAATTGCGATCTCATGAAAAAATAAAAACACATAACTCAAAATTGCGCTCTAGCGCAATTTTTGAATAAAACACTCTAGCGCAATTTTTGAATAAAACAGAAAAAAATGCTCCTAGGAAGAGAAAACAGACAAAACTGCTTGTAACTTCCCTTAGGAATGTCGGACAGACATGAAACAAAAACCTCTATGTAGGTCTCTTTTAGACCTACATTTTAACAATTGACATCATTCAGCAAAAATCAACAGGAAGTTAAAAATCACCCCTTCAAATTAAAAGTTTTGTAAAAACCCGTCACCTTTTTTCAAACGTTATCTCCTCTGAGTTTGTTTGTCGTTTCGGCTTCAAACTCGCACAGGAGAGAGATTGAACCCTTTTGATTAAAAGTTATTCACAGAATTTTGATTACTGCTCCGGTTTTGATTTTACGCGCCTTCAAAGAACCCCTTTGCTAAGTCTCCTAAAAAATGTAATTTTTGCTATATTTTGCTGTAATTTGACCCCCTTAAAATGCTTCGAAGTGCTTGTTAACACTCTACTATGCCAAGCAAAAGCCATTTATCAACAACATCCAGAAATGCCAATCTGTAATTTGACCCTCTTAACATGCTTCAAAACTCACCAAATTTGACACACACATCAGGACTGGCAAATATTAATAAACTGCTTGTAACTGCTGTTAGGAATGTCGTAGAGACATGAAACAAAAACCTTTATGTAGGTCTGACTTAGACCAGGGCTTGATTGGCGGCGGCAGCAGCCAAAGGCGGGCCCGGCCAACGCTGCTTGCAGCTTTAATTTTGTATTGTCTCTGTCTTTAGTATTCATCCGTTTCTTTAAAACGTAGGGAAAAACATCGGAAATCGAATTTTTGGTGGAAAAAAATCTGACATCCGTCAAACACAACCGACTAACGACAACAATACTCGACTCGATTAGAGCTGGATCCTTACGACATATGCCCATCTTAAATGACTCCAGGGGACCTTGGGGGTTGCCTCAGGGGAACCTGCTCCCTGACTGAGGTGGATAAGAATTCCTGTGGCCAAGTGATGATATTCAGTGTACATAAGATAGCTGAGAAGCATGTGCACTATGCAGGCCACAGTGTTGTGCTTGGATGGACATGACGGCCTTGTAATCTGTACTCTTTATTTGCTCTGACCTTAAATGCCGTCCTTCCTCTGACAAGTAAAGCCGTGTTCAGCCCAAAAATAGCTCTCCGGAGATGACGATGATGATTTCAGTCTAAGTTTGAAGGGAAAACAACATTGCATAGCAGCACAGCAGGGCAAGGTTATCAGGGCGCCTTCCTCATCCCCCCTCAGCATTCCTGTGGATGAATGTTGGGATTCTGAGAAGATTCATGAAAATGTAGCTACATGCTTCTGCAGATAACATTAGGCACCTTCAGTTTACAGCTCAGCTTCACTGTCGCTACTTGTAACTTGGATTTAAGTCGAACGCAACCTTTTTGCCTTCTTGTAAGAGATGTTCTGAGCATGTTTCTGAAACTTCACTTACCGGTCTCCACACTAGCTCAGTGGTTCTCAACCTATTTTCAGTGATGTACAAAGCATTTTTGGTTGAAAAAAAGAGATAAAGAAGTAAAATACAGCACTGCGTCATCAGTTTCTGATTTATTAAATTGTATAACGGTGCAAAATATTGTCCATGGTTCTCTCCCGGAAAAGGGTGGAGTGCCATCTCCGGGTTGGGGAGGAGACCCTGCCCCAAGTGGAGGAGTTCAAGTACCTCGGAGTCTTGTTCACGAGTGGGGGAAGAGTGGATTGTGAGATCGACAGGCGGATCGGTGCGGCGTCTTCAGTAATGCGGACGTTGTACCGATCCGTTGTGGTGAAGGAGGAGCTGAGCCGGAAGGCAAAGCTCTCAATTTACCGGTCGATCTACTTTCCCATCCTCACCTATGGTCATGAGCCTCGGGATCCCCCAGGAAGAGCTAGACGAAGTGGCTGGGGAGAGAGAAGTCTGGGCTCCCCTGCTTAGGCTGCTACCCCCGCGACCCGACCTAGGCTAAGCAGAAGAAGAAGGATGGATCGATGGTGCAAAATATTGCTCATTTGTAGTGGTCTTTCTTGAACTACTTCGATAAAACGATATAAAAATTAAAAAAAAAACTTGTTGAAAAATAAACAAGTGATTCAATTATAAAATAAAGCTGCAAGCAGCGTTGGTCGGGTCCGCCTTTGGCCGCTCCGCTTCGGCTGCTGTCCCCGCGACTGAAGCCCTGGTCTTAGTCAGACCAACATAGAGGTCTTTGTTTCATGTCTCTACGACATTCCTAACAGAAGTTACAAGCAGTTTTGTCTGGAAAAAGGTGACGGCTTTTTACAAAACTTTTATTTTGAAGGGGTAATTGCCAACTTCCTGTTGATTTTAACTGAAAGATGCCACCTATCAAAATGTAGGTCTAAGTGAGACCTACATTGAGGTTTTTGTTTCATGTCTGTCCGACATTCCTACCAGAAGTTACAAGCAGTTTTATCTGTTTCCTCTTCCTAGGAGCAGTTTTTTCTGTGTTTTATTCAAAAATTGCAATAGAGCGCAATTTTGAGTTTTAAGGTTTGGTTTTTTCACTAGATCGCAATTTCTGCCAGTCAAAAAATAAACAAGTGATTCAATTATAAATAAAGATTTCCACACATAGAAGTAATCATCAACTTAAAGTGCCCTCTTTGGGGATTGTAATAGAGATCCATCTGGACTCATCAACTTCATTCTAAACATTTCCTCACAAAAAAATAAATCTTTAACATCAATATTTATGGAACATGTCCACCAAAAAATCTAGCTGGAAGCCGGAGTACCCGGAGGGAACACACGCAGTCACGGGGAGAACATGCAAACTCCACACAGAAAGATCCCGAGCCCGGGATTGAATCCAGGACTACTCAGGACCTTCGTATTGTGAGCACTAACCCCTTCACCACCGTGCTGCCCTAATTTGATTACCATATTAACTAATTAGATGACCATATTAACTGGTATATCCTCCATAAGCGCAGATTCCAACCATTGAAATACTTTGTATAGTTGAAGACTTACGATAGTGAGACTATATCACTGCACATCATAATGGCAGCTACACCTTCCATCTTGGAGATCAAAAAAAAATATTTGGGAATGTCCGGCGGGCCAGATTGAAAAGCTCAACGGGCCGCATGTAGTTTGCCCAAGTCTGTGTTAAAGGATCAGAGTACGCCCATAAAACTGCTTGAGGTATTTTCACGGACCAAAACCATTTGATTTCCCGGCTTGAAAAGGTGTGACTTGTAAGAAATGCAGCTGTTCAGAGGCTGCTTAATAATCTGTTTTCACGATTGAGTAGGGGTGTAACGGTACACAGATATTTCGGTTCGGTACGTACCTCGGTTTAGAGGTAACGGTTCTGTTCATTTTCGGTACATTAAAAAAAACAACAAAATATTATTTTTTGGGTTATCTATTTACCAAATTTGCAAAATCTTCCACCAAATATATTTTTCTTAGTGGAATGTTTGACGTGAAGTAAAAGGAAACTTGGATAGGTCAATAATTCATAATAACATTGATTTTGATTCAATATTATGTTTTGAGCAATGACAGTTTGAAAGAAAACAAACAGCTTTGTTTTATTAGTCAACATTGCAGCTTTTTCTAAATGACATTTGACCTTCAAGCTTTTTTATTTCACTTTTGTTTATGTTTTTGTTTATTTTGATAGTATTTTTAGAATGTGCTGTGGGCCTTTAAAACATTAGCTGTGGGCCGCAAATGTTCTTCGGGGCACACTTTTGACACCCCTGCTATAGATGATAAAAAATGTCCTCTTTTCAATCAATCAATCAATCAATGTTTACTTATATAGCCCCAAATCACAAATGTTTCAAAGGACTGCACAAATCATTACGACTACAACATCCTCGGAAGAACCCACAAAAGGGCAAGGAAAACTCACACCCAGTGGGCAGGGAGAATTCACATCCAGTGGGACGCCAGTGACAATGCTGACTATGAGAAACCTTGGAGAGGACCTCAGATGTGGGCAACCCCCCCCCTCTAGGGGACCGAAAGCAATGGATGTCGAGCGGGTCTAACATGATACTGTGAAAGTTCAATCCATAGTGGCTCCAACACAGCCGCGAGAGTTCAGTTCAAGCGTATCCAAGACAGCAGCGAGAATCCCATCCACAGGAAACCATCTCAAGCGGAGGCGGATCAACAGCGTAGAGATGTCCCCAACCGATACACAGGCGAGCGGTCCATCCTGGGTCTCGACTCTGGACAGCCAGTACTTCATTCATGGTCATCGGACCGGAACTCCCCTACCACAAGGGAGGGGGGGACATAGGAGAAAAAAGAAAAGAAGCGGCAGATCAACTGGTCTAAAAAGGAGGTCTATTTAAAGGCTAGAGTATACAGATGAGTTTTAAGGTGAGACTTAAATGCATCTACTGAGGTAGCATTTCGAACTGTTACCGGGAGGGCATTCCAGAGTACTGGAGCCCGAACGGAATACGCTCTATAGCCCGCAGACTTTTTTTGGGCTCTAGGAATCACTAATAAGCCGGAGTCTTTTGAACGCCCCTCTAGGGGACCGAAAGCAATGGATGTCAAGCGGGTCTAACATGATACTGTGAAAGTTCAATCCATAGTGGCTCCAACACAGCCGCGAGAGTTCAGTTCAAAGCGGATCCATGACAGCAGCGAGAGTCCCGTCCACAGGAAACCATCCCAAGCGGAGGCGGATCAGCAGCGTAGAGATGTCCCCAAGCGATACACAGGCGAGCGGTCCATCCTGGGTCCCGACGAGCGGTCCATCCTGGGTCTCGACTCTGGACAGCCAGTACTTCATCCATGCTCATCGGACCGGTTCTTTTGCTAGCATGCTAGCAGCGACCGGGCTAGGATAGCCTGACCATACGTCCTCTTTTCACCAGACATGTCTTCTTTTGCGGAGTTGTCCGGGCCTCAAATGTCCGGCATTTTGAGTATTGTTTACGCTACTTAAAATGTCCGTGTGGAAACTCGTTGGGTTCACCTCCGCACCGAACCGAAACCCCCGTACCGAAGCGGTTCAATACAATACATGTACCGTTACACCCCTACGATTGAGCTCCCACAGGAAGGAATGTTGGTCCGTACCGTCAGTTTGGTTTCCACCCATCTGCGAAGGCATCCTAGCCCACATCAGACTGGGTGCATCCACATACCGAGGGGCTCTGTGGTTTTGTTGTAACCATTAAGTCACGCAGCTCTGTTTGCGTAGCTCTTGCCTTTGAAGTTACAAGTCATGCCGTTGTTACCTTCTGAAATGAAGTCCCTCACTAACCGCAATCTGTTTTCTTTTCTCCTTGGTGTCCCTCCGTGCCTCCCCCCCTCCATCTGTTTGTGACTTCACATGAACCCAGGTAAGAACCACTTCTTTCATTTCAAGAAGCCACTACTTCTCATGCAGCAGTAAAACTGCTTGTTTGAGCCTTTTTGTGTTGCACTGTTCTGCTTCATTGTGGTGTACTTGTTGCTGCCTCCAGGGGGCAGCATGGCCTCACCAGTAAATGGGACAGTAGATCACTCATTCCAGAGCTTGCACTTCATGTTGCTTCACAGCCGTATCTTGTCCGCTTTGCTTGGATATCATCTACTCCAAGGTCTGCTAATATTGTTAAATTGCATCTGCTCTTGACGCCTGTCATCTACAATTATGCATTTGTTTAAACCACTGGTGTGCTGATGAGACCTTGACATCTACCAAGCCACCCTTCTCTTGTTTTCCCACATGCAGATCCTAAAAGCTTTGATAAATATTGTTATATACCAACTTAAAATGCACTCTCAGCAGTCAGTCGGCACTACATTAAAAGAGTCTGAAGAAGTCTTTCTTGCGGGTTGAAAATGAAGCTGTTATCGCGGTAGTCTGTCAGAAGTTATCACTTGGTAAATGGAAATGTCAGCGTGACAAGATATAATGTTTAGTGGTGTTTCTGTCTCTCTTTCTACTTCATTAAATTACTCAGTTCTGAATTTTGAGTTGATAGATTTCTAAAATTGCGAAACATCTTCAGCATACTTGCCAACCTTGAGACCTCCGAGTTCGTGGTCGGGGGTGGGGGTGTGGTTGGGGGCGTGGTTAAGTGGCGAGGAGTATATTTACAGCTAGAATTCACCAAGTCAAGTACTTCATATATATGTATATAAGAAATACTTGACTTTCAGTGAATTCTAGCTATATATGTATATATATATATATATATATATATATATATATATATATATATATATATATATATATATGCATACACACTTTTTTTTGATTTGATTATCCAGAGAATAGTGCTTGATACCGTGGTAGAGCGCAATATGTATGTGTGGGAAAAATCACAAGACTACTTCATCGCTACAGAACTGTTTCATGAGGGGTTCCCTCAATCATGAGGGAACGTGGCAAATTCTTGCATCCAGCACACCTTACAACAGTGGTAATAAAAGATGCAACCTATGCTTAAAAGAGAAACTGTTTATCGTATATCATCCAGACCTGTCATCCCTCAACAAGCGCAGTGAAATCATATCAACATGCCGTCATAGACGGAAACACCTCCTAGGTAACACATGAGCTAATCACCACGCCCTTACACCTGCCTGTACCCACCCACTCTGTGCCCTATATATGTATATGTGTGTGAATAAGAAAAATACTTGAATTTCAGTTTTCATTTATTTACACATATACACACACACACAACACTCATCTACTCATTGTTGAGTTAAGGGTTGAATTGTCCATCCTTTTTCTATTCTCTGTCACTATTTTTCTAACCATGCTGAACATGCTGTATCTTCCTCGTTCTTCTGCTTCGTCTCCTTGTTGTGTGCGCAGTTGTGCACTGCACTCTCTAAAAGCCGTAGATGTTGTTGTCACATATGCATGTACAGTAGATGGCAGCATTGTCCTGTTTAAGAGTGTCACAAAATTGCTGTTTTATGGCAGACGAACTGCTTTACGGTAGACGAAAACGTGACTGCTGTTGTGGTGTGTTGTTACTACGCTGGGAGGACGTTAATGAAACTGCCTAACAATAAACCCACATAAGAACTCGCCCTCGATCATTCTACAGTCATAACGTCATTGGGCAGGCACGCTGTTCATATTGTGGGAAAGCGGATGTGAAAACAAGCTGTCGACACGTTACTCAGGTCCGCATGGAGCTGGAGGGGGCGTGGCCTCCAGCTCCGCCTGAATTTCGGGAGATTTTCGGGAGAAAATTTGTCCCGGGAGGTTTTCGGGAGAGGCGCTGAATTTCGGGAGTCTCCCAGAAAATCCGTGAGTGTTGGCAAGTATGATCTCCAGTAGCATGCTTCACCGTCGTTAAAGGGGAACTGGTCTTTTTGGGGATTTCACAGATTATTCACTTTCCCTACGTAAGACAAGAACACGTGGTTTTGTTTTTTGCATTCTGTCTTGTAATATACAGCATGTATGAGGCAGCTAATTGGAGTACACTTTTCTGCCCATGAATCCCTCTAAAAAATCTCCAGCAATACTCCATTTATATCTTGAGACCTGAATTTTAACCAAGTATTCGCGATATTGTTTTTACCCTATTTTTCGGATCATAAGTGGCTCCGGAGTTTAAGTCGCACCTGCCGAAAATGCATAATAAAGAAGGAAAAAAACATATATAAGTCGCACTGGAGTATAAGTCGCTTTTTGGGGGGAAATTTATTTGATAAAACCCAACAGCAAAAATAGACATTTGAAAGGCAATTTAAAATAAATAAAGAATAGTGAACAACAGGCTGAATAAGTGTAGGTTATATGAGGCATAAATAAGCAACTGCTATGTTAACCTAACATATTATGGTAAGAGTCATTCAAATAACTATAACATATAGAACATGCTATACCTTTACCAAACTATCTCTCACTCCTAATCCATCCACCAATCAATCAATCAATCAATCAATGTTTACTTATATAGCCCTAAATCACTAGTGTCTCAAAGGGCTGCACAAACCACAACACAAACCACTACGACATCCTCGGTAGGCCCACATAAGGTCAAGGAAAACTCACACCCAGTGGGACGTCGGTGACAATAATGACTATGAGAACCTTGGAGAGGAGGAAAGCAATGGATGTCGAGCGGGTCTAACATGATACTGTGAAAGTTCAATCCATAATGGATCCAACACAGCCGCGAGAGTCCAGTCCAAAGCGGATCCAACACAGCAGCGAGAGTCCCGTTCACAGCGGAGCCAGCAGGAAACCATCCCAAGCGGAGGCGGATCAGCAGCGCAGGGATGTCCCCAGCCGATACACAGGCAAGCGGTCCATCCTGGGTCCCGACTCTGGACAGCCAGTACGTCATCCATGGCCACCGGACCGGACCCCCTCCACAAGGGAGAGTGGGACATAGGAGAAAAAGAAAAGAAACGGCAGATCAACTGGTCTAAAAAGGGAGTCTATTTAAAGGCTAGAGTATACAAATGAGTTTTAAGGTGAGACTTAAATGCTTTTACTGAGGTGGCATCTCGAACTGTTACCGGGAGTGCATTCCAGAGGACTGGAGCCCGAAATGAGCTTGCTGCGGGGTCGTTCTCCCAGGAAGGCAGACGGACTACTCGGGACATGGCATTTAAGTAAAAACATGATTTCATTTTAACTAAAAAAAGATACAAACAAAAATCGCTCACAGCGGAGGCACAACTTGGGCTAAAGAACAAAGCTAACGCATAAACAGACTAATAACATAAATCAAACAAAACTTACTTGGCATGGCATGAAGCACGAAACTATGGCAAGGCATGAAACAAGTCAGCGCAGGGCGACTGACTGGCAAAGACAAGCTTAAATACTGCCTCTGATTAGTGCTCGGGGAGCAGGTGAGCGGGCATTTTGTCCACCAGAGACAGGTGGACAAAATGAGTAACCAAGGAAACCAGACAAGGGAGTGGGAAAAAACAGGAACTTAAAGAGTCCAAAGGACAAACAGCACATGGCCAAACAAAAACATGATCAACAGACATGACATTTTATTTATTATTGGTTAGCTTCAGAATAACAATGTTATTAAAAAGAATAAGAGACTTATTATACTCTAAAAATGTTGGTCTTACTTAAAAATGCACGCATTTAGTTGTAGTCAGTGTTAAAAAATACGATATGGCTCTCACGGAAATACATTTTTGAAATATTTGGCTTTCATGGCTCTCTCAGCCAAAAAGGTTCCCGACCCCTGGACTAGGGGGTGATCAAGGGTGATGGGTCAAATGCAAATAATAATTCCGCCACACCTAGTGTATGTGTGACAATCACTGCTACTTTAACTTTTTACATTTTTTATTGGATCCCCAGTCCTACTTTGTGGCTTTCTGTCTAAGCGAGATGTTGCTTCTGTGGGTTGTTGCATTCCGTCTGCTCGTGTTTCATCCGTGCATCAGAAGACGTCACACGAGGTGTTTGCCTGAGCCTCAGTCGATCCAGACTTGCGTCTTTACCGCGGAGATCAAACGTCTGTTTGCTTACTCACTGAAAGGCGGCCTACAGTCGGGAGGTTTATGAGAAGATCCTTCATATGGACTGCATTTGGTACCAGAGCCAATCCTTGACGTTCGGCTACTCCGCGTTGAAGAAATATTGCCCGTTACACCGGTATAAATTTGTTTTTATGGCTGTGCAAGCGTAACAGTCCAACTTTTATGATGGCATCTAGAGCTCATTATCACTGATGTTTATTTAGAGAGAAAAGCCATTGTTGGGGAAAAGAGGGTGTAAATTAATAGTCTGCAGCAGCAGAATCTAAATAAAAATGGTCCCGGGGTACCCTGAATGCATGGGTTTCATTCAAGAAGCATAAACGATCGCCCTGGCGACCGCGCCGCTGTTCATTAGCTTGCAGCGGCAGCCTGAGCTGGATGTGCTTTATCTCTATATTTAGTAGCATGACTCAAGGCTGCTTTCACCTCCTGTTGAATACAACTATTTGTCCTTCAGGAATATTTCTCTTCATGCCTATTCTGCCCCTCATCTCTGTGTGAAAGCTCTTTTATCTTCCTGCGTATGTATGACACGGGCGGATTGTGCCTGAAAAGACATAGAATGTGGGGTTTTAAATGCAATTTTCAATAAAACTAGAAAACTTCCCTTTGGTAGTCAAATAATAAGCAGCGTTGAATAGACCATCCATCCATCCATCTTCTTCTGCTTATCCGAGGTCGGGTCACGGGGGCAGCAGCCTAAGCAGGGAAGCCCAGACTTCCCTCTCCCCAGCCACTTCGTTCAGCTCTTCCCGAGGCGCTCCCAGGCCAGCCGGGAGACATAGTCTTCCCAACGTGTCCTGGGTCTTCCCCGTGGCCTCCTACCGGTTGGACGTGCCCTAAACACCTCCCTAGGGAGGTTGTTCGGGTGGCATCCTGACCAGATGCCCGAGCCACCTCATCTGGCTCCTCTCCATGTGGAGGAGCAGCGGCTTTACTTTGAGTTCCTCCCGGATGGCAGAGCTTCTCACCTTATCTGTAAGGGAGAGCCCCGCCACCCGGTGGAGGAAACTCTTATCCTTTCGGTCATAACCCAATGCTCATGACCATAGGTGAGGATGGGAACGTAGATCGACCGGTAAATTGAGAGCTTTGCCTTCCGGCTCAGCTCCTTCTTCACCACAACGGATCGATACAGCGTCCGCATTACTGAAGACGCCGCACCGATCCGCCTGTCCATCTCACCTTCCACTCTTCCCTCACTCGTGAACAAGACTCTGAGGTACTTGAACTCCTCCACTTGGGGCAGGGTCTCCTCCCCAACCCAGAGATGGCATTCCACCCTTTTCCGGGCGAGAACCATGGACTTGGACTTGAAGGTGCTGATTCTCATTCCGGTCGCTTCACACTCTGCTGCGAACCGATCCAGGGAGAGCTGAAGATCCCGGTCAGATGGAGCCATCAGGACCACATCATCTGCAAAAAGCAGAGACCTAATCCTGCGGTTACCAAACCGGAACCCCTCAACGCTTTGACTGCGCCTAGAAATTCTGTTATGAACAGAATGGGTGACAAAGGACAGCCTTGGCGGAGTCCAACCCTCACTGGAAATGTGTTCGACTTACTGCCGGCAATGCGAACCAAGCTCTGACACTGATCGTACAGGGAGCGGACCGCCACAATAAGACAGTCCGGTACCCCATACTCTCTGAGCACTCCCCACAGGACTTCCCGAGGGACACGGTCGAATGCCTTCTCCAAGTCCACAAAGCACATGTAGACTGGTTGGGCAAACTCCCATGCACCCTCAAGAACCCTGCCCAGAGTATAGAGCTGGTCCACAGTTCCACCACCAGGACGAAAACCACACTGTTCCTCCTGAATCCAAGGTTGGACTATCCGGCGTTGCCTCCTCTCCAGTACACCTGAATAAACCTTACCGGGAAGGCTGAGGAGTGTGATCCCACCATAGCTGGAACACACCCTCCGGTCCCCCTTCTTAAGTGAAGTGTGAAGTGAATTATATTTATATAGCGCTTTTCTCTAGTGACTCAAAGCACTTTACATAGTGAAACCCAATATCTAAGTTACATTTAAACCAGTGTGGGTGGCACTGGGAGCAGGTGGGTAAAGTGTCTTGCCCAAGGACACAACGGCAGTGACTAGGATGGTGGAAGCGGGAATCGAACCTGCAACCCTCAAGTTGCTGGCGCGGCCACTCTACCAACCGAGCTATACCGCCCGGAAAGAAAGCGTTGAACAGAGCCTCCCACAAATAAGGGTTTACATTAGTAACTTAAACTATTTGTTAGCACCATGGGTGTAATTGGGGAGGATGGGGGCAAAGGAACCTGTGCCCTGCTCTTTTTCAAAAGGCTGTTTTTGTCCCTTGCAATTTTTTTATGTTCAACAAGAATGTACCGCTGTTGAATGGAGGCATGTCAAACACTTGTGCCAGGCGGAAAACCCCCACTCAGAAAACAGCCCACAAGCTCATTGGTCAGCCTTAGAAAACCAATCAATCAGCGGTCAGTTGCGAGTAAGAACAAGTTGCTATCATTCACAGGAGAGAGAGATTTAGGAGAGAAACCATTTGAAAATGCTTTATGTTGAACATAAACTTTTCCCAACAATGCTTTTGTATTATTACGTGTAGTCTCCGGGACATTATATCGGACCAGGAAGAGAGGAGTTTAACAGGTACCATAAGAGGTACCTGTAGCCTTTTGGATGTGTGTGTCAAATTTGGTGAGTTTTGAAGCATGTTAAGGGGTTCAAATGACAGCTCAAAGAGGCGGCGGTATAATAATGAAGAATAATAATAATAATTAAATCTTACATATTCAATAGGGTCCTCTGTCCCAAAGGGACCTTTGGTTTCAAATAATGAAACTGTATATGTTTCTTCAAGTACCAATAAAATTTAAACACAGCTGAAAAGACTGCTGTACCATGGATGGACCGGGGTCCGGTCCGATGACCATTGATGAAGTACTGGCTGTCCAGAGTCGAGACCCAGGATGGACCGCTCGTCGGGACCCAGGATGGACCGCTCGCCTGTATCGGGTGGGGACATCTCTACGCTGCTGATCCGCTTGCGATGGTTTCCTGTGGACGGGACTCTCGCTGCTGTCTTGGATCCGCTTTGAACTGAACTCTCGCAGCTGTGTTGGAGCCACTATGGATTGAACTTTCCCAGTATCATGTTAGACCCGCTCGACATCCATTGCTTTCGGTCCCCTAGAGAGGGGGGGTTGCCCACATCTGAGGTCCTCTCCAAGGTTTCTCATAGTCAGCATTGTCACTGGCGTCCCACTGGATGTGAATTCTCCCTGCCCACTGGGTGTGAGTTTTCCTTGCCCTTTTGTGGGTTCTTCCGAGGATGTCGTAGTCGTAATGATTTGTGCAGTCCTTTGAGACATTTGTGATTTGGGGCTATATAAATAAACATTGATTGATTGATTGATTGATTTTAGTCATCATTTTTGCGCTTAAAAAACTTCAGAATGACTTTAGCTCCAGACTTCTTCTGTTTGTTGGATATTGTCACTACTGCCACAAGTGGTGGAAAAGTGTATTAAACCTGAATGGTTCATCAATAAAATAAAGGTTTAGAAACACATATCTGAATAAATGTCCTGAGACCAATAGTATTCTAACTGTTTTACACCAGGGGTCACCAATGCGGTGCCTGCGGACACCAGGTAACCCATAAGGACCAGATGAGTCGCCTGCTGGCCTGTTCTAAAAATAGCTCCAAAAGCTGCCTCTATTTTTTAATTTGTATTTATTTACTAGCAAGCTGGTCTCGCTTAGCTCGACAGTTTTAATTCTAAGAGAGACAAAACTCAAATAGAATTTGAAAATCCAAGAAAATATTTTATAGACTTGGTCTTCACTTGTATAAAATAAATTTGTTTTTTTTTTTACAACTTTTTTTTTTATATATATAACTTTCAGAATGACAATTTTAGAGAAAAAATACATCCTTAAAAATGATTTTAGGATTTTTAAACACATATACCTTTTTAGCTTTTAAATTCCTTCCTCTTCTTTCCTGACAATTTAAATCAATGTTCAAGTTTTTTTTTTATAGTAAAAAAAAAAATACATACATTTTAATTTAATTCTTCATTTTAGCTTCTGTTTTTTCAAAGAAAAATATTTGTAAAATATTTCTTAAAACTTATTATGATTAAAATTCAAAAATATTATTCTGACAAATCCAAAAAATCTGTAGAATCAAATTTAAATCTTATTTCAAAGTCTTTTGAATTTCTTTTTAAAATTTTGTTCTGGAAAATCTAGAAGAAATAATGATTTGTCTTTGTTAGAAATATAGCTTGGTCCAATTTGTTATATATTCTAACAAAGTGCAGATTGGATTTTAACCTGTTTAAAACATGTCATCAAAATTCTAAAATGACCGTATTTCCTTGAATATACGCCGGGGCGCTAATTAATTTAAAACCTATTTTCACTCCTGCGCTTATTCAAGGCATGCGGTAAAAGTAAGCAGGCGCTAATAATTTTAAAACCTCCTTTCACCCCTGCGCTTACCAACGGCATGCGGTAAAAAATTGAGTGGATTTAAAAAAAAAATTAATGAAAAATGTATCTGCGGCCGCGGCCCGGTGGTTGGGGACCACTGCTCTACAACATGTCATCGCGCGGCCAAACTCATGCATTCCGCTGCTTCTCATACGAGATTGCAATGCATACTTGCTCAACAGCCATACCTTTTACACTGATGGTTGTGATATAAACAACTTTAACACTCTTACAAATATGCGCCACACTCTGTGACCCCACACCAAACTAATTTCTGGAGAACATCAGCTCTGTAACACATTATAAACACAACATAATAATTACCCAGAATGCCATGCATCCATGACTCTTGGCAATATTATACACGCGCCCCCAACCCCGCCCACCTCAACCGACGCACGGAGAGGGGGAGGGGGGTTGGTGCTAGCGGGGTGTATAATATAGCCAAGAGTCATAGATGCATGGCATTCTGGGTAACTGTTATGTTGCTTGTTACAGAGCTGATGTTCTCCTGAAATGTGTTTGGTGTGGGTTCACAGAGTATGGCGCATAATAGTAAGAGTGTTAAAGTTGTTTTATATTACAACCATCAGTGTGATCTGTATGGCTGTGGAACAAGACCCCTGGTTTACACATAGTAAAAGAAAAAAAAAAACCTCTCTGCCATTTTGAAAAAGACGACAGGGGAAGCATCACTCGTGACGTTACTAATCCGACCCGGCGGTAAAAGTAAGCATGCGCTAATAAATTGGCCTGCCAGTAATCTTTAGGCAGGCGCATATTACATGCCCGGCGGTAATTCAAGGAAATACGGTAATCTTAATCAGGAAAATTTACTAATGATGTTCCATAAATAATTTTTTTAATTTTTTCAAAAAGATTCGAATTAGCTAGATTTTCTCTTAATTTTTTTCCGTTGAATTTTGAATTTTAAAGAGTTGAAATTGAGGATAAACTGTGTGTCAAAATTTTATTTAAATTTTTTTTGTGTTTTCTCCTCTTTTAAACCGTTATATTAAGTGTTTTTTTTCCATCATTTATTCTCTACAAAAAACCTTCCGTAAAAGGAAAAAACAATGTACGACGGAACGTCAGACAGAAATACCCATTTTATATATATATATACATATATATTTTATATATATATATATATATATATATATACATATATATTTTATATATATATATATATTTAGGGCTTCACGGTGGCAGAGGGGTTAGTGCGTCTGCCTCACAAGACGAAGTTCCTGCAGTCCTGGGTTCAAATCCAGGCTCGGGATCTTTCTGTGTGGAGTTTGCATGTTCTCCCCGTGACTGCGTGGGTTCCCTCCGGGTACTCCGGCTTCCTCCCACTTCCAAAGACATGCACCTGGGGATAGGTTGATTGGCAACACTAAATGGTCCCTAGTGTGTGAATGTGAGTGTGAATGTTGTCTGTCTATCTGTGTTGGCCCTGCGATGAGGTGGCGACTTGTCCAGGGTGTACCCTGCCTTCCGCCCGATTGTAGCTGAGATAGGCGCCAGCGCCCCCCGCGACCCCGAAAGGGAATAAGCAGTAGAAAATGGATGGATGGATGGATATATATATTTATTAAAGGTAAATTGAGCAAATTGGCTATTTCTGGCAATTTATTTAAGTGTGTATCAAACTGGTAGCCCTTTGCATTAATCAGTACCCAAGAAGTAGCTCTTGCTTTCAAAAAGGTTGGTGACCCCTGTTTTAACCCTAACCCTAAAGACAACAAGGTTGAATTCTTGCCACCACGCCCCCTTGCTCAAGCCAATCGTCTCCCAACCACTCGTGAAATCCAAATGTGGTTAGCAGTGTAACTATTCAAAGAGGGTCATCTGCATCATCCATCCATTTTCTACCGCTTATTCCCTTTTGGGGTCGCGGGGGGCGCTGGCGCCTATCTCAGCTACAATCGGGCGGAAGGCGGGGTACACCCTGGACAAGTCGCCACCTCATCACAGGGCCAACACAGATAGACAGACAACATTCACACTCACATAGGTTCTCATAGTCATTATTGTCACCGATGTCCCACTGGGTGTGAGTTTTCCTTGCCCTTATGTGGGCCTACCGAGGATGTCGTGGTGGTTTGTGCAGCCCTTTGAGACACTAGTGATTTAGGGCTATATAAGTAAACATTGATTGATTGATTGATTGACATTCACACACTAGGGACCATTTAGTGTTGCCAATCAACCTATCCCCAGGTGCATGTCTTTGGAGGTGGGAGGAAGCCGGAGTACCCGGAGGGAACCCACGCATTCACGGGGAGAACATGCAATCTCCACACAGAAAGATCCCGAGCCTGGATTTGAACCCAGGACTGCAGGAACTTCGTATTGTGAGGCAGACGCACTAACACACCAATTATTATCCAAGAAGGACCTTGTGGAGGCCAGTTATTCTGATTAAGTAATGGCTCCGCCCACATCTAATTGGACAGCCTAAAACCTAAAATTTGTGACACTGATTTCGGTTTATGTGGTCAAAGTCTCTAGGAGGGGTTTGTCAGAATACACCCTCTGGTTTTGGCAGACATCTTTATTTCCAAATTAGACTTATTTGAGACTTCTGTGATGATATTGAGTGACTTGAAAACTGAGAATAATACTTTTTTATTGTCTGCCCTCATTATGAATATTAAATATGCTAATTAGGATGTGCTCAGAGATCTGAAGTCCTAAAGTTTTTTTTCCCCGTGTCCGAAAGTTGATTTAACATCTTGAGAAATGCCGCCTGGCCTTCATGGGATTAAATATTAATGAAAACAAATTATAGCAGGTCACAACTCCCCACTCTTCCACACTTTTCTCTCGATCCGCCAGCAGTTTTTAATTTGAAATTCCGCATGAAATTGGATATTTCTCTTGCCGGATCCCAGGAGCCTGTGTGTGTTTTGATTAGCAATTTGTGGCCTCCTTAAGGCAGTATTACTAAAAACAATCATCAATATCCTCCCGTGCTGATGAGAAGGAAGAAAGGACTATTGTTCGGATTCTTTTAACGAGAAGAAAATGGAACAATCAATGCCCATGCATAGTTCCAGAACCTTTTAACCTCCATGGAACACACTAACGGGTATTTGTTTGGAAAGACAGTTGAAGTGGTTGGGATAAAAGGCACCTAACGACAATTATTATTATGATTATTAGTAACTAGCTCATGTCTTATAAAATTGTACTGTGAGATGTGTTAAGAGTGAATTTGTCTAGATAATTGGCCCAAAAACAATTGTTGTTGACATTTGTAAGTATGGAACATGTTTAGAGACATTTTTATTTGCCAATGTTTTTAAAAAATACCTTGACTTTGCACACATAACTCCAACCCTAGTTTAAGACATTTAAACATTTGACAGATAAAAAGAGTTCTATGACTATACAGTGGGGCAAAAAAGTATTTAGTCAGCCAGCGATTGTGCAAGTTCTCCCACTTCAAATGATGACAGAGGTCTGTCATTTTCATCATAGGTACACTTCAACTGTGAGAGACGAAAAAAATCCAGGAATTAACATTGAAGGATTTTTCTATAATTTATTTTGGTCAAGCATTCAAAGCTCTCACTGATGGAAGGAGGTTTTGGCTCCAAATCTCACGATACATGGCCCCATTCATTCTTTCCTTAACACGGATCAATCGTCCTGTCCCCTTAGCAGAAAAACAGCCCCAAAGCATGATGTTTCCACCCCCATGCTTCACAGTAGGTGTGGTGTTCTTGGGATGCAACTCAGTATTCTTCTTCCTCCAAACACGAGGAGTTGAGTTTATACCAAAATGGATACATGGATGATACAGCAGAGGATTGGGAGAATGTCATGTGGTCAGATGAAACTAAAATAGAACTTTTTGGCATAAACTCAACTCGTCGTGTTTGGAGGAAGAAGAATACTGAGTTGCATCCCAAGAACACCATGCCTACTGTGAAGCATGGGGGTGGAAACTTCATGCATTGGGGCTGTTTTTCTGCTAAGGCAGGGGTGTCAAACTCAAATACAGAGTGGGCCAAAATTTAAAACTGAACAAAGCCGCGGGCCGAGGTTGAACAAATTAACCCTTTAATAGGGACCCAAACAAGTTTTGCATTGAATATTGACCAAGCAAGGCTTATATAACTTTATAGTGACATGCAAAATCCAGTTTCAAATAATAATAATTAAAAAATATCAATGGCATATCAAATAAAATAAAAACACCAATTTAATGCCTTTTTTCGGCGGCAGTTTTGGTGGTAGCGGGGGTGTATATTGTAGCATCCCGGAAGAGTTAGTGATGCAAGGGGCTCTGGATATTTGTCCGGTTGTGTTTATGTTGTGTTACGGTGCGGATGTTCTCCCAAAATGTGTTTGTCATTCTTGTTTGCTATGGGTTCACAGTGTGGCTTATATTTGTAACAGTGTTAACCCTGTTTATACGGCCACCCTCAGTGTGACCTGTATGGCTGTTGACCAAGTATGCCTTGCATACACTTGTGTGTGTGTGTATGAGCCGCATATATTTTGTGAGTGGGCCGGCACGCTGTTTTTATGGAAAAAAAGCGGACGTGGCGACATGTAGAGAACGACAAAAGCAGTGCTTTTACGGCCCGCCCCCAATATTATTATCCGGGTGGAAATCGGGAGAAATTCGGGAGGGGCACTGAACTTCGGGAGTCTCCCGGTAAAATTGGGAGGGTTGACGAGTATGAGTATTAGCGGGGAATGTGGTGTTACAGCGGCGGGCCAGCTCTAATGTTAATTTGATATTGCCTCAAGGGCCAAATGAAATTACACGGCGGGCCAAATTTGGCCCGCGGGCCAGAGTTTGACACCCATGTGCTAAGGGAACAGGACGATTGATCCGTGTTAAGGAAAGAATGAATGGGGCCATGTATCGTGAGATTTTGAGCCAAAACCTCCTTCCATCAGTGGGAGCTTTGAATGGTTGACCAAATACTTATTTTCCACCATAATTTACAAATAAATTATTTAAAATTCCTACAATGTGAATTCCTGGATTTTTTTTTCACATTCTGTCTCTCACAGTTGAAGTGTACCTATGATGAAAATGACAGACCTCTGTCATCATTTTAAGTGGGAGAACTTGCACAATCGCTGGCTGACTAAATACTTTTTTGCCCCTCTGTATATTGAGTAGGAAGGACCACAGAGACAGAATAGTACTTGGCAAAGTTTTACTAAAGCTTAAGGAGACCAGCCCTTAGAATGCGATATGAGCAGCATCACTGTGAAGCATGGGGGTGGAAACATCATGCTTTGGGGCTGTTTTTCTGCTAAGGGGACAGGACGATTGATCCGTGTTAAGGAAAGAATGAATGGGGCCATGTATCGTGAGATTTGGAGCCAAAACCTCCTTCCATCAGTGAGAGCTTTGAATGGTTGACCAAATACTTATTTTCCACCATAATTAACAAATAAATTATTTAAAATTCCTACAATTTGAATTCCTGGATTTTTTTTTCACATTCTGTCTCTCACAGTTGAAGTGTACCTATGATGAAAATGACAGACCTCTGTCATCATTTTAAGTGGGAGAACTTGCACAATCGCTGGCTGACTAAATACTTTTTTGCCCTACTTTGTATGCATATATATATATATATATATATATTAGGGATGCACCGATTAATCGGTAACCGAATATATTCGGCCGAATATGGCAAAAAAAGCCACATTCGGCCTTCGGTGGAATGAGTTAAGAACAAGGCTGAATAGTGGCGTGTGACGCAATTTTTTGGCACTGTTCACGCAATCAACCAATGTGCAGTGACGTGGTGACGTTGGGATATGTTGTGTACCTGTATAAGTGTATGAGGTTACAAGCACACACTTATTGAGATTTACTTGAGCCTTCTGTTTACATTATTAGCATATCTACTGTGGCTAAGCAGACTTTTGCCAAAAGGACAATAATTCATTTGTTGTGGGTTTATCCACTTTAATGCACTTTATTTTTTCTTTGGAATGCATGTTTTGTTTGAAGGCCTAATATAAATGAAAAACTGTGCTTTTTTTGAAAAGCAAAGACTACTGGAATATTAAAAAAATGGCAATATTCAATAAAAAATTACTTTATTTGAAAAACATGTCTAAATATTTATTCTAGGCTATTTATGCAATATTAAAAAAATCGTGAAAAACTGCATTCATTATTCATTATTCGGCCATCGGCCAAGCGTTTCAATTTTATTCGGCTTCGGCCACAAATTTTCATTTCGGTGCATCCCTAATATATATATATATATATATATTTATTTGGAGTGATGGTACAACTGATGAGTGTTGTATCTATGGAAGCTCTGGAGTACCACTGGAGGGTGTCCCGTATCAGGGGTCTTCTTCAACCACACCTGAATACAATCTGCCTGACATGTTCTCATGCTAAGTAGATGGGATTTGAACAATGTGTGATTTTTTAGCTGTTTGGCGTAGAATGTCTGGAAGCTGCTTGCACCCACATGTGTGCATCACGCTTCATCTCCCCTCGGTCGCCTTCACACCAGCCTGCTCCAGACAGGAGGAAAGAAAAGTGCTGATTTGGTCCGGCTGGCCTATTTTTATTTAATTTTTTATTTATTTGTGATGAGCGTGGGGGACTGGAACCCTAAGGGGGCCTGTTGTTAGAGCTCGTGCTGCTCAGTAGCCGTAAGACAGCTCGCCATATTAGTGCATCTATTTCCTCTTGCCAACATCCCATACTATAATATTTGTCAGCGATGCTGAATAAGTGTCATAGTGTATCAGGGAGAGCTGCTTTAAGACATGGCTAGCTCGCTAATGTCCATCTAAATCACTAATCCTCGTCTCCATGGTGACAGATAAAGTGAGTTTCCTATAGGTACAATTATCACTGGAGGACGAGGAATAGCTAAACATGCTTTACTACACACCGTAGGAGAATACAATAGCTCACCGGCGTCACAATGTAAACAAACGCCATGGGTGGATCTATACCTGATATCCACTGTAACGATACCAATTACAATAGCGTATGTCGTCGCTACTACTATGATTACATCAAT